>NC_092267.1:6087539-6422539 GCF_036320965.1 Panulirus ornatus | reverse complement strand
CCTGCCCTCGCGCTGACATACTGACGGGAGAAAGTCAAAGGGTGTCTGACACTTAAGGAGGGGGAGGAGGGTGGAGAGGGGGTCAAACTTTTGACCTTTGACCTGACCTCCACACAGTGGGGCCGTGAGAACACACACACACACACACACACACACACACCTCCATTAGAACCCCATGACCCGAGAATGATACAAATCTGAGGCAATGTATATAGTGATGGTCTATATAAATTGGATAACTTTATTGTTGATAAAATTCGTAAAACAAGTTTATGAACGTTCGTTGTATGTTTTGGACAATCGTATGTTTACCAAATGGCGTCGTAGCTTCGTCTCTTCGATGTATATCAACTGACTGTTATATTTCTCTCTTGTGTCTCCCCTGATGATGATGATGTGATTATGACACGAAAGTGCACTTGGCAACTACCTGCCTCTTGCGTCAGCCAGGTGGCACTCCTTCCCTGTTTGGGTCAAGCAGATGGCACTACCCTTTTTTGCCTTAGTGGTGGTGAGAATATATATATATATATATATATATATATATATATATATATATATATATATATATATATATATTAATATATATATACATATATATATATATATATATATATATATATATATATATATATATATATATATATATATATATATATATATGTATATATATATATATATATATATATATATATATATATATATATATATATATATATATATATATATATATATATTATCCCTGGGGATAGGGGAGAAAGAATACTTCCCACGTATTCCCTGCATGTCGTAGAAGGCGACTAAAAGGGGAGGGAGCGGGGGGCTGGAAATCCTCCCCCTCACTTTTTTTTTTTTTTAATTTTCCAAAAGAGGGAACAGAGAAGGGGCCCAGGTGAGGATATTCCCTCAAGGGCCTAGTCCTCTGTTCTCAACGCTACCTCGCTAATGCGGGAAATGGCGAATAGTATGAAAGAAAGAAAAAAAAAAAATATATATATATATATATATATATATATATATATATATATATATATATATATATATATATATATACATATATATATATATATATATATATATATATATATATATATATATATATATATATATATATACATATGATGTGATTACTTCAAGAAAGTGCACTTGGGAACTTATCGTTTTCATTTCCCACTGGATACACACACACACAGACACACACACACACAGACACACACACACACACACACACACACACACACATATATATATATATATATATATATATATATATATATATATATATATATATACATATATGAGGCTGGAGACAATAGACTGACAGAGGAGCACGTATTAGTATCACAATGAGAGTTGCCAGAGTTACGACACACACACAGACACACACACACACGAACACTTCTCGTGGCAACACTGCACTGAGACGAGACCTATCTCTCTCGCGTACGAGACCACACATCTCTATCTCTCCTGACCACAATGACGAGACGAGACGCCACATACATAAATGATGACGCCGATGTGAGCGAAGTGAGAGAATGCAGTGTTGAAGTCACCCTCGGGATGATTGGCATGTGAATGAAGGAAAGAAACTCTTCTATATAAACAAGAGAAGATCCCGAGGGATCACCATGGTTGCTATGATAAGAGGAAGCGTCTGATTGGTCAAGAACTATGGATCGTAGATTGGCCAGAGTGCAAGCTAGAGATGAGGGAAGGAGAGGAGAAATAGATATGGGAAAGCCAAAGGGGAGAAGTTTGGAGACAAGATCCCGGTGACGTGATTTCACCCAAAAAGGCGTCAAGACGTGTGATACAACATTGGACTTCCGACCATCGTGTCCTTCGGAGAGGATGTGGCCTGATGCATAGTGAGTCGAGCAAGCACAGGTGCAAGGTTAGAATAAATAGACGAGCAAGCACAGACGCAAGGTTAGAATCAATAGACGAGCAAGCACAGGTGCAAGGTTAGAATCAATAGACGAGCAAGCACAGGTGCAAGGTTAGAATCAATAGACGAGCAAGCACAGGTACAAGGTTAGAATAAATAGACGAGCAAGCACAGGTGCAAGGTTAGAATCAATAGACGAGCAAGCACAGGTACAAGGTTAGAATCAATAGACGAGCAAGCACAGGTGCAAGGTTAGAATCAATAGACGAGCAAGCACAGGTACAAGGTTAGAATCAATAGACGAGCAAGCACAGGTGCAAGGTTAGAATCAATAGACGAGCAAGCACAGGTACAAGGTTAGAATAAATAGACGAGCAAGCACAGGTGCAAGGTTAGAATCAATAGACGAGCAAGCACAGGTACAAGGTTAGAATCAATAGACGAGCAAGCACAGACGCAAGGTTAGAATCAATAGACGAGCAAGCACAGGTGCAAGGTTAGAATCAATAGACGAGCAAGCACAGGTACAAGGTTAGAATCAATAGACGAGCAAGCACAGGTGCAAGGTTAGAATCAATAGACGAGCAAGCACAGGTGCAAGGTTAGAATAAATAGACGAGCAAGCACAGACGCAAGGTTAGAATAAATAGACGAGCAAGCACAGACGCAAGGTTAGAATCAATAGACGAGCAAGCACAGACGCAAGGTTAGAATAAATAGACGAGCAAGCACAGGTGCAAGGTTAGAATCAATAGACGAGCAAGCACAGGTGCAAGGTTAGAATAAATAGACGAGCAAGCACAGACGCAAGGTTAGAATAAATAGACGAGCAAGCACAGACGCAAGGTTAGAATCAATAGACGAGCAAGCACAGACGCAAGGTTAGAATCAATAGACGAGCAAGCACAGGTGCAAGGTTAGAATCAATAGACGAGCAAGCACAGGTGCAAGGTTAGAATGAATAGACGAGCAAGCACAGGTGCAAGGTTAGAATAAATAGACGA
The DNA here is from genome assembly GCF_036320965.1 of Panulirus ornatus. Classification (NCBI taxonomy): domain Eukaryota; kingdom Metazoa; phylum Arthropoda; class Malacostraca; order Decapoda; family Palinuridae; genus Panulirus; species Panulirus ornatus. The sequence goes on along the minus strand of NC_092267.1, from coordinate 6,419,644 downwards.
GCAAGCACAGACGCAAGGTTAGAATAAATAGACGAGCAAGCACAGACGCAAGGTTAGAATAAATAGACGAGCAAGCACAGTCGCAAGGTTAGAATAAATAGACGAGCAAGCACAGGTGCAAGGTTAGAATAAATAGACGAGCAAGCACAGGTGCAAGGTTAGAATAAATAGACGAGCAAGCACAGGTGCAAGGTTAGAATAAATAGACGAGCAAGCACAGGTGCAAGGTTAGAATCAATAGACGAGCAAGCACAGGTGCAAGGTTAGAATAAATAGACGAGCAAGCACAGACGCAAGGTTAGAATAAATAGACGAGCAAGCACAGACGCAAGGTTAGAATCAATAGACGAGCAAGCACAGACGCAAGGTTAGAATCAATAGACGAGCAAGCACAGGTGCAAGGTTAGAATAAATAGACGAGCAAGCACAGACGCAAGGTTAGAATCAATAGACGAGCAAGCACAGGTGCAAGGTTAGAATAAATAGACGAGCAAGCACAGGTGCAAGGTTAGAATAAATAGACGAGCAAGCACAGGTGCAAGGTTAGAATAAATAGACGAGCAAGCACAGGTGCAAGGTTAGAATAAATAGACGAGCAAGCACAGGTGCAAGGTTAGAATCAATAGACGAGCAAGCACAGGTGCAAGGTTAGAATAAATAGACGAGCAAGCACAGACGCAAGGTTAGAATCAATAGACGAGCAAGCACAGACGCAAGGTTAGAATCAATAGACGAACAAGCACAGGTGCAAGGTTAGAATAAATAGACGAGCAAGCACAGACGCAAGGTTAGAATCAATAGACGAGCAAGCACAGGTGCAAGGTTAGAATAAATAGACGAGCAAGCACAGACGCAAGGTTAGAATCAATAGACGAGCAAGCACAGACGCAAGGTTAGAATCAATAGACGAGCAAGCACAGTCGCAAGGTTAGAATCAATAGACGAGCAAGCACAGGTGCAAGGTTAGAATAAATAGACGAGCAAGCACAGGTGCAAGGTTAGAATAAATAGACGAGCAAGCACAGACGCAAGGTTAGAATCAATAGACGAGCAAGCACAGACGCAAGGTTAGAATCAATAGACGAGCAAGCACAGTCGCAAGGTTAGAATCAATAGACGAGCAAGCACAGGTGCAAGGTTAGAATAAATAGACGAGCAAGCACAGGTGCAAGGTTAGAATAAATAGACGAGCAAGCACAGGTGCAAGGTTAGAATAAATAGACGAGCAAGCACAGGTGCAAGGTTGAGAGAGATGTCACACGAATGTGTAACGATGTCACATCAATGTAGTGCAAAGACGCAGCTACATCCCCTGAAGGGGTGACTGTGTCACATCATGTGGAGGGGTGACTGTGTCACATCATGTGGAGGGGTGACTGTGTCACATCATGTGGAGGGGGTGACGGTACCACATCATGTGGAGGGGTGACGGTACCACATCATGTGGAGGGGTGACGGTACCACATCATGTGGAGGGGTGACGGTACCACATCATGTGGAGGGGTGACGGTACCACATCATGTGGAGGGGTGACGGTACCACATCATGTGGAGGGGGTGACGGTACCACATCATGTGGAGAGGTGACTTTACCTCATTATGTGGAGAGGTGACGGCACCACATCATGTGGAGGGGTGATGGTACCACATCATGTGGAGGGGTGACGGTACCACATCATGTGGAAGGGTGACGGTACCACATCATGTGGAGAGGCGACGGCACCACATCATGTGGAAGGGTGACGGTGCCACATCATGTGGAGAGGTGACGGTACCACATCATGTGGAGAGGTGACAGTACCACAACATGTGGAGGGGTGACGGTACCACAACATGTGGAGGGGTGACGGTACCACATCATGTGGAAGGGTGACGGTGCCACATCATGTGGAGGGGTGACGGTACCACATCATGTGGAGGGGTGACGGTACCACATCATGTGGAAGGGTGACGGTACCACATCATGTGGAAGGGTGACGGTACCACATCATGTGGAGGGGTGACGGTACCACACCATGTGGAGGGGTGACGGTACCACATCATGTGGAGGGGTGACGGTACCACATCATGTGGAGGGGTGACGGTGCCACATCATGTGGAAGGGTGACGGTACCACATCATGTGGAGGGGTGACGGTACCACATCATGTGGAGGGGTGACGGTACCACACCATGTGGAGGGGTGACGGTACCCCATCATGTGGAGGGGTGACGGTACCACACCATGTGGAGGGGTGACGGTACCCCATCATGTGGAGGGGTGACGGTACCACATCATGTGGAGGGGTGACGGTACCACACCATGTGGAGGGGTGACGGTACCCCATCATGTGGAGGGGTGACGGTACCACATCATGTAGAGGGGTGACGGTACCACATCATGTGGAAGGGTGACGGTACCACATCATGTGGAGGGGTGACGGTACCACATCATGTGGAAGGGTGACGGTACCACATCATGTGGAGGGGTGACGGTACCACACCATGTGGAGGGGTGACGGTACCCCATCATGTGGAGGGGTGACGGTACCACATCATGTGGAGGGGTGACGGTACCACATCATGTGGAGGGGTGACGACATCACACCATGTGGCAAGGTGACGGAGTTTGGCCAAACCTGTGGACAGATTTACCGTCACCACAGCACACCCGTGACGCAACCGGGGCCCCCACGTCACCAGCCGACATGGGAGATTACAACGCAGCTAAAAGTACCGATCTCCTTCCTCTCCTCCCTTGTGGTGGTGATGGTCGTGGCTTCTTGACACCATTTCCATACTGCTCTTGTACTGCCCCCCCCCCCATTTTCTGGGCCCCCCCACCCCAGTGTCTCGCGGGGGCCCCCGGCAGTGTGTCTCGTGGGCCCCCCCCCCCTCTTCCCAGCAGTGACGTAACTGTGATCCAGAAACCAGCTTTGGACCTGTCTGGTTTTGTAACTATAAGTTACGACTTGACTCACTTGCAAGACATTGGCTCCTTATATATATATATATATATATATATATATATATATATATATATATATATATATATATATTCCTATGAGTCTCCGGGGAAATGAAACATTATATGTTGCACAAGTGCACTTTCGTGCAATAATCACATCATCAGGGGAGACACAAGAGAGAAATATAACAGTCAGTTGATATACATCGGAGAGACGAAGCCAGGACGTCATCTGGTATATATATATATATATATATATATATATATATATATATATATATATATATATATATATATTTCCCTAACCAGCTAACACCAGGTCATCCGTTTTCTAACCCCGTTTTCCTTTAATACCAGAATTTTAATTTCCAATTCTTCGCAAACCAGGAATATGATGATTACATAAAAAAGTCGTCCAGTGCGACCCCCTGATGGGGCCATAGTGGGAGTCTGGTCCTTACGACCAGCCTCCAGACGGGGCCAGAGTGGGAGTCTGGTCGATACGTATGTCATGAAGGACGTATAAGCTGGTCGAGTGTATATAAGCTGGTCGAACATGTTGCGTAGGACGTATGGGCTGGTCGAGTATGTCGTGAAGGACGTATAAGCTGGTCGTGTCTGTATAAGCTGGTCGAGTCTGTATAAGCTGGTCGAGTCTGTATAAGCTGGTCGTGTCTGTATAAGCTGGTCGTGTCTGTATAAGCTGGTCGTGTCTGTCTAAGCTGGTCGTGTCTGTATAAGCTGGTCGAGTCTGTATAAGCTGGTCGAGTCTGTCTAAGCTGGTCGAGTCTGTATAAGTTGGTCGTGTCTGTATAAGCTGGTCGTGTCTGTCTAAGCTGGTCGTGTCTGTATAAGCTGGTCGTGTCTGTATAAGCTGGTCGTGTCTGTATAAGCTGGTCGAGTCTGTATAAGCTGGTCGAGTCTGTCTAAGCTGGTCGAGTCTGTATAAGTTGGTCGTGTCTGTATAAGCTGGTCGTGTCTGTCTAAGCTGGTCGTGTCTGTATAAGCTGGTCGTGTCTGTATAAGCTGGTCGAGTCTGTATAAGCTGGTCGAGTCTGTCTAAGCTGGTCGAGTCTGTATAAGTTGGTCGTGTCTGTATAAGCTGGTCGTGTCTGTCTAAGCTGGTCGTGTCTGTATAAGCTGGTCGTGTCTGTATAAGCTGGTCGTGTCTGTATAAGCTGGTCGTGTCTGTCTAAGCTGGTCGTGTCTGTATAAGCTGGTCGTGTCTGTATAAGCTGGTCGAGTCTGTATAAGCTGGTCGTGTCTGTATAAGCTGGTCGTGTCTGTATAAGCTGGTCGAGTCTGTATAAGCTGGTCGAGTCTGTATAAGCTGGTCGAGTCTGTCTAAGCTGGTCGTGTCTGTATAAGCTGGTCGTGTCTGTATAAGCTGGTCGAGTCTGTCTAAGCTGGTCGAGTCTGTCTAAGCTGGTCGTGTCTGTATAAGCTGGTCGAGTCTGTCTAAGCTGGTCGAGCATGTTGTGAAGGACGTCCAAACTGGTCGAGCATGTTGGAAAGGACGTATAAGCTGGTCGAGTCTGTTGTGTGTGTGTGTCTGTGTAGAGAGAGAGAGAGAGAGAGAGAGAGAGAGAGAGAGAGAGAGAGAGAGAGAGAGACACAAGTTCGCCCGGAGGAGGTGTGACGTGTCGTGAGGCAACGCCCGGATGCGTCCCCTTACATAGCTTCCTTCCCACTGTGTGTCAAGGTCGACCCAGACCATCCCATTTCCCCCACATCCCCCATTCCTTAGGCCCAGCCAGCCACCTCCGCCCCCCATACCGCAGCAGGGCACGTTAGACCTTGGGCAGGCGCGCGCGCGCAGCAGCAGTAGGCAGGGCTCCGCTCACTGGCCCAAGGGCGCCCCCTCAATTCCTTTCAACCTGGCCTTTGCGCAAAGGGCGCCCGGTCCCCCCCTCCCCCCCCAGACAACGCGCGTGGGGGGGGGGCAAGAACATGCCATGTTCCAGGCCCCCTTCCCCCCTCCCCCCCCAGCGCGTGAAAACACAGGGCGCACCAAAAGAGGCTAATAAGACTTCTTGACACGTAAACTTGACCCTTATGGCCAGAAAGGTTGTAGATAGATAGATAGAGAGATAGATAGATAGATAGATAGATAGATAGATAGAGAGAGAGAGAGAGAGAGAGAGAGAGAGAGAGAGAGAGAGAGAGAGAGAGAGAGAGAGAGAGAGAGAGAGAGAGAGGAAGGGGGGTCGATTCGGGGTTCCCAGACTACCGGAAAGCGTTTGACACCGTCCACCTTGAAATTGGACAAGTAGGTCGTCGTCATCACAGTGCAGGTAGACGACCAACAAGGCTACAGTGACGTGCCTGGCCTTGGGGATGAGAGCCCACTGGAGGGAAGGAAGGAGGGAAGGAGGGAGGGAGGGAGGGAAGGAGAGGGAGGGAAGGAGAGGGAGGGAGGGAAGGGGAGGGAATATAAGGATTTTATGCTGATAATTGAGCCGACTGGGGAGGAGTGACGGGCGGGGGTAACACACACAGGCCTGGCTGGCTGGCTGGCTGGTTGGCTGGCCCCCAGGCCTGGCTGGCTGGCTGGCTGCTGGCTGGCTGGCTGGCCCCCAGACCTGGCTGGCTGGCTGGCTGCTGGCTGGCTGGCTGGCTGGCCCCCAGGCCTGGCTGGCTGGCTGGCTGGCTGGCTGGCTGGCTGCTGGCTGGCTGGCTGGCTGGCCCCCAGGCCTGGCTGGCTGGCTGGCTGGCTGGCTGGCCCCCAGGCCTGGCTGGCTGGCTGGCTGGCTGGTTGGCCCCCAGGCCTGGCTGGCTGGCTGGCCCCCAGGCCTGGCTGGCTGGCTGGCTGGCTGGCTGGCTGGCTGGCTGGCTGGCTGGCTGACTCCCAGGCCTGGCTGGCTGGCTGGCTGGCTGGCTGGCTGGCTGGCTGACCCCCAGGCCTGGCTGGCTGGCTGGCCTCGACGCCCACTGATGATCTTCATACACAAGGATGACTTGCCAAAATGGCTGGGTTCGAGTCATAATCAAACCTGTTTGCAGTCGTAAGAAGGAGGATGGGAGGCTCATCTGGACTGACAGACCTGGGGGTACAGGACGTCAGCATGACAGCCAGATGACCTGGGGTACAGGACGTCAGCATGACAGCCAGATGACCTGGGGTACAGGACGTCAGCATGACAGCCAGATGACCTGGGGTACAGGACGTCAGCTTGACAGTCACATGACCTGGGGTACAGGACGTCAGCATGACAGCCAGATGACCTGGGGGTATAGGACGTCAGCATGACAGCCAGATGACCTGGGGGTACAAGACGTCAGCATGACAGCCAGATGACCTGGGGGTACAAGACGTCAGCATGACAGCCAGATGACCTGGGGGTACAAGACGTCAGCATGACAGCCAGATGACCTGGGGTACAGGACGTCAGCTTGACAGTCACATGACCTGGGGTACAGGACGTCAGCATGACAGCCAGATGCCCTGGGGGTATAGGACGTCAGCATGAGAGCCAGATGACCTGGGGTACAGGACGTCAGCATGACAGTCAGATGACCTGGGGTACAGGACGTCAGCATGACAGTCAGATGACCTGGGGTACAGGACGTCAGCATGACAGCCAGATGACCTGGGGTACAGGACGTCAGCATGACAGCCAGATGACCTGGGGTACAGGACGTCAGCATGACAGTCAGATGACCTGGGGTACAGGACGTCAGCATGACAGTCAGATGACCTGGGGTACAGGACGTCAGCATGACAGTCAGATGACCTGGGGTACAGGACGTCAGCTTGACAGTCACATGACCTGGGTACAGGACGTCAGCATGACAGCCAGATGACCTGGGGGTATAGGACGTCAGCATGAGAGCCAGATGACCTGGGGTACAGGACGTCAGCATGACAGTCAGATGACCTGGGGTACAAGACGTCAGCATGACAGTCAGATGACCTTGGGTACAGGACGTCAGCATGACAGCCAGATGACCTGGGGTACAGGACGTCAGCATGACAGCCAGATGACCTGGGGTACAGGACGTCAGCATGACAGTCAGATGACCTGGGGTACAGGACGTCAGCATGACAGTCAGATGACCTGGGGTACAGGACGTCAGCATGACAGTCAGATGACCTGGGGTACAGGACGTCAGCATGACAGTCAGATGACCTGGGGTACAGGACGTCAGCATGACAGCCAGATGACCTGGGGTACAGGACGTCAGCATGACAGTCAGATGACCTGGGGTACAGGACGTCAGCATGACAGCCAGATGACCTGGGGTACAGGACGTCAGCATGACAGTCAGATGACCTGGGGTACAGGACGTCAGCATGACAGCCAGATGACCTGGGGTACAGGACGTCAGCATGACAGCCAGATGACCTGGGGTACAGGACGTCAGCATGACAGTCAGATGACCTGGGGTACAGGACGTCAGCATGACAGCCAGATGACCTGGGGTACAGGACGTCAGCCTCAGACTGCCCCCATTACAAGGCTGCGCTCCGTCCAGCAGCAGGGAAACGATGAACTCCCTTCCGGAGAGAGAGAGAGAGAGAGAGAGAGAGAGAGAGAGAGAGAGAGAGAGAGAGAGAGAGAGAGAGAGAGAGAGAGAGAGATTCTCAGACGCAACGTACACCTCTTTCGTCAGCAGGTGATTGGTCAAAGCTTCGACACACACACACACATACACATACACACACACACACACGCACGTGTACACACAATGTACATACACGTGTACACACATGCACACACACACGTGTACACACACACATGTACACATGTACACACACACAACACACACATGTACATATGTACACACACACACACACACACACACACGCACACACATGTACACAACAAACACATGTACACACACACACAATGTACACAACACACACAATGTACACATGTACACATGTACACACACAGACACTTTCACACACGCATTTTGTGGTCGTGAGTCGTAACCGGAAGTTGGAGTGTACGTGAGGAGGGGGAGGGGGTGCTTATGTAAGACGGAGGGGGGGGGGGTAATGTGGGGTGTTGGGGGGGGGGTCTGTGCGAGACGGGGGGGTTACATGTAAACCAAACCATCTCTTTACATGTAAACCACACCATCTCGTTACATGTAAACCAAACCATCTCTTTACATGTAAACCAAACCATCTCGTTACATGTAAACCAAACCATCTCTTTACATGTACACCAAACCATCTCTTTACATGTAAACCAAACCATCTCGTTACATGTAAACCAAACCATCTCTTTACATGTACACCAAACCATCTCTTTACATGTAAACCAAACCACCTCTTTACATGTAAACCAAACCACCTCTTTACATGTAAACCAAACCACCTCTTTACATGTAAACCAAACCATCTCTTTACATGTAAACCATACCATCTCTTTACATGTAAACCAAACCACCTCTTTACATGTAAACCAAACCACCTCTTTACATGTAAACCAAACCACCTCTTTACATGTAAACCATACCATCTCTTTACATGTAAACCAAACCACCTCTTTACATGTAAACCAAACCACCTCTTTACATGTAAACCATACCATCTCTTTACATGTAAACCAAACCATCTCGTTACATGTACACCAAACCATCTCTTTACATGTAAACCAAACCATCTCGTTACATGTAAACCAAACCATCTCTTTACATGTACACCAAACCACCTCGTTACATGTAAACCAAACCATCTCTTTACATGTACACCAAACCACCTCGTTACATGTAAACCAAACCATCTCGTTACATGTAAACCAAACCATCTCGTTACATGTAAACCAAACCACCTCGTTACATGTACACCAAACCACCTCGTTACATGTAAACCAAACCATCTCGTTACATGTAAACCAAACCATCTCGTTACATGTAAACCAAACCACCTCGTTACATGTAAACCAAACCACCTCGTTACATGTAAACCAAACCATCTCGTTACATGTAAACCAAGTAACTCAACGTGACAGATGACGTCACTCCCAAAGACGATCGTTCACAAGGACAAGCCAGACAGACGAACCTTTGTGGACAAAGTTATTCGACTTTTCATAAGTTTCGTTCTCAAGTTTACACATTTTTCCCCGGAGAAAATTACACCTGGGGGGGAGAACCACAGGGGGTGGGGAGAACCACAGGGGGTGGGGAGAACCACAGGGGGTGGGGAGAACCACCAGGGCCAGGGCGAACCACAGGGGGTGGGGAGAACCACAGGGGGTGGGGAGAACCACCAGGGCCAGGGTGAACCACAGGGGGTGGGGAGAACCACAGGGGGTGGGGAGAACCACCAGGGCCAGGGTGAACCACAGGGGGTGGGGAGAACCACAGGGGGTGGGGAGAACCACAGGGGGTGGGGAGAACCACCAGGGCCAGGGTGAACCACAGGGGGTGGGGAGAACCACAGGGGGTGGGGAGAACCACAGGGGGTGGGGAGAACCACCAGGGCCAGGGTGAACCACAGGGGGTGGGGAGAACCACAGGGGGTGGGGAGAACCACCAGGGCCAGGGTGAACCACAGGGGGTGGGTGTGTGTGACCCACAGGGGAGGGTGTGTGTGTGACCCACAGGAGGTGGGTGTGACCCACAGGGGTGGGTGGGTGTAACCCACAGGGGAGGGGGTGTGTGTGACCCACAGGGGGAGGTGGGTGTGACCCACAGGGGGTGGGTGTGACCCACAGGGGGAGGTGGGTGTGACCCACAGGGGAGTGGGCGAGGGTCAGAACATTGCGTCACCTGTGACGCCCTTTGTGTGTGTGTGAGAGAGAGAGAGAGAGAGAGAGAGAGAGAGAGAGAGAGAGAGAGAGAGAGAGAGAGAGAGAGAGAGAGAGAGAGAGAGAGAGAGAGGTGTGTGTGTGTGTGTGTGTGTGAGTGGGTTCGTGACGGGTGTGAGGGAGCGCAATGAGGAGGTGTGACCTCTGTGAGGTGTGAGGCAACCCGCTCACCTTGGTGAGTGAGGGAGACCCCACCACCACAACACAGCACCAACACCACCACAACACAGCACCAACACCACCACAACACAGCACCAACACCACAACACAGCACCAACACCACAACACAGCACCAACACCACCACAACACAGCATCAACACCACAACACAGCACCAACACCACAACACAGCACCAACACACCACCACAACACCACCACCACAGCACAGCACCAACACCACCACAACACAGCACCAACACCACAACACAGCACCAACACCACCACAACACAGCATCAACACCACAACACAGCACCAACACCACAACACAGCACCAACACACCACCACAACACCACCACCACAGCACAGCACCAACACCACCACAACACAGCACCAACACCACAACACAGCACCACCACCACAACACAGCACCAACACCACAACACAGCACCAACACCACCACAACACAGCACCACCACCACAACACAGCATCAACACCACAACACAGCACCAACACCACCACAACACAGCACCACCACCACAACACAGCACCAACACCACAACACAGCACCAACACCACCACAACACAGCACCAACACCACCACAACACAGCACCAACACCACCACAACACAGCACCAACACCACCACAACACAGCACCAACACCACAACACCAGCACCAACACCACAACACAGCACCAACACCACAACACCAGCACCAACACCACAACACAGCACCAACACCACAACACCAGCACCAACACCACAACACCAGCACCAACACCACAACACAGCACCAACACCACCACAACACAGCACCAACACCACAACACAGCACCAACACCACAACACAGCACCAACACACCACCACAACACCACCACCACAGCACAGCACCAACACCACCACAACACAGCACCAACACCACAACACAGCACCAACACCACAACACAGCACCAACACCACAACACAACACCAACACACCACCACAACACCACCACCACAGCACAGCACCAACACCACCACAACACCACCACCACAACACAGCACCAACACCACAACACAGCACCAACACCACAACACAGCACCAACACAGCACCAACACCACAACACAGCACCAACACAGCACCAACACACCACCACCACAGCACAGCACCAACACACCACCACAACACCACCACCACAGCACAGCACCAACACACCACCACAACACCACCACCACAACACAGCCCCAACACCACAACACAGCACCAACACCACAACACAGCACCACCACCACAACACAGCACCAACACCACAACACAGCACCAACACACCACCACAACACCACCACCACAGCACAGCACCAACACCACCACAACACAGCACCAACACCACAACACAGCACCAACACCACAACACAGCACCAACACCACAACACAACACCAACACACCACCACAACACCACCACCACAGCACAGCACCAACACAACACCACCACCACAACACAGCACCAACACCACAACACAGCACCAACACCACAACACAGCACCACCACCACAACACAGCACCAACACCACAACACAGCACCAACACCACCACCACAGCACAGCACCAACACAACACCACCACCACAACACAGCACCAACACCACAACACAGCACCAACACCACAACACAGCACCACCACCACAACACAGCACCAACACAGCACCAACACACCACCACAACACCACCACCACAACACAGCACCAAACACCACCACCACAACACAGCACCAACACACCACCACAACACCACCACCACAGCACAGCACCAACACACCACCACAACACCACCACCACAACACAGCACCAACACACCACCACAACACCACCACCACAACACACCACCACAACACCACCACCACAGCACAGCACCAACACACCACCACAACACCACCACCACAACACAGCACCAACACACCACCACAACACCACCACCACAACACAGCACCAACACACCACCACAACACCACCACCACAACACAGCACCAACACACCACCACAACCACCACCACACACAACCACACCACCACAACACCACCACCACAGCACAGCACCAACACACCACCACAACACCACCACCACAACACAGCACCAACACACCACCACAACACCACCACCACAACACAGCACCAACACACCACCACAACACCACCACCACAACACACCACCAACACACCACCACAACACAGCACCAACACACCACCACAACACCACCACCACAACACAGCACCAACACACCACCACAACACCACCACCACAACACAGCACCAACACACCACCACAACACCACCACCACAACACACCACCAACACACCACCACAACACCACCACCACAACACACCACCAACACACCACCACAACACCACCACCACAGCACAGCACCAACACACCACCACAACACCACCACCACAACACAGCATCAACACACCACCACAACACCACCACCACAACACACCACCAACACACCACCACAACACCACCACCACAGCACAGCACCAACACACCACCACAACACCACCACCACAACACACCACCAACACACCACCACAACACCACCACCACAACACACCACCAACACACCACCACAACACCACCACCACAACACACCACCAACACACCACCACAACACCACCACCACAACACACCACCAACACACCACCACAACACCACCACCACAACACACCACCAACACACCACCACAACACACCACCAACACACCACCACACACCACCACCACAGCACAGCACCAACACACCACCACAACATAGCACCACCACAGCAGGTGTGTCTGGACGAGACAACACACACACACACACACACACGCACACACACAGTAGGTGTGTCCCTCTTTGTCAAGGGGTGGCGTGGGTAGGGTGGCGTGTGTGCACCCCCCACGTACCCACCTTCCTCCACCGTCATGCAGTAGCATGTCTTCACCCGTCTCGCCCCCCCCCCCCCACACCACCACCACCACGCGCATGATCTACCGCATGACCTCGCCAGGGGGGGCGGGCGCGTGGTGGTGGCGTGGTGGTGGCGTCATGCAGGTAAAAATCAATGGAGCGTCAAGCTAACACAGTGGGGGTTGTCCACTTGTTTTCTTCTCATGTACGATTGGGTAACTTCCTAGTCTGTAGGGCGTGGGTCACAGGGCGTGGGATAGAGGGCGTGGGTCACAGGGCGTAGGCTAGAGAATGTGGGTCAAAGGACGTAAGTGTGGGTCAAAGGGCGTGGGTCACAGGGTGTGTGCGTCACATGGCCTGGGTTACAGGGTGCGTGGATCAAAATGTGTGTGGGTCACACGGCGTATGGGTCACAGGGGATGTGTGGATCACAGGACGTGGGTCACAAGGCGTGTGGGTCACACGGCGTATGGGTCACAAGGCATGTGGGTCACAATGTGTATGGGTCACGAGGCGTGTGGGTCACAATGTGTATGGGTCACGAGGCGTGTGAGTCACAATGTGTATGGGTCACAAGGCATGTGGGTCACCATGTGTATGGGTCACAAGGCATGTGGGTCATATGTGTAAGGGTCACAAGGCGTGTGGGTCACCATGTGTATGGGTCATGAGGCGTGTGGGTCACAATGTGTAAGGGTCACAAGGCATGTGGGTCATATGTGTATGGGTCACAAGGCGTGTGGGTCACCATGTGTATGGGTCACGAGGCGTGTGGGTCACCATGTGTATGGGTCACAAGGCATGTGGGTCACCATGTGTATGGGTCACAAGGCATGTGGGTCATATGTGTATGGGTCACAAGGCATGTGGGTCATATGTGTATGTATCACAAGGCATGTGGGTCATATGTGTATGGGTCACAAGGCGTGTGGGTCACAGGGCGTGGGTCACACGGCGTATGGGTCACAGGGCGTGGTGGTCGGGTGTGGGGGGGGCTCCCGTTTGCAGGTGTGTGGGTGTGTGGGGGACACACACACACCCACACACATGTTCCACCCAGACATCTGTTGACAGCTGGTGTGGCCCCAAACAGATGGTTTAACAGCTGGGGAAAATGGGGGAAGGGGAGGGGAAGGGGGCGTGTCTGTTCAACCCATTTTCTTACAATAATTTATGATAAAGTACTCCATCATGATCATAACTATAATCATCATTATCTTGAACAATAATGAAGACAATAATGATAATAATAATGATAAATGATAATTAATAATAATAATGATAATAATAATGATGATAATAACAATAATAATAATAATAATAATGATGATGATGATAATAATAATAATAATAATATTAATAATAATAATAGTAATAATAATAATAATAATAATGATAATAATAATAATAATAATAATAATAATAATAATGATAATAATAATAATAATAATAATAATAGTAATAATAATAATAATGATAATAATAATAATAATAATAATAATAATAATAATAATAATAATAATAATAATATTAATAATAATAACAGATAATAATAACAATAATATCTCAAATAGGAACATAATGCTGAAGATGATAATAAAGTTATTGCTGTCATCAAATAATTATCGTCAGGATTATTGTCAATAATATAATTTTCATTATATGTTTCCTGAACGCTACGCGCACGCGCGCGCTTGTGTATGTGTGTGTGTGTGTGTGTGTGTGTGGGTGTGTGGGTGTGTTTAAGTGGGAAAGATTATCTCAGTGGGATTTACAAGATGTTTTGTGAAGAGCATTAATAAGTGGTTGAAGGGCATTAATAAGTGGGTGAAGGGCATTAATAAGTGGGTGAAGGGCATTAATAAATGGGTGAAGGGCATTAATAAATGGGTGAAGGGCATTAATAAATGGGTGAAGGGCATTAATAAATGGGCGAAGGGCATTAATAAATGGGTGAAGGGCATTGATAAATGGGTGAAGGGCATTAATAAATGGGTGAAGGGCATTAATAAGTGGGTGAAGGGCATTAATAAATGGGTGAAGGGCATTAATAAATGGGTGAAGGGCATTAATAAGTGGACGAAGGGCATTAATAAGCGGATGTAGGGCATTGAGAAGTGGGTGAGGGGCATTAATAAGTGGACGAAGGGCATTAATAAGTGGGTGAAGGGCATTAATAAGTAGACGAAGGGCATTAATAAGTTGGTGTAGGCCATTGATAAGTGGACGAAGGGCATTAATAAGTGGACGAAGGGCATTAATAAGTGGGTGAAGGGCACTGATAAGTACACGAAGGGCATTAATAAGTGGACGAAGGGCATTAATAAGTGGGTGAAGGGCATTGATAAGTACACGAAGGGCATTAATAAGTAGACGAAGGGCATTAATAAGTAGACGAAGGGCATTAATAAGTGGGTGAAGGGCATTAATAAGTAGACGAAGGGCATTAATAAGTGGGTGTAGGGCATTGATAAGTGGACGAAGGGCACTAATAAGTGGACGAAGGGCATTAATAAGTGGGTGAAGGGCATTGATAAGTGGACGAAGGGCATTGATAAGTAGACGAAGGGCATTAATAAGTGGGTGTAGGGCATTGATAAGTGGACGAAGGGCATTAATAAGTAGACGAAGGGTGAAGTGGGTGAAGGGCATTAATAAGTGGGTGGGAAGGTGAGGAGAGACTCAGCTGGCCCTGGCGGCGAGCATATTCTAATGTTGTGCTGCGCATGGCAAGCAGAAGGTCCATATTCTAATGTTGTGCTGCGCATGGCATGCAGAAAGGTCCGGGATGTGGCGTTGCGTCTTTGTTTTTCCACTTCAAGTGGCATGGTCTCTGGTCATCGATTTGTTCTTCTTTACGCCTGGATCATCGACAATTCTCGTTTGTTTACTTGTTGGTATGTATGCCCCAGTCTACAATCATCATTCCTCAATAATTTTCTCACTACATCATAATCCACCATCTTCTGTGCCTCAAACTGTTTCCATACTCGTTTTAATCTACAATCATCATTCCTCAATAATTTTCTCGCTACACCTTAATCCACCATCATCTGTACCTCAAACTGTTTCCATACTCGTTTTAATCTATAATCATCATTCCTCAATCATTCTCTCACTACATCATAATCCACCATTTTCTGTACCTCAAACTGTTTCCATACTCGTTTTAATCTACAATCATCATTCCTCAATCATTCTCTCACTACACCATAATCCACCATCTTCTTGGGCCTCAAACTGTTTCCATAAGTTTTAATCTACAATCATCATTCCTCAATCATTCTCTCACTACACCATAATCCACCATCTCCTGGGCCTCAAACTGTTTCCATACTCGTTTTAATCTACAATCATCATTCCTCAATCATTCTCTCACTACTCCTGTACATTCACTGGCCACAGCTGGACACTGGCGCCCTTTGCAGCACCCTGGCCTGGCGTCACTAGGGGCCAGAGAGAGAGAGAGAGAGAGAGAGAGAGAGAGAGAGAGAGAGAGAGAGAGAGAGTCGTGTCAGCGCCCACGACGACAACTCGCGAAGGAAACGACGATTCTGTTCACCTGGTCGTGGAAGGAGTCGTACCGTCGTGCTCAAGGGTCGTACCGTCGTGCTCAAGGGGTCGTACCACTGTGCTCAAGGGTCGTACCGTCGTGCTCAAGCGTCGTACCGTCGTGCTTAAGGGTCGTACCGTCGTGCTCAAGGAGTCGTACCGTCGTGCTCAAGGGGTCGTACCGTGGTGTACCGTTATTTCTCCAGGGTCGTACCCTCGTGCTGCGGGGGGAGGGGAAGGATGAAGGTCGTACCGTTACACTTACGAGTCGGGAGTCGTCGTACGACCTGTGTTGACTTTGTGTTTACCTAATGAGAGAAAACGGCTTGTGTGCATCCCGTTTTCTTTCCCCCCTCCCTTCCATGGGGCTGAGCTGCGTAAGCTTTCCGTATGAAGCTAACCTTTCCAAGTGGAAGCTTACTTACCTGCGCCGTACATAATGCAAGACGCATTTACTTATATTTACTTACAGTTACTTATATTTACTTACAGTTACTTATATTTACTTAGAGTTACTTATACTTTTTTTTACAGGGTGAATCTAAAATACTTCATTTACGGTTTGTGTAAATTTCTAGATATCTCTAAGTCTATCTATCTATCTATCTATCTATATATATCCAAGTCTATCTATCTATCTATCTATCTATCTATCTATATATATATATATATATATATATATAGGGGAGGATCACAATTTTGCGCGTGATCAAAATATTCCTATAAGTCCACGGGGGAAAATGAAACACGATTAGTTCCCAAGTGCACTTTCGTGTAATGATCACATCATCAGGGGAGACACAAGAGAGAAATATAACAGTCAGTTGATATACAACGAAGAGACGAAGCTACGACGCCATTTGGTAAACATACGATTGTCCAAGTTACCAAATGGCGTCGTAGCTTCGTCTCTTCGTTGTATATCAACTGACTGTTATATTTCTCTCTTGTGTCTCCCCTGATGATGATATGATTATTACACGAAAGTGCACTTGGCAACTTATCGTGTCTCATTTTCCCCCGTGGACTCATAAGAATATATATATATATATATATATATATATATATATATATATATATATATATATATATATATATATATAGATAGATAGATAGATAGATAGATAGATAGATATTCAAAATTTATGATTTTCATATATAAGTCAGTCCAGTTTGTGTTCAACAAGCACTGTAACAAGCCCTCAGGTTGTGATGATGAACGATGATTAACGAGAGGGTCATGGTGCTAGTATTAACGAGGTGATTATGTCGTTACCATACAGGCAGTTGGCCATCGTGGGTGAGGGGGAGCCTGGTGCGTGTGGGGCCAGGCAAGTACGACTTCGGTGATTTTACCCTCAACCACTGGCTGGATGGCATGGCCATACTCCACAAGTTCCACATTGACGGTGGCAAGGTGAGTCTGGGTGGAGGTGGAGGTGGCCATACTCCACAAGTTCCACATTGACGGTGGCAAGGTGAGTCTGGGTGGAGGGAGGGGGGTAGTAGTGGTAGTGGTGGTGGTGAGGGAGAGTGGTAGTGGTGGTGGTGAGGGAGAGTGGTAGTGGTAGTGGTGGTGGTGAGGGAGAGTGGTAGTGGTGGTGGTGAGGGAGAGTGGTAGTGGTGGTGGTGAGGGAGAGTGGTAGTGGTGGTGGTGAGGGAGAGTGGTAGTGGTGGTGGTGAGGGAGAGTGGTAGTGGTTGGTGGTGAGGGAGAGTGGTAGTGGTAGTGGTGGTGGTGAGGGAGAGTGGTAGTGGTGGTGGTGAGGGAGAGTGGTAGTGGTGGTGGTGGTGGTGAGGGAGAGTGGTAGTGGTGGTGGTGAGGGAGAGTGGTAGTGGTAGTGGTGGTGGTGAGGGAGAGTGGTAGTGGTAGTGGTGGTGGTGAGGGAGAGTGGTAGTGGTGGTGGTGAGGGAGAGTGGTAGTGGTAGTGGTGGTGGTGAGGGAGAGTGGTAGTGGTAGTGGTGGTGGTGAGGGAGAGTGGTAGTGGTAGTGGTGGTGGTGAGGGAGAGTGGTAGTGGTAGTGGTGGTGGTGAGGGAGAGTGGTGGTGGTGGTGGTGAGGGAGAGTGGTAGTGGTAGTGGTGGTGGTGAGGGAGAGTGGTAGTGGTAGTGGTGGTGGTGAGGGAGAGTGGTAGTGGTAGTGGTGGTGGTGAGGGAGAGTGGTAGTGGTAGTGGTGGTGGTGAGGGAGAGTGGTAGTGGTAGTGGTGAGGGAGAGTGGTAGTGGTGGTTGTGGTGGTAGTGAGGGAGAGTGGTAGTGGTGGTGGTGGTGGTAGTGAGGGAGAGTGGTAGTGGTAGTGGTGGTGGAGGGAGAGTGGTAGTGGTAGTGGTGGTGGTGAGGGTGGTAGTGGTAGTGGTGGTGGTGAGGGAGAGTGGTAGTGGTAGTGGTGGTGGTGAGGGAGAGTGGTAGTGGTAGTGGTGGTGGTGAGGGAGAGTGGTAAGTGGTAGTGGTGGTGGTGAGGGAGAGTGGTAGTGGTGGTGGTGAGGGAGAGTGGTAGTGTAGTGGTGGTGGTGAGGGAGAGTGGTAGTGGTAGTGGTGGTGGTGAGGGAGAGTGGTAGTGGTGGTGGTGGTGGTGAGGGAGAGTGGTAGTGGTAGTGGTGGTGGTGAGGGAGAGTGGTAGTGGTAGTGGTGAGGGAGAGTGGTAGTGGTAGTGAGGGAGAGTGGTAGTGGTGGTGGTGAGGGAGAGTGGTAGTGGTAGTGGTGGTGGTGAGGGAGAGTGGTAGTGGTAGTGGTGGTGGTGAGGGAGAGTGGTAGTGGTAGTGGTGGTGGTGAGGAGAGTGGTAGTGGTAGTGGTGATGGGAGTGGAGTGGTAGTGGGTGGTGGTGAGGGAGAGTGGTAGTGGTAGTGGTGGTGAGGAGAGTGGTAGTGGTAGTGGTGGTGGTGAGGAGAGTGGTAGTGGTAGTGGTGGTGGTGAGGAGGGTAGTGGTAGTGGTGGTGGTGAGGGAGAGTGGTAGTGGTGGTGGTGGTGGTGAGGGAGAGTGGTAGTGGTAGTGGTGGTGGTGAGGGTGGTAGTGGTAGTGGTGGTGGAGGGAGAGTAGTAGTGGTGGTGGTGAGGGAGAGTGGTAGTGGTAGTGGTGGTGGTGAGGGAGAGTGGTAGTGGTAGTGGTGGTGTGGAGGGAGGTAGTGGTAGTGGTGGTGGTGAGGGAGAGTGTAGTGGTAGTGGTGGTGGTGAGGGGAGTGGTAGTGGAGTGGTGGTGGTGAGGGAGATGTAGGGTAGTGGTAGTGGTGGTGGTGAGGGAGAGTGGTAGTGGTGTGGTGGTGGTGAGGGAGAGTGGTAGTGGTGGTTGGTGGTGGTGAGGGAGAGTGGTAGTGGTAGTGGTGGTGGTGAGGGAGAGTGGTAGTGGTAGTGGTAGTGGTGAGGGAGAGTGGTTGTGGTGAGGGAGAGTGGTAGTGGTGGTGGTGAGGGAGAGTGGTAGTGGTAGTGGTGGTGGTGGAGGGAGTAGTAGTGGTAGTGGTGGTGGTGAGGGAGAGTGGTAGTGGTAGTGGTGGTGGTGAGGGAGAGTGGTAGTGGTGGTGGTGGTGGTGAGGGAGAGTGGTAGTGGTAGTGGTGGTGGTGAGGGAGAGTGGTAGTGGTAGTGGTAGTGGTGAGGGAGAGTGGTAGTGGTAGTGGTGGTGGTGACGGAGAGTGGTAGTGGTGGTGGTGAGGGAGAGTGGTAGTGGTAGTGGTGGTGGTGAGGGAGAGTGGTAGTGGTGGTGGTGAGGGAGAGTGGTAGTGGTAGTGGTGAGGGAGAGTGGTAGTGGTGGTGGTGAGGGAGAGTGGTAGTGGTAGTGGTGAGGGAGAGTGGTTATAGTGGTGATGGTGGTGGTGATTGTATTGGTAGTGGTGGTGATGGTAGTGGTGATGGTGGTGGTGGTGGTGGTGGGGGTGTGAACACCAAACAGCCACCACCTGGCCAGCCACCACAGCTGGTGATCGTGGCAGTGGTGCACGAGTCGTCATAGCTGGTGACTGTGGCAGTGGTGCACGAGTCGTCACAGCTGGTGATTGTGGCAGTGGTGCACGAGTCGTCACAGCTGGTGATTGTGGCAGTGGTGCACGAGTCGTCACAGCTGGTGATTGTGGCAGTGGTGCACGAGTCGTCACAGCTGGTGATTGTGGCAGTGGTGCACGAGTCGTCACAGCTGGTGATTGTGGCAGTGGTGCAGGGGGAAGCCACAGCTGGTGATTGTGGCAGTGGTGCAGGTGGGAAGCCACAGCTGGTGATTGTGGCAGTGGTGCAGGGGGGAAGCCACAGCTGGTGATTGTGGCAGTGGTGCAGGTGGGAAGCCACAGCTGGTGTGATCTATACTTCCCTGGTGCAACTGTGACGCAACTAGGGGGGGAGGGGGGTAGGGTTCCAGCTGCGGGCCTCCAGATGGCAACAATGCAGCTCCAGCTGTTGCCCAACACGTGTGACTGACGCTATTTCCAGCTGTGCTGCCCACCACATGTGTACGTGTGGGTGTGTGTGGGCGCTACCTCGCTGACGCAGGAAACAGCGATTAAGTGTAATAATGATAATAACATTAATAATAATAATAATAATAATAATAATAATAATAATAATAATAATAATAATATTAATAAAAAGACAATAGTAATAATAATAATAATAATAATAATAATAATAATAATAATAATAACAATATTAATAATAAAATAATAATAATAATGATATTATTAATAATAATAACAATTATAATAATAATAATAGAATCAATAATCATCTTGGTAGTTTATATAGAATGAATATAATGTCAGTGATGGATATATATTTATATAATTTGTATGATCATATACTTTCCATTTTGTTCTCTCTATGTATACTTTGACTGTCTTTTGTTCCCTTTTGTTCTCATCACCTGAGTGTTCACGTGTCCTGGAGAGGATTTACCCAGTGGTGTTCACGTGTCCTGGAGAGGATTTACCCAGTGGTGTTCAAGTGTCCTGGAGAGGATTTACTCAGTGGTGTTCACGTGTCCTGGAGAGGATTTACCCAGTGGTGTTCACGTGTCCTGGAGAGGATTTACCCAGTGGTGCCCACGTGTCCTGGAGAGGATTTACTCAGTAGTGTTCACGTGTCCTGGAGAGGATTTACTCAGTTTTGTTCACGTGTCCTGGAGAGGATTTACTCAGTAGTGTTCACGTGTCCTGGAGAGGATTTACTCAGTGGTGTTCACGTGTCCTGGAGAGGATTTACCCAGTGGTGCCCACGTGTCCTGGAGAGGATTTACCCAGTGGTGCCCACGTGTCCTGGAGAGGATTTACTCAGTGGTGTCCACGTGTCCTGGAGAGGATTTACCCAGTGGTGTCTACGTGCCCTTGAGAGGATTTACCTAGTGGTGTCCACGTGTCCTGGAGAGGATTTACCCAGTGGTGCCCACGTGTCCTGGAGAGGATTTACCCAGTGGCGTTCACGTGCCCTGGAGAGGATTTACCCAGCGGTGCCCACGTGTCCTGGAGAGGATTTACCTAGTGGTATCCACGTGCCCTTGAGAGGATTTACCCCGTTGTGTCCACGTGTCCTGGAGAGGATTTACCCAGTGGCGTTCACGTGTCCTGGAGAGGATTTACCCAGTGGTGTCCACGTGTCCTGGAGAGGATTTACCCAGTGGTGTCCACGTGTCCTGGAGAGGATTTACCCAGTGGTGCCCACGTGTCCTGGAGAGGATTTACCCAGTGGTGCCCACGTGTCCTGGAGAGGATTTACCCAGTGGTGTCCACGTGTCCTGGGACAAGGTTTCATCTAACTCACATTTCTGAGCTCATGAAATGGTGCCACTCATCACACACACACTCACCTCCATGTGTGCTCAAAAACACGTCTGGACATTCTATCCCCCTTCTTCCCCATTTCCCCATTTCCATCCCACGTCCATAGACAGAGTGGAAATCCCCCTTTCCATCCCAGGTCCACACACACACTCACACCCCTCACCTCCATGTGTGCTCAAAAACACGTCTGGACATTCTATCCCCCTTCCTCCCCATTTCCCCATTTCCACCCCACGTCCATAGACGGAGTGGAAACCCCCCTTTCCATCCCAGGTCCACACACACACTCACGCCCCTCACCTCCATGTGTGCTCAAAACATGTCTGGACATTCTATCCCCCTTCCTCCCCATTTCCCCATTTCCATCCCACGTCCATAGACAGAGTGGAAATCCCCCTTTCCATCCCATGTCCACACACACACTCACGCCCCTCACCTCCATGTGTGCTCAAAAACATGTCTGGACATTCTATCCCCTTCCTCCCCATTTCCCCATTTCCCCATTTCCATCCCACGTCCATAGACGGAGTGGAAACCCCCCTTTCCATCCCAGGTCCACACACACACTCACGCCCCTCACCTCCATGTGTGCTCAAAACACGTCTGGACATTCAATCCCCCTTCCCTTCCTCCCCATTTCCCCATTTCCACCCCACGTCCATAGACGGAGTGGAAATCCCCCTTTCCATCCCATGTCCACACACACACTCACGCCCCTCACCTCCATGTGTGCTCAAAAACATGTCTGGACATTCAATCCCCTTCCTCCCCATTTCCCCATTTCCATCCCACGTCCATAGACGGAGTGGAAAATCCCCCTTTCCATCCCATGTCCACTGTCTATTTCAACTCTAGGTCCCCAGTTATCAGCTTATCTTTCTTATCTTGTCATGATCCCGCGAGTGAGTTGGATAAGAAATGAATTTCCAGTGAAGAGCAGGATTTCCAGCGATAGTGGCCTTCCATTATCGCCCAGGTGGGATAATTGTTATGATTGATAAAGATGGCCAGCGATGAGAGGGATATGATGACCCAGAGATGAGAGGGATATGATGGCCCAGAGATGAGAGGGATATGATGGCCCAGAGATGAGAGGGTTATGATGGCCCAGAGGTGAGAGGGTTATGATGGCCCAGAGGTGAGAGGGATATGATGACCCAGAGATGAGAGGGATATGATGGCCCAGAGATGAGAGGGATATGATGGCCCAGAGATGAGAGGGATATGATGGCCCAGAGATGAGAGGGTTAGGATGGCCAGCGATGAGAGGGATATGATGGTCCAGAGATGAGAGGGATATGATGGCCCAGAGATGAGAGGGTTAGGATGGCCAGCGATGAGAGGGATATGATGGTCCAGAGATGAGAGGGTTAGGATGGCCAGGGATGAGAGGGATAGAATGGCCAAGAGATGAGAGGGATGGAAAGGCCAGCGATGAGAGGCAATAGGAGGGCCAGCGATGAAAGAGGCAATAGGAAGGCCAGCGATGAAAGAGGCAATAGGAAGGCCAGCGATGGAAGAGGCAATAGGAAGGCCAGCGATGAAAGAGGCAATAGGAAGGCCAGCGATGAAAGAGGCAATAGGAAGGCCGACAAGGAGAGGCAGCAGGAAGGCCAGCGATGAGAATTCCTGAAAATTCCAGCAGGTGTCTGGCCTCCCCCCCCCCCCCCGCTCAGGGGGATATAGCGCTACCCTGCTGGAAATATCACTGTGGTCTTTATGTCCTCCATTATGACACGACGAACCTCCGTAGACCCAACAATTTCCATCAGAGATAATATATAAATCCCTCCTTTCATCTCTAGATCAGCCTCCCTTTCTCAAAATTCCCGTAAATCCCTCGGGTTATATAAATTCCCGTAAATCCCTCGGGTATATAAATTCCCGTAAATCCCTGGGGGTATATAAATTCCCGTAAATCCCTGGGGTATATAAATCCCTCCCTATTGCCTGTACGCATGATAATCCCTCTTTTTAGATTTTTGGACATAAATCCCTTCACAGTCTCAAACCTCCTCCACAGGGGGAAGTAATCCCCAGCAAATTCACCAAGATGAAATCCCTCCCCCTTTGATATACACAAACATTACGGATTTATCTCCCATCAATCCAGGTTCAAAAAAATCCACTAAGAAATTACGTTAATTCTCAAAAGACGACCATAGAATTACCAAGAAAAATGCTATATCCTCAACCATAACCAGGAACCATCTTGTTAAATCCCCTCAAAACGTAGGATTTCTCCCCTTGTAATCTCCGGGGAAATAATCTCCCAAGGTTCATCTCCCTGGCGCTAATTAATCTCCCTCTCTCTCTCTGTTCCACCTCATCTCCCAATCACAGGTCCAAGAAGTAGGATTTCTCCCCTTGTAATCTCCCGGGAGATAATCTCCCACGGCTCATCTCCCTGGCACTAATTAATCTCCCTTTCTCTCTGTTCCACCTCATCTCCCCATCTCTCCCACCCCATCTCCCAATCACAGGCCCATGAAGTAGGATTTCTCCCCTTGTAATCTCCCGGGAGATAATCTCCCATGGTTCATCTCCCTATCTCCCATCTCTATCTCCCAGGTCACTTTCCGGTCCAAGTACTTGCGTTCGGACGCGTACAAGAAGGCGTGCGTGGCGGAGCGTCCCATCTACACCGAGTTCGGGACCCACTGTTACCCAGACCCATGCAAGAATATCTTCTCCAGGATGTTCTCCCACTTTGTAAGTCCTCCAACGCACTCTAGAGTGCGTGTGTAAGTGTGTGTGTGTGTGTGTGTGTACCACCACGGTACGACCCTCGAGCACGACGGTACGACCCATGAACACGTTCTCCCACTTTGTAAGTCCTTCAACGCACTCTAGAGTGCGTGTGTAAGTGTGTGTGTGTGTGTGTGTGTGTGTGTGTGTGTGTGTGTGTGTGTGTGTGTGTGTGTGTGTGTGTGTACCACCACGGTACGACCCTCGAGCACGACGGTACGACCCATGAACATGTTCTCCCACTTTGTAAGTCCTTCAACGCACTCTAGAGTGCGTGTGTAAGTGTGTGTGTGTGTGTAAGTGTGTGTGTGTGTGTGTGTGTGTGTGTGTGTGTGTGTGTGTGTGTGTGTACCATCACGGTACGACCCTCCAGCACGACGGTACGATCCATGAACACGTTCTCCCACTTTGTAAGTCCTTCAACGCACTCTAGAGTGCGTGTGTAAGTGTGTGTGTGTGTGTGTGTGTGTGTGTGTGTGTGTGTGTGTGTGTGTGTGTGTGTACTACCACGGTACGACCCTCGAGCACGACGGTACGACCCATGAACATGTTCTCCCACTTTGTAAGTCCTCCAACGCACTCTAGAGTGCGTGTGTAAGTGTGTGTGTGTGTGTGTGTGTGTGTGTGTGTGTGTGTGTGTGTGTGTGCTCTTTCTCTTGTGATCAAGGACTGAATTGGTGTCCTGTGGGACGACCCTACACATCTCACCGCTGTATGGACGACCTCTGACTACGAGGATACGACCTACGGTCATGATGGCAGGACGACCCTCGAAGAACGACTGTTGGCGACCCCCATCTGGCTAGGACCACCTGACCGCTGTGCTCAAGGGTCGTACCGTCGTGCTCAAGGGTCGTACCGCTGCGCTCAAGGGTCGTTCCGCTGTGCTCAAGGGTCGTACCGCTGTGCTCAAGGGTCGTACCATTGTGCTCAAGGGTCGTACCGTTGTGCTCAAGGGTCGTACCGTCGTGCTCAAGGATCGTACCGCTGTGCTCAAGGGTCGTACCGCTGTGCTCAAGGGTCGTACCGTCGTGTTCAAGGGTCGTATTGCTGTGTTCAAGGGTCGTACCGTCGTGGTCAAGGCATACTTAGAAATCAAGTGTAAGTAGATGAAGAGCTGGAGGGAAATACAATATAAAACCAGCTGGGTTCTGGAACCCGGATATAATGGTTAACACGACCATAGCACCCGGAAATAAGGTCAATAAATGAGTTATTGCTGTGAGCTGGTGGTTCGAGGATAGACACGCACTCGGGCAGCAACACACTCAGGCAGCAACACACTCAGGCAGCAACACACTCAGGCAGCAACACACTCGGGCAGCAACACACTCAGGCAGCAACACACTCAGGCAGCAACACACTCAGGCAGCAACACACTCGGGCAGCAACACACTCAGGCAGCAACACACTCAGGCAGCAACACACTCAGGCAGCAACACACTCAGGCAGCAACACACTCGGGCAGCAACACACTCGGGCAGCAACACACTCGGGCAGCAACACACTCGGGCAGCAACACACTCGGGCAGCAACACACTCAGGCAGTAACACACTCAGGCAGCAACACACTCAGGCAGCAACACACTCAGGCAGCAACACACTCAGGCAGCAACACACTCGGGCAGCAACACACTCAGGCAGCAACACACTCGGGCAGCAACACACTCGGGCAGCAACACACTCAGGCAGCAACACACTCAGGCAGTAACACACTCAGGCAGCAACACACTCGGGCAGCAACACACTCAGGCAGCAACACACTCAGGCAGCAACACACTCAGGCAGCAACACACTCGGGCAGCAACACACTCAGGCAGCAACACACTCAGGCAGCAACACACTCAGGCAGCAACACACTCGGGCAGCAACACACTCAGGCAGCAACACACTCAGGCAGCAACACACTCGGGCAGCAACACACTCGGGCAGCAACACACTCGGGCAGCAACACACTCAGACAGCAACACACTCAGGCAGCAACACACTCGGGCAGCAACACACTCAGGCAGCAACACACTCAGGCAGCAACACACTCGGGCAGCAACACACTCAGGCAGCAACACACTCAGGCAGCAACACACTCAGGCAGCAACACACTCAGGCAGCAACACACTCGGGCAGCAACACACTCAGGCAGCAACACACTCAGGCAGCAACACACTCAGGCAGCAACACACTCAGACAGCAACACACTCAGGCAGCAACACACTCGGGCAGCAACACACTCAGGCAGCAACACACTCAGGCAGCAACACACTCAGGCAGCAACACACTCGGGCAGCAACACACTCAGGCAGCAACACACTCAGGCAGCAACACACTCAGACAGCAACACACTCAGGCAGCAACACACTCAGGCAGCAACACACTCAGGCAGCAACACACTCAGGCAGCAACACACTCAGGCAGCAACACACTCAGGCAGCAACACACTCAGGCAGCAACACACTCGGGCAGCAACACACTCAGGCAGCAACACACTCAGGCAGCAACACACTCAGGCAGCAACACACTCAGGCAGCAACACACTCAGGCAGCAACACACTCGGGCAGCAACACACTCGGGCAGCAACACACTCGGGCAGCAACACACTCAGGCAGCAACACACTCAGGCAGCAACACACTCAGGCAGCAACACACTCGGGCAGCAACACACTCAGGCAGCAACACACTCAGGCAGCAACACACTCAGGCAGCAACACACTCAGGCAGCAACACACTCGAGCAGCAACACACTCAGGCAGCAACACACTCAGGCAGCAACACACTCGGCAGCAACACACTCAGGCAGCAACACACTCAGGCAGCAACACACTCAGGCAGCAACACACTCAGGCAGCAACACACTCGAGCAGCAACACACTCAGGCAGCAACACACTCAGGCAGCTACACACTCAGGCAGCAACACACTCAGGCAGCAACACACTCAGGCAGCAACACACTCGAGCAGCAACACACTCAGGCAGCAACACACTCAGGCAGCAACACACTCAGGCAGCATCACACTCAGGCAGCAACACACTCAGGCAGCAACACACTCAGGCAGCAACACACTCAGGCAGCATCACACTCAGGCAGCAACACACTCGGGCAGCAACACACTCAGGCAGCAACACACTCAAGCAGCAACACACTCAGGCAGCAACACACTCAGGCAGCAACACACTCAGGCAGCAACACACTCGGGCAGCAACACACTCAGGCAGCAACAC
Source organism: Panulirus ornatus (assembly GCF_036320965.1). Taxonomy (NCBI): domain Eukaryota; kingdom Metazoa; phylum Arthropoda; class Malacostraca; order Decapoda; family Palinuridae; genus Panulirus; species Panulirus ornatus. The sequence goes on along the minus strand of NC_092267.1, from coordinate 6,391,584 downwards.
ACTCAGGCAGCAACACACTCAGGCAGCAACACACTCAGGCAGCAACACACTCGGGCAGCAACACACTCGGGCAGCAACACACTCAGGCAGCAACACACTCCTTACTCGTCCTCAAGGAGGCAGATGGAGGGGCGTGTGTGTATGTGGAGGGGGAGTGAGGGGTGGGTGATGGCTTCAGGGAGGGAGGGAAGGAGGGAGGGAGGGATGGAAGGAGGGAATGAGGGAGGGAGGGAAGGAGTGAGGGAGGGACCAGGTAACAGGAGAAAATGCCGTGGTGTGGTATGGCGCGGAAGGGAGGGAAGGAGGGAGTGAGGGAGGGAGGGAAGGAGGGAGTGAGGGAGTGAGGGAGGGACCAGGTAACAGCAGGAATGCCGTGGTGTGGTATGGCGCCGGAGGGAGGGCGCGGGAGGGAGGGCGCGGGAGGGAGGGTCGAACCCGACGACGTCAATGCCCTGGCCAAGGACCCTGCCCCTCATACCGCGCCCTCCCAGGCTCGACGACGAACAGGACCCGCGCGTACCCCCGTCCAGGGAGAGAGAGAGAGAGAGAGAGAGAGAGAGAGAGAGAGAGAGAGAGAGAGAGAGAGAGAGAGAGAGAGAGAGAGAGGACGAAAAGAGCAACATGATGGTGGATAGACAGGTGATTGATGGTGGATAGATGGGGACGAATGACGAAAATACGAGAAATCTATCCAGATGGGGGGGGGGTCTTGATCATCCCTCTGGCTCAGGGATAGGTAGAAGAATAGCCATCCCGGATATATATATATATATATATATATATATATATATATATATATATATATATATATATATATATAAATATATATATATATATATATATATATATATATATATATATATATATATATATATATATATATATATATATATATATCCAAATTGGGACGAATGGAACCCTGTGAACCAGCTGGTCAGAGGAAAAATATCTGCTGGAGAGGTGGGAGCATAAGTGGCTGGAGAGGTGTAGAGTAGTGGCTGGAGAGGTGTAGATTAGTGGCTGGAGAGGTGTGGAGGAGTGGCTGGAGTGGCGTGGAACAGTGGCTGGAGAGGTGTGGAGTAGTGGCTGGAGAGGTGTGGAGTAGTGGCTGGAGAGGTGTAGAAGAGTGGCTGGAGAGGTGTGGAGTAGTGGCTGGAGAGGTGTAGAGGAGTGGCTGGAGAGGTGTGGAGGAGTGGCTGGAGAGGTGTGGAGTAGTGGCTGGAGAGGTGTAGAGGAGTGGCTGGAGAGGTGTGGAGTAGTGGCTGGAGAGGTGTGGAGTAGTGGCTGGAGAGGTGTGGAGGAGTGGCTGGAGAGGTGTGGAAAAGTGGCTGGAGAAGTGCGAGCCACTGGATAGTATAGTGAAAATCATCATTTCAACACTAAGGGAATAATCATATATTACTATCTATAAGAACAATGTCAGTGACATCACTGGTGACCTCAGTGGCACCACTGGTGACCTCAGTGACATCACTGTTGACCTCAGTGGCACCACTGGTGACCTCAGTGGCACCACTGGTGACCACAGTGGCGGCAGTGGTGACCACAGTGGCGCCAGTGGTGACCTCAGTGGCACCACTGGTGACCTCAGTGGCGCCACTGGTGACCTCAGTGGCGCCAGTGGTGACCTCAGTGGCGCTACTGTTGACCTCAGTGGCGCCAGTGGTGACCACAGTGGCGGCAGTGGTGACCACAGTGGCGCCAGTGGTGACCTCAGTGGCGCCAGTGGTGACCACAGTGGCGCCAGTGGTGACCACAGTGGCGGCAGTGGTGACCACAGTGGCGCCAGTGGTGACCTCAGTGGCGCCAGTGGTGACCACAGTGGCGGCAGTGGTGACCACAGTGGCGCCAGTGGTGACCACAGTGGCGCCAGTGGTGACCACAGTGGCGCCAGTGGTGACCTCAGTGGTGATCAAGTGATAACAGTGGGTGTTGGTGCCTCCCCCGTACAGGAGATGACAGATAACGCGTCGAGCAACATTGTGTGTGTGGAGGACCAGCTCTTCGTCTCCTCCGAGACCTGCTACATCAGGAAGATAGACCCCAACACACTCGACACCAAGGAGAAGGTGAGCCACGCACTCTACTACTACCCCCTCGTGCTGCACCACGCACCTCATGCTGTGGTAGACCAGACACCTCACGCACCATGGTAGACCAGACACCTCACGCACCCCACACCATGGTAGACCACGCACCTCACACCATGGTAGACCACGCACCTCACACCATGGTAGACCACGCACCTCACACCATGGTAGACCACGCACCCCACACCATGGTAGACCAGACACCTCACGCACCCCACACCATGGTAGACCAGACACCTCACGCACTCCACACCATGGTAGACCACGCACCTCACACCATGGTAGACCACGCACCTCACACCATGGTAGACCACGCACCTCACACCATGGTAGACCAGACACCCCACACCATGGTAGACCACGCACTCCACACCATGGTAGACCACGCACCTCACACCATGGTAGACCAGACACCCCACACCATGGTAGACCACGCACTCACACCATGGTAGACCACACACCCCACACCATGGTAGACCACACACCCCACACCATGGTAGACCACGCACCCCACACCATGGTAGACCAGACACCCTATACCATGGTAGACCAGAAACACCACCCCATATAATGACACTGACCTGAAACACCAACCCATATAACAATGACCTGAAACATCACCCCATATAATAACAAGGACCTGAAACACCACCCCATATAACACTGACCTGAAACATCACCCCATATAATAACAAGGACCTGAAACACCACCCCATATAATGACAATGACCTGAAACACCACCCCATATAATGACACTGACCTGAAACACAACCCCATATAACAATGACCTGAAACATCACCCCATATAATAACAAGGACCTGAAACATCACCCCATATAACAATGACCTGAAACATCACCCCATATAATAACAAGGACCTGAAACACCACCCCATATAATGACAATGACCTGAAACACCACCCCATATAATGACACTGACCTGAAACATCACCCCATATAATGACACTGACCTGAAACATCACCCCATATAATAACAATGACCTGAAACATCACCCCATATAATGACACTGACCTGAAACACCAACCCATATAATGACACTGACCTGAAACATCACCCTATATAATGACTGACCTGAAACACCACCCTATATAATGACACTGACCTGAAACACCACCCCATATAATGACACTGACCTGAAACATCACCCCATATAATAACAATGACCTGAAACATCACCCCATATAATGACACTGACCTGAAACACTACCCTATATAATGACACTGACCTGAAACACCAACCCATATAATGACACTGACCTGAAACACCAACCCATATAATGACACTGACCTGAAAGACCCATATATGACACTGACCTGAAACACCAACCCATATAATGACACTGACCTGAAACACCAACCCATATAATGACACTGACCTGAAAGACCATCCTATATAATGACAATGACCTGAAACACCACCCTATATAATGACACTGACCTGAAACACTACCCTATATAATGACTGACCTGAAACCACCCTATATAATGACACTGACCTGAAACACCAACCCATATAATGACACTGACCTGAAACATCACCCTATATAATGACACTGACCTGAAACACCACTCTATATAATGACACTGACCTGAAACACCACCCTATATAATGACTGACCTGAAACACCACCCTATATAATGACTGACCTGAAACACCACCCTATATAACGACACTGACCTGAAACACCAACCCATATAATGACTGACCTGAAACACCACCCTATATAATGACTGACCTGAAACACCACCCTATATAATGACTGACCTGAAACACCACCCTATATAATGACACTGACCTGAAACACCACCTCATATAATGACACTGACCTGAAACACCACCCTATATAATGACAATGACCTGAAACATCACCCTATATAATGATAATGATCTGAAACATCACCCCATATAATGACAATGACCTGAAACATCACCCCATATAATGACAATGATCTGAAACATCACCCTATATAATGATAATGATCTGAAACATCACCCCATATAATGACAATGATCTGAAACATCACCCTAAATAATGACCTGAAACATCACCCCATATAATGACCAGAAACACCACCCCATATAATGACCTGAAACACCACCCTATATAATGACACTGAGTTGTGAAATACTTGTAACAAGTTAATTGCTGATCATATGTATGCCATGATCCACCTCGAGAAAGTGGAGGACATACAGAGTGTGTGTGTGTTTGTGTGTGTGTGTCATGCTCTTCGTCAACGCCACAGGTGGATCTGGGTAAGGTGATGGGCGTCAACTTCGCCTCCTCACACCCGATGACCGACTCCACCGGCACCACCTACAACCTGGGATGTTCCTTCCTCAGTGGTCCCAAGTACAACATCGTCAGGGTCCCACCCTCTAAGGACACCAGCCTCGCTGGTAAGTAATCCCCAGGTCCCAGGGACACACTAGCCTCACTGGTAAGTAATCCCAGGTCCCAGGGACACACTAGCCTCACTGATAAGTAATCCCCAGGTCCCAAGGAGACACCAGCCTCTCTGGTAAGTAATCCCCAGGTCCCAGAGACACACCAGCCTCACTGGTAAGTAATCCCCAGGTCCCAAGGAGACACCAGCCTCTCTGGTAAGTAATCCCCAGGTCCCAGAGACACACTAGCCTCACTGGTAAGTAATCCCCAGGTCCCAGGGAGACACTAGCCTCACTGGTAAGTAATCCCCAGGTCCCAAGGAGACACCAGCCTCACTGGTAAGTAATCCCCAGGTCCCAAGGAGACACCAGCCTCACTGGTAAGTAATCCCCAGGTCCCAGAGACACACCAGCCTTACTGATAAGTAATCCCCAGGTCCCAAGGAGACACCAGCCTCTCTGGTAAGTAATCCCCAGGTCCCAGAGACACACTAGCCTCACTGGTAAGTAATCCCCAGGTCCCAGGGAGACACTAGCCTCACTGGTAAGTAATCCCCAGGTCCCAAGGAGACACCAGCCTCACTGGTAAGTAATCCCCAGGTCCCAAGGAGACACCAGCCTCACTGGTAAGTAATCCCCAGGTCCCAGAGACACACCAGCCTTACTGGTAAGTAATCCCCAGGTCCTAGAGACACTAGCCTCGCTGGTAAGTAATCCCAGGTCCCAGGGACACACCAGCCTCGCTGGTAAGTAATCCCCAGGTCCCAGAGACACACTAGCCTCACTGGTAAGTAATCCCCAGGTCCCAGGAAGACACTAGCCTCACTGGTAAGTAATCCCAGGTCCCAGAGACACACTAGCCTCACTGGTAAGTAATCCCCAGGTCCCAAGGACACACCAGCCTTACTGGTAAGGAATCCCCAGGTCCCAGGGTGACACTAGCCTCACTGGTAAGTAATCCCAGGTGCCAAGGACACACCAGCCTCACTGGTAAGTAATCCCAGGTCCCAGGGACACACTAGCCTCACTGGTAAGTAATCCCCAGGTCCCAGGGACACACCAGCCTCACTGATAAGTAATCCCAGGTCCCAAGGAGACACCAGCCTCACTGGTAAGTAATCCCCAGGTCCCAGAGACACACCAGCCTCTCTGGTAAGTAATCCCAGGTCCCAGAGACACACTAGCCTCACTGGTAAGTAATCCCAGGTCCCAAGGGCACACCAGCCTCACTGATAAGTAATCCCAGGTCCCAAGGGCACACCAGCCTCACTGATAAGTAATCCCAGGTCCCAGGGACACACTAGCCTTACTGGTAAGTAATCCCAGGTCCCAGGGACACACCAGCCTTACTGGTAAGTAATCCCAGGTCCCAGGGACACACCAGCCTTACTGGTTAGTAATCCCAGGTCCCAAGGAGACACCAGCCTTACTGGTAAGTAATCCCAGGTCCCAGAGACACACCAGCCTCGCTGGTAAGTAATCCCAGGTCCCAGGGACACACTAGCCTCACTGATAAGTAATCCCCAGGTCCTAGAGACACTAGCCTCGCTGGTAAGTAATCCCCAGGTCCCAGGGACACACCAGCCTTACTGATAAGTAATCCCAGGTCCCAAGGACACACCAGCCTCACTGGTAAGTAATCCCAGGTCCCAGGGACACACCAGCCTCACTGGTAAGTAATCCCAGGTCCCAAGGACACACCAGCCTCACTGGTAAGTAATCCCAGGTCCCAGGGACACACCAGCCTCACTGGTACGTAATCCCAGGTCCCAGGGACACACCAGCCTCACTGGTACGTAATCCCAGGTCCCAAGGACACACCAGCCTTACTGGTAAGTAATCCCAGGTCCCAGGGACACACCAGCCTTACTTCTAAGTAATCCCAGGTCCCAGGGACACACCAGCCTCACTGGTAAGTAATCCCAGGTCCCAGGGACACACCAGCCTCACTGGTAAGTAATCCCAGGTCCCAAGGACACACCAGCCTCACTGGTAAGTAATCCCAGGTCCCAAGGACACACCAGCCTCACTGGTAAGTAATCCCAGGTCCCAGGGACACACCAGCCTCACTGGTACGTAATCCCAGGTCCCAGGGACACACCAGCCTCACTGGTAAGTAATCCCAGGTCCCAGGGACACACCAGCCTCACTGGTACGTAATCCCAGGTCCCAGGGACACACCAGCCTTACTGGTATGTAATCCCAGGTCCCAGAGACACACTAGCCTCACTGGTAAGTAATCCCAGGTCCCAGGGACACACCAGCCTTACTGGTAAGTAATCCCAGGTCCCAGGGACACACGAGCCTAAGGGCTCTTCTGGCCCATCTCCCTTCGTCATACCGCATCTAAGGGCTCCTCCCTCTCCCTCCTCCACCACTCTCCCTCCCGCTACATCACCTCTTCCTCCACCACCCCAGCTAACCTTGCTCCTTCTCTCTCCCCACTCCACCACCCCAGTTAACCCTGCTCCTCCCCTCTCCCTCCACCACCCCAGCAAACCCTGCTCCTTCCCTCTCCCCACTCCACCACTCCAGCTAACCCTGCTCCTTCCCTCTCCCCACTCCACCACCCCAGCTAACCCTGCTCCTTCCCTCTCCCCACTCCACCACCCCAGCTAACCCTGCTCCTCCCCTCTCCCTCCACCACCCCAGCTAACCCTGCTCCTTCCCTCTCCCCACTCCACCACCCCAGTTAACCCTGCTCCTCCCCTCTCCCTCCACCACCCCAGCTAACCTTGCTCCTTCCCTCTCCCCACTCTACCACCCCAGCTAACCTTGCTCCTTCCCTCTCCCCACTCCACCACCCCAGCTAACCATGCTCCTTCCCTCTCCCTCCACCACCCCAGCTAACCTTGCTCCTTCCCTCTCCCCACTCCACCACCCCAGCTAACCGTGCTCCTCCCCTCTCCCTCCACCACCCCAGCTAACCTTGCTCCTTCCCTCTCCCCATTCCACCACCCCAGCTAACCTTGCTCCTTCCCTCTCCCTACTCCACCACCCCAGCTAACCCTGCTCCTTCCCTCTCCCTCCACCCCAGCTAACCCTGCTCCTTCCCTCTCCCTCCACCACCCCAGCTAACCTTGCTCCTTCCCTCTCCCCACTCCACCACCCCAGCTAACCCTGCTCCTTCCCTCTCCCTCCACCACCCCAGCTAACCTTGCTCCTTCCCTCTCCCCACTCCACCACCCCAGCTAACCCTGCTCCTTCCCTCTCCATCCACCACCCCAGCTAACCTTGCTCCTTCCCTCTCCCCACTCCACCACCCCAGCTAACCCTGCTCCTCCAGTCTCCCTCCACCACCCTAGCTAACCCTGCTCCTCCCCTCTCCCTCCACCACCCCAGCTAACCCTGCTCCTCCCCTCTCCCTCCACCACCCCAGCTAACCCTGCTCCTCCCCACTCCACCACCCCAGCTAACCCTGCTCCTCCCCACTCCCTCCACCACCCCAGCTAACCCTGCTCCTCCCTCTCCCTCCACCACCCCAGCTAACCCTGCTCCTCCCACTCCTCCACCACCCCAGCTAACCCTGCTCCTCCCACTCCCTCCACCACCCCAGCTAACCCTGCTCCTCCCTCTCCCTCCACCACCCCAGCTAACCCTGCTCCTCCCCACTCCTCCACCACCCCAGCTAACCCTGCTCCTCCCACTCCCTCCACCACCCCAGCTAACCCTGCTCCTCTCCACTCCCTCCACCACCCCAGCTAACCCTGCTCCTCCCCTCTCCCTCCACCACCCACCCTGCTCCTCTCCCACTCCCTCCACCACCCCAGCTAACCCTGCTCCTCCCCACTCCCTCCACCACCCCAGCTAACCCTGCTCCTTCCCACTCCCTCCACCACCCCAGCTAACCCTGCTCCTCCCCACTCCCTCCACCACCCAGCTAACCCTGCTCCTCCCACTCCCTCCACCACCCCAGCTAACCCTGCTCCTCCCACTCCCTCCACCACCCCAGCTAACCCTGCTCCTCCCCTCTCCCTCCACCACCCCAGCTAACCCTGCTCCTTCCCACTCCCTCCACCACCCCAGCTAACCCTGCTCCTCCCCACTCCCTCCACCACCCCAGCTAACCCTGCTCCTCCCCACTCCCTCCACCACCCCAGCTAACCCTGCTCCTTCCCACTCCCTCCACCACCCCAGCTAACCCTGCTCCTCCCCACTCCACCATCCCAGCTAACCCTGCTCCTCCCTCTCCCTCCACCACCCCAGCTAACCCTGCTCCTCCTCCCCACTCCACCACCCCAGCTAACCCTGCTCCTTCCCCTCTCCCTCCACCACCCCAGCTAACCCTGCTCTTCCCCACTCCCTCCACCACCCCAGCTAACCCTGCTCGTCCCCACTCCCTCCACCACCCAGCTAACCCTGCTCCTGCCCCACTCCCTCCACCACCCCAGCTAACCCTGCTCCTCCCCACTCCACCACCCCAGCTAACCCTGCTCCTCCCCACTCCTCCACCATCCCAGCTAATCCTGCTCCTCCCCACTCCACCACCCCAGCTAACCCTGCTCCTGCCCACTCCCTCCACCACCCCAGCTAACCCTGCTCCTCCCCTCTCCCTCCACAACCCCAGCTAATCTTGCTCCTCCCCACTCCACCACCCCAGCTAACCCTGCTCCTCCCCTCTCCCTCCACCACCCCAGCTAACCCTGCTCCTGCCCACTCCCTCCACCACCCCAGCTAACCCTGCTCCTCCCCTCTCCCTCCACCACCCCAGCTAACCCTGCTCCTGCCCACTCCCTCCACCACCCCAGCTAACCCTGCTCCTCCCCACTCCCTCCACCACCCCAGCTAATCCTGCTCCTCCCCACTCCACCACCCCAGCTAACCCTGCTCCTGCCCACTCCCTCCACCACCCCAGCTAACCCTGCTCCTCCCCTCTCCCTCCACCACCCCAGCTAATCCTGCTCCTCCCCACTCCACCACCCAGCTAACCCTGCTCCTCCCTCTCCCTCCACCACCCCAGCTAACCCTGCTCCTCCTCTCTCACACCCAGCTAACCTGCCCTCCCACCACACCCAGCTAACCTGCTCTCCTCCCCACCCCACTACCTGCCTCCCCACTCCACCACCAGCTCGTCCTCCACTCCCTCACACCACCCCAGCTAACCTGCTCCTCCCCACTCCCTCCCCACCCCAGCTAACCTGTCCTCCCACTCCTCCAACCAGCTAACTTGCTCCTTCTACTCCCTCCACACCCCAGCTAACCCTGCTCCTGCCCACCCCTCCACCCAGCTAACCCTGCTCTCCACTCCCTCCACCCCAGCTAACTGTCCTGCCTCCTCCTCCAAACTACCTGCTCTCCCCATCCCACCACCCAGCATAACCCTGCTCCTCCCCACTCCACCACCCAGCTAACCTGCTCCTCCCATCCCTCCACCACCCCAGCTAACCTTGCTCCTTCTTATCCTCCCCACCCCAGCTAACCTGCTCCTCCCCCCTCCCTCCACCACCCCAGCTAACCCTGCTCCTCCCCACTCCTCCACCACCCCAGCTAACCCTGCTCCTCCCCACTCCCTCCACCACCCCAGCTAACCTTGCTCCTTCTTACTCCCTCCACCACCCCAGCTAACCCTGCTCCTCCCCCCTCCCTCCACCACCCCAGCTAACCCTGCTCCTCCCCACTCCCTCCACCACCCCAGCTAACCCTGCTCCTCCCCACCCCAGCTAACCCTGCTCCTCCCCACTGCCACAGGTTCTGACCCCTGGCTGAACGCACGCACGCTGGCCACCGTCAGTTCCAGCTGGAAGGCATGCTACAGCTACTACCACAGCTTCGGCCTGAGTGAGAATTACTTGGTCTTCCTGGAGCAGCCACTGCTCGTCAACACCCTGAAGCTGGCCACCTCTCAGCTCAAGAGCCGTTCTCTCAGCGACTGCTTTGAGTGGCACCCTCAGGAGAAGGTGGGTGTAGCATGGTGTGTACATGGGTGTCGCATGGTGTGTACATGGGTGTCGCATGGTGTGTACATGGGTGTCGCATGGTGTGTACATGGGTGTCGGAGAAGGTGGGTGTCGCATGGTGTGTGGGTGTAGCATGGTGTGTACATGGGTGTCGCATGGTGTGTACATGGGTGTCGCATGGGGTGTACATGGGTGTCGCATGGTGTGTACATGGGTGTCGGAGAAGGTGGGTGTCGCATGGTGTGTACATGGGTGTCGCATGGGGTGTACATGGGTGTCGCATGGTGTGTACATGGGTGTCGGAGAAGGTGGGTGTAGCATGGTGTGTACATGGGTGTCGCATGGTGTGTACATGTGTGTCGCATGGTGTGTACATGGGTGTCGGAGAAGGTGGGTGTCGCATGGTGTGTACATGGGTGTCGCATGGGGTGTACATGGGTGTCGCATGGTGTGTACATGGGTGTCGGAGAAGGTGGGTGTCGCATGGTGTGTACATGGGTGTCGCATGGGGGGTACATGGGTGTCGCATGGTGTGTACATGGGTGTCGCATGGTGTGTACATGGGTGTAGCATGGTGTGTACATGGGTGTCGCATGGTGTGTACATGGGTGTCGCATGGTGTGTACATGGGTGTCGCATGGTGTGTACATGGGTGTCGCATGGTGTGTACATGGGTGTCGCATGGTGTGTACATGGGTGTCGCATGGGGTGTGGGTGTAGCATGGTGTGTACATGGGTGTCGCATGATGTGTACATGGGTGTCGCATGGTGTGTACATGGGTGTCGCATGGTGTGTACATGGTTGTAGCATGGTGTGTACATGGGTGTCGCATGGGGTGTACATGGGTGTCGCATAGTGTGTGGGTGTAGCATGGTGTGTACATGGGTGTCGCATGATGTGTACATGGGTGTCGCATGGTGTGTACATGGGTGTCGCATGGTGTGTACATGGTTGTAGCATGGTGTGTACATGGGTGTCGCATGGGGTGTACATGGGTGTCGCATGGTGTGTACATGGGTGTCGCATGGTGTGTACATGGGTGTCGCATGGGGTGTACATGGGTGTCGCCCATGTAGACATCTCGTCCGATATGTACGTATGTGTGTGTGTGTGAGTTACACCACATATACTGAGTGTCTGTGGTGAAGTGTACAGGATGAGTTACCTCACTGGGGTATACTGAGTGTCTGAGGGGAAGTGTACAGGATGAGTTACCTCACTGGGGTATACTGAGTGTCTGAGGGGAAGTGTACAGGATGAGTTACCTCACTGGGGTATACTGAGTGTCTGAGGGGAAGTGTACAGGATGAGTTACCTCACTGGGGTATACTGAGTGTCTGAGGTGGAGTGTACAGGATGAGTTACCTCACTGGGGTAAACTGAGTGTCTGAGGGGAAGTGTACAGGATGAGTTACAGTGGAGGAATGATTGTGGGCTGAGTGGCGCCTGGTGAGGAACGAAGGCAGGAGTTGAGTGTCAATGAGAATTGACGAGTGACAGTAACTCAGGGTATGACAGGGCCAAGACAGTGCCAAAGACCTTCAAAAAGGGCATCCATATACATTCCAAAAGGGCATCCATATACATTCCAAAAGGGCATCCATATATATTCCAAAAGGGCATCCATATACATTCTAAAAGGGCATCTATATACATTCCAAAAGGGCATCTATATACATTCCAAAAGGGCATCCATATACATTCCTTCGAATCCACGGAAGGGGGGAACACACGAAACACCCAAAGTTGCACAAGTGCACTTTCGTATCATCATCACATCCTCAGAGTGGGTAGAGACAAGAAAGAAATATAACACTCAGGTGATATACGGGGGGGAGAGAGAGAGAGAGAGAGAGAGAGAGAGAGAGAGAGAGAGAGAGAGAGAGAGAGAGAGAGAGAGAGAGACGTAGGTAGGACGTCCTTTTGGTCAACAACTCACCCCACCCTCCCCCCAGGTCAAGTTCATCGTCATCCGTAAGTCGACGGGTGAGGTGGTCAAGGTCAAGTACGTGTGTGAGCAACCCTTCTTCGTCTTCCACCACGTCAACACCTTCGAGGTGGAGGGCCAGCTGGTGGTCGACCTGGTGGCTTACCCAAGCCCGGCCATTATCGACAAACTCTACCTGAACAAAGTCAGGATGAACGAATACAGCACACAAGACCCGCCACAAATGAAAAGATTTGTCCTTCCTCTCGTCAGCGACTTACAGGTGGGTGTTGTGTCTCGTGTGGGTGTTGTGTCTCGTGTGGGTGTTGTGTCTCGTGTGGGTGTTGTGTCTCGTGTGGGTGTTGTGTCTCGTGTGGGTGTTGTGTCTCGTGATCTACAGGTGGGTGTTGTGTCTCGTGTGGGTGTTGTGCCTCGTGATCTACAGGTGGGTGTTGTGTCTCGTGTGGGTGTTGTGTCTCGTGACCTACAGGTGGGTGTTGTGTCTCGTGTGGGTGTTGTGTCTCGTGATCTACAGGTGGGTGTTGTGTCTCGTGTGGGTGTTGTGTCTCGTGACCTACAGGTGGGTGTTGTGTCTCGTGTGGGTGTTGTGTCTCGTGATCTACAGGTGGGTGTTGTGTCTCGTGTGGGTGTTGTGTCTCGTGATCTACAGGTGGGTGTTGTGTCTCGTGTGGGTGTTGTCTCTCGTGTGGGTGTTGTGTCTCGTGTGGGTGTGGTCTCTCGTGTGGGTGTTGTCTCTCGTGATCTACAGGTGGGTGTTGTGTCTCGTGTGGGTGTTGTGTCTCGTGATCTACAGGTGGGTGTTGTGTCTCGTGTGGGTGTTGTGTCTCGTGATCTACAGGTGGGTGTTGTGTCTCGTGTGGGGTGTTGTGTCTCGTGATCTACAGGTGGGTGTTGTGTCTCGTGTGGGTGTTGTGTCTCGTGATCTACAGGTGGGTGTTGTGTCTCGTGTGGGTGTTGTGTCTCGTGATCTACAGGTGGGTGTTGTGTCTCGTGTGGGTGTTGTGTCTCGTGATCTACAGGTGGGTGTTGTGTCTCGTGTGGGTGTTGTGTCTCGTGATCTACAGGTGGGTGTTGTGTCTCGTGTGGGTGTTGTGTCTCGTGTGGGTGTTGTGTCTCGTGATCTACAGGTGGGTGTTGTGTCTCGTGTGGGTGTTGTGTCTCGTGATCTACAGGTGGGTGTTGTGTCTCGTGTGGGTGTTGTGTCTCGTGATCTACAGGTGGGTGTTGTGTCTCGTGTGGGTGTTGTGTCTCGTGATCTACAGGTGGGTGTTGTGTCTCGTGTGGGTGTTGTGTCTCGTGATCTACAGGTGGGTGTTGTGTCTCGTGTGGGTGTTGTGTCTCGTGATCTACAGGTGGGTGTTGTGTCTCGTGTGGGTGTTGTGTCTCGTGATCTACAGGTGGGTGTTGTGTCTCGTGATCTACAGGGTGTTCTTCATCAAGATTTTTCTGTATCTTACGAGGGTGTTCTCTTTGTAGGGGGTGTTCTGGTCACATAACTAAATGTTCTGTGTTCTTAAAAGGGCTTATAGATTCCCATGCATCCTTATCTACAACACCAGGTGATGTTCATCCATCCACAGACTACAATCTGCCACACAGTCTACAACCTGAATATCCAAACATCATATTTCGCTGACGATAAGATAAGAACTTTTCTTATCTGTTGTCTGGCTTGATGATCCGCTACACCAAGTGCCTTTCAATCAGTCATCATGCAAAACAAAGTCTATGTGCATAGTATACAACTTCAGCAAGGTCTATATCCATATTATGCAACTTCAGCAAGGTCTAAATCCATATTATGCAACTTCAGCAAGGTCTATATCCATATTATGCAACTTCAGCAAGGTCTATATCCATATTATGCAACTTCAGCAAGGTCTATATCCATATTATGCAACTTCAGCAAGGTCTATATCCATATTATGCAACTTCAGCAAGGTCTATATCCATATTATGCAACTTCAGCAAGGTCTATATCCATATTATGCAACTTCAGCAAGGTCTATATCCATATTATGCAACTTCAGCAAGGTCTATATCCATATTATGCAACTTCAGCAAGGTCTATATCCATATTATGCAACTTCAGCAAGGTCTATATCCATATTATGCAACTTCAGCAAGGTCTATATCCATATTATGCAACTTCAGCAAGGTCTATATCCATATTATGCAACTTCAGCAAGGTCTATATCCATATTATGCAACTTCAGCAAGGTCTATATCCATATTATGCAACTTCAGCAAGGTCTATATCCATATCATACAACTTCAGCAAGGTCTATGTCTATATCATACAACATCAGCAACATCTATATGCATATCACGCAACTTCAGCAGCATCTATACACATTTCATGCAAACTGAAGTTCTTCGAGACAGAACAAGGGTAAACCACACATGGCTTCTAAAACTTACGAGGTAAAGACAGCGAGAGTTTGTGACTTTGACAGTTGTACTGCCACCTCACCGACCCACAACCTATCTTGACTTCGTCGTACACTCCTCTCACCTCACAGATGAGCCAAGGTCACTCCAACCCACCCTCCATGTACGCTAGTGGCGCTACCCACCACAACCGTGGCACCACAACACCCCTCTCATACAGTAGTGACGCCCCTGACCCACCACAACCAGAGCACCACAACACCCCTCTCATACAGTAGTGACGCCCCTGACCCACCACAACCGTGGCACCACAACACCCCTCTCATACAGTAGTGACGCCCCTGACCCACCACAACCGTGGCACCACAACACCCCTCTCATACAGTAGTGACGCCCCTGACCCACCACAACCAGAGCACCACAACACCCCCTCTCATACAGTAGTGACGCCCCTGACCCACCACAACCGTGGCACCACAACACCCCTCTCATACAGTAGTGACGCCCCTGACCCACCACAACCGTGGCACCACAACACCCCTCTCATACAGTAGTGACGCCCCTGACCCACCACAACCAGAGCACCACAACACCCCCTCTCATACAGTAGTGACGCCCCTGACCCACCACAACCAGAGCACCACAACACCCCCTCTCATACAGTAGTGACGCCCCTGACCCACCACAACCAGAGCACCACAACACCCCTCTCATACAGTCGTGACGCCCCTGACCCACCACAACCAGAGCACCACAACACCCCCTCTCATACAGTAGTGACGCCCCTGACCCACCACAACCAGAGCACCACAACACCCCTCTCATACAGTAGTGACGCCCCTGACCCACCACAACCAGAGCACCACAACACCCCTCTCATACAGTAGTGACGCCCCTGACCCACCACAGAAGTAAGACCACAGTTATCATCATCATAATAACCCTGTGTGCTCACGCCCTTGCAGAGTGTGCCTGAGGGAGAGGAGCTCGTCCGGCTGCCGGGCACCACCGCCTCAGCCGTCAAGGTCAAGGGCAGTCAGGGCGGCCCTTACATCAGGGTTGAGGGCGCCGACGTAGGAGAGCCGGGCTTCGACATGCCCGTCATCAACCACAACCACAGCGGGAGGGCCTACCGCTACGTCTTCGGCACCGGAGCCTACGACCAGGGCTTCTACAAGAACGCGGTACGTCCTCCTCCTGAAGGAGGAGACTCCTGAACTGTTCGTCCTCCTGAAGGAGGAGGCTCCTGAACTGTGCGTCCTCCTGAAGGAGGAGGCTCCTGTACTGTGCGTCCTCCTGAAGGAGGAGGCTCCTGAACTGTGCGTCCTCCTGAAGGAGGAGGCTCCTGTACTGTGCGTCCTCCTGAAGGAGGAGGCTCCTGAACTGTGCGTCCTCCTGAAGGAGGAGGCTCCTGAACTGTGCGTCCTCCTGAAGGAGGAGGCTCCTGTACTGTGCGTCTTCCTGAAGGAGGAGGCTCCTGTACTGTATATGTTCCTGAAGGTGGAGTCTTCTGGACTGTACATGTCCCTGAAGGTGGAGCCTTCTGGACTGTACATGTTCCTGAAGGTGGAGCCTTCTGGACTGTACATGTCCCTGAAGGTGGAGCCTCCTGAAGTAATATGAATCACTAAATAATTTTTTATGTAAATGAGTGACTTTTAGTTGAGTGTTTCGTAAATGAGTGATTTTCTTTTGCGAATGAGGAACTGTGCTGTAAATTTGTGGTTGTCCTGTAAAAGTGATTGTCTCGTAAATGGCTGATAGACTTGTAAATGACTAACTTAGTTGGTAAATGAGTGATAATTCTTGTAAATGAGTGATTTTGTAAATGAGTGATAAGTCTTGTAAATGAGTGATTTTGTAAATGAGTGATAAGTCTTGTAAATGAGTGATTTTGTAAATGAGTGATAAGTCTTGTAAATGAGTGATTTTGTAAATGAGTGATAAGTCTTGTAAATGAGTGACTTATTTTGTAAATGAGTGAGTCATATAAAGATATTGTTGTCTTTAATGTGAGGTACTGAACGGTACACGTAAAACGTGATCCCCCAAACGGTACACTTGTACCTAATGTACCGTGACCTGTGAACTATGACCTGTATAGCTCCTGTACCGTGACCTGTGAACTATGACCTGTATAGCTCCTGTACCGTGACCTGTGAACTATGACCTGTATAGCTCCTGTACCGTGACCTGTGAACTATGACCTGTATAGCTCCTGTACCGTGACCTGTGAAATATGACCTGTATAGCTCCTGTACCGTGACCTGTGAACTATGACCTGTGTAGCTCCTGTACCGTGACCTGTGAACCACGAACCCCCCCCCCCCACACACACACTGGGTACCGTCACTTGACCAGTGTGTACCGTCACTTGACCAGAATGTACCGTCACTTGACCAGTGTGTACCGTCACTTGACCAGAATGTACCGTCACTTGACCAGTGTGTACCGTCACTCGACCAGTGTGTACCGTCACTTGACCAGTATGTAGCGTCACTTGACCAACGTGTACCGTCACTTGACCACTGTGTACCGTCACTTGACCAGTGTGTACCGTCACTTGACCAGTGTGTACCGTCACTTGACCACTATGTACCGTCACTTGACCAGTGTGTACCGTCACTTGACCACTATGTACCGTCACTTGACCAGTGTGTACCGTCACTTGACCAGTGTGTACCATCACTTGACCAGAATGTACCATCACTTGACAAGTGTGTACCGTCACTTGACCAGTGTGTACCGTCACTTGACCACTATGTACCGTCACTTGACCAGTGTGTACCGTCACTTGACCACTATGTACCGTCACTTGACCAGTGTGTACCGTCACTTGACCAGTGTGTACCATCACTTGACCAGAATGTACCATCACTTGACAAGTGTGTACCGTCACTTGACCAGTGTGTACCGTCACTTGATCAGTGTGTACCGTCACTTGACCAGTATGTACCGTCACTTGACCAGTGTGTACCGTCACTTGACCAGAATGTACCGTCACTTGACCAGTGTGTACCGTCACTCGACCAGTGTGTACCGTCACTTGACCAGTATGTAGCGTCACTTGACCAACGTGTACCGTCACTTGACCACTGTGTACCGTCACTTGACCAGTGTGTACCGTCACTTGACCAGTGTGTACCGTCACTTGACCAGTGTGTACCGTCACTTGACCAACGTGTACCGTCACTTGACTAGTGTGTACCGTCACTTGACCAACGTGTACCGTCACTTGACCAGTATGTAGCGTCACTTGACCAGTGTGTACCATCACTTGACCAGTGTGTACCGTCACTTGACCAGTGTGTACCGTCACTTGACCACTATGTACCGTCACTTGACCAGTGTGTACCGTCACTTGACCACTATGTACCGTCACTTGACCAGTGTGTACCGTCACTTGACCAGTGTGTACCATCACTTGACCAGAATGTACCATCACTTGACAAGTGTGTACCGTCACTTGACCAGTGTGTACCGTCACTTGATCAGTGTGTACCGTCACTTGACCAGTATGTACCGTCACTTGACCAGTGTGTACCGTCACTTGACCAGTGTGTACCGTCACTTGACCAGTGTGTACCGTCACTTGACCAGTATGTACCATCACTTGACCAGTGTGTACCGTCACTTGACCAGTATGTACCGTCACTTGACCAGTGTGTACCGTCACTTGACCAGTGTGTACCGTCACTTGACCACTATGTACCGTCACTTGACCAGTGTGTACCGTCACTTGACCAGTGTGTACCGTCACTTGACCAGTGTGTACCGTCACTTGACCACTATGTACCGTCTGCAGGTGTGCAAGGTGGATGTGGAGACTGGTCGTACCTGGATCTGGCGAGGTACGGACTCCCAGTACTTGGCCGAGCCGGTGTTCGTACCGGCTCCTGACGCGGCGGCAGAAGACCAGGGCGTCTTGCTGATCTCCGTCGCCGACGTGCGCAAGGGAGCGCCCGACTTCATGCTGGTGATCGACGCCCAGACCATGGAGGAGCTTGGCCGGGCCGAGGTCGACCAGCGGATCCCGCTCAGCATGCACGGCCTCTTCCTCCCGGAGAAGCAGCAGTGAGAGAGAGAGCGAGCTCTACCTCTACCTCTACCTCTCTCTCTCTCTCTCTCTCTCTCTACCTCTCTCTCTCTCTCTCTCTACCTCTACCTCTCTCTCTCTACCTCTCTCTCTCTCTCTCTCTCTCTCTACCTCTACCTCTCTCTCTCTCTCTCTCTCTCTCTCTCTCTCTCTCTCTCTCTCTCTCTCTCTGAGCGAGCGAGTCGTCTAGCTGTGATAATACTGGAGGGGAGAAGACTAAGGAGGAGGAGGAGGGTGTCGCTTTGGGGCGTCTGGCTCACGCGCGCGCGCGCGCGTTGCCTCTCCCCCCCCACCCCCCCTACCCCTTGCGTGTCCCAAATGCTGTGATATATTTACTCCTGACGCAGAGCTGTGTGCGTCATGACGCAGAGCTGTGTGCATCCTGACGCAGAGCTGTGTGCATCCTGACGCAGATCTGTGTGCATCCTGACGCAGAGCTGTGTGCATCATGACGCAGAGCTCTGTGCATCCTGACGCAGAGCTCTGTGCATCCTGACGCAGATGTGTGCATCCTGACGCAGAGCCGTTCAGATCCTGACGCAGAGCTGTGTGCAGCCTGACGCAGAGCCGTGTGCATCCTGACGCAGAGCCGTGTGCATCCTGACGCAGAGCTGTGTGCGTCTTGACGTAGAGCTGTGTGCATCCTGACGCAGAGCTCTGTGCATCCTGACGCAGAGCCGTGTGCGTCCTGACGTAGAGCTGTGTGCATCCTGACGCAGAGCCGTTCGCATCCTGACGCAGAGCTGTGTGCATCCTGACGCAGAGCTGTGTGCATCCTGACGCAGAGCTGTGTGCGTCATGACGCAGAGTTGTGTCCTGCGTATTAACAGGTGTTCGGTAGTCATGTTATTGTTGCGAGACACATACGCCTGAGTACTCCTGCTGATGCGTATACCTTCAGTACTGACCATACGCACGTCCCTACGCACGTCCCTACGCACGTCCCTATGGCCATGAGTCTCCTCATGACCACACACACACACACACACACACACACACACACACACACACATACACACACACACACAAACACACACACACATATATACACAGACACAGACTGACAGACAGACACACACACACACACACACACACACACACACACACACACACACACACACACACATACACACACACACACAAACACACACACACATATATACACAGACACAGACTGACAGACAGACAGACACACACACACACACATCCTCATACCTCCATATATGAGGACCTGGTCGCTCTGAGGGTCATGCAGAGGTTACGCAAATCAGCAGGGGATATATTCAATGTCATATACGCATTATATATCAGATATATATCATATATATATATATATATATATATATATATATATATATATATATATATATATATATATACATACATATATATATACATTTCACCTATAGTCTTTCAAGACATTTTTCTTGATATAGGGCATTTTGTTCGTGATATATCATATATTCCCATGACAGTCCAGTCCAGTCATGCCATAATTGTGGGTCACTTTAGTTCGTGGTCAGTGTAGGACGTCATTATTTAGTGCGTGACGTCGTTACACTCTCGACCAATCAGGCTCGACCATCGGCTTGTGACGTCAGGTGGAGGTGTGGCCAACGCAGGAATGTTCTATAGCACAGGTGTTGGGGGTCATGAGTCTGTCACATGTGTCTTATAGCACAGGTGTTGGGGTCATGAGTCTGTCACAGGTGTCTTATAACACAGGTGCTGGGTCATGAGTCTGTCACAGGTGTCTTATAGCACAGGTGTTGGAGTCATGAGTCTCTCACACGTGTCTTATAGCACAGGTGTTGGGGTCATGAGTCTCTCACAGGTGTCTTATAGCACAGGTGTTGGGGTCATGAGTCTGTCACAGGTCTTATAGCACAGGTGTTGGGTCATGAGTCTGTCACAGGTATTATAGCACAGGTGTTGGGTCATGAGTCTCTCACAGGTGTCTTATAGCACAGGTGTTGGGGTCATGAGTCTGTCACATGTGTCTTATAGCACAGGTGTTGGGGTCATGAGTCTGTCACAGGTATTATAGCACAGGTGTTGGGGTCATGAGTCTCTCACAGGTGTCTTATAGCACAGGTGTTGGGGTCATGAGTCTGTCACATGTGTCTTATAGCACAGGTGTTGGGGTCATGAGTCTGTCACAGGTATTATAGCACAGGTGTTGGGTCATGAGTTTGTCACAGGTGTCTTATAGCACAGGTGTTGGGGTCATGAGTCTGTCACAGGTGTCTTATAGCACAGGTGTTGGGGTCATGAGTCTGTCACAGGTGTCTTATAGCACAGGTGTTGGGTCATGAGTCTATCACAGGTGTCTTATAGCACAGGTGTTGGGGTCATGAGTCTGTCACAGGTCTTATAGCACAGGTGTTGGGGTCATGAGTCTGTCACAGGTGTCTTATAGCACAGGTGTTGGGGTCATGAGTCTGTCACAGGTCTTATAGCACAGGTGCTGGGGTCATGAGTCTGTCACAGGTGTCTTATAGCACAGGTGTTGGGGTCATGAGTCTGTCACAGGTGTCCTATAGGACAGGTGTTGGGTCATGAGTCTGTCACAGGTGTCCTATAGGACAGGTGTTGGGTCATAAATCTGTCACAGGTGTCCTATAGGACAGGTGTTACAGATGTGTGGAGGCGTTGTCGTCACACACCCGCGTCACAAGAGCCTGTTCGCTTGTCACACGCATTTCAGGTGTGACAGATGTGTTGACGTGTGTCACATATACCCTGCCAGCTGCCTAACCCTGGCACACCTGTCACGACAGGTGTTCGAGCCTGGTAGGGCAGCAAAGCACGGGTTCGAGTCATCACCTCTAAAGTGTTCCACAATTGGACTTGCGGACGAATCGAGACGGACGACGCGAACGCACCGATTCGGACGCTGGGCGTGACTGTCACGTCATCGGTGACGTCATAGAGCGCCCCGCCCCCCCCCCCCTCCCGTTGACCAACGACGGACAGGGAGGCGCTAATGACGTCACGGATGACATCACCCGCCCATTTCATTCCAGCCCCGCGAGGGGGCAGTGCTGGCCGCTGGGGCCGGTGTGTCTGGACACAAGGACCAGGCGGAACTCACTGTGCTCAAGGGCGTTCCATCTGTTATCATTATTATTATTATTATTATTATTATTGTTAAATAAAGATAATCTCTTGATTTTGACTGTGATTCCAACCAGCCACCCTGTTACGTATACTGAGTATACTGCACACCATGTTACGTATACTGAGTATACTGCACACTATGTTACGTATACTGAGTATACTGCACACCATGTTACGTATACTGAGTATACTGCACACCCTGTTACGTATACTGAGTATACTGCACACCATGTTACGTATACTGAGTATACTGCACACCATGTTACGTATACTGAGTATACTGCACACCATGTTACGTATACTGAGTATACTGCACACCATGTTACGTATACTGAGTATACTGCACACCATGTTACGTATACTGAGTATACTGCACACCATGTTACGTATACTGAGTATACTGCACACCATGTTACGTATACTGAGTATACTGCACACCATGTTACGTATACTGAGTATACTGCACACCATGTTACGTATACTGAGTATACTGCACACCATGTTACGTATACTGAGTATACTGCACACCATGTTACGTATACTGAGTATACTGCACACCCTGTTACGTATACTGAGTATACTGCACACCATGTTACGTATACTGAGTATACTGCACACCATGTTACGTATACTGAGTATACTGCACACCATGTTACGTATACTGAGTATACTGCAAACCATGTTACCTATACTGAGTATACTGCACACCAGGTTACGTATACTGAGTATACTACACACCATGTGACATAAATACTGAGTATACTGCACACTATGTTACATATACTGAGTATACTGCACACTGTGTTACATATATTGAGTATACTGCACACTGTGTTACATATATTGAGTATACTGCACACTGTGTTACATATATTGAGTATACTGCACACTGTGTTACATATATTGAGTATACTGCACACTGTGTTACATATATTGAGTATACTGCACACTGTGTTACATATATACTGAGTATATTTCCCACCGTGTTTACATATACTGAGTATACTGTCGTGGATAGTTTATAGGGAAGTGCAGATTGGAAACCATGCTTGGACTACTGCTTCTGTGGTCAACTTTGGGGAAAATGCTGAAATATGACAAAATAAAGTTTATCATGATAACTGATAACAATAAATCAATCATCTATCATCGGATAATTAGCGGTGGTTCATTCCGCTGTTCCAGTGATTTAGCTGAATCTTGGGAGTAGCTAAGGTTAGCGATCCTGACTGTGACGCATCCACGGGCGCCCCGCGCCAAGGGCTTGAGCAGGGTATAGGTTCGAACCCTAGTTACGGCAGTCGGTCTACAGTGTGTGTGTGTGTGTGTGTGTGTGTGTGTGTGTGTAAGCCTAGCTATATTGGATATCGTCAAGTCATTTGCATAACATACAAACCAATTATTACTTCATGCTATTGGAAAAAGCATTTATATTGTCGTACTACCCCATTTGCCTGTGGCCATCTGGGTATACTGTAGCGAAGAAGCAAATTAAAAATTCATAACTTCACTAATACACCAACGGAACCAACCAGTTAAAAAGAAAGAAAAATGGAATTGGTTTCCTGTGTTTGTTGGCAAATACATTCCGAATGTAATCGGGGACAGATATCTGAACGTACTTGTAGCTGTAGATCTGAAATTTATACAACGAAAATCGGTTTAAATCAATGTTTGTGGACCATATAAACTGGCCTCTTGCTTAAAAGGACGAGAGAGCGTCTGACTGTAGCAGGAGAGGCCAGCAGAAGGTCTGACTGTAGCAGGAGAGGCCAGTAGGAGGTCTGACTGTAGCAGGAGAGGCCAGCAATACATCTGACTGTAGCAGGAGAGGCCAGCAGAAGATCTTACTGTAGCAGGAGAGGCCAGCAGGAGGTTTGACTGTAGTAGATGAGGCCAACAGGGGGTCTGACTGTAGCAGGAGTGACAAGCAGGAGGTCTGACTGTAGCAGATGAGACCAGCAGGATGTCTAACTGTAGCAGGAGAGGCCAGCAGTAGGTCTGACTGTAGCAGGAGAGGCCAGCAATACATCTGACCGTAGCAGGAGAGGAGAGCAGAAGATCTGACTGTAGCAGGAGAGGCCAGTAATAGGTCTGACTGTAGCAGGAGAGGCCAGCAGGAGGTCTGACTGTAGCAAGAGAGGCCAGCAAGAGGTCTGACTGTTGGCGGAGAGGCCAGCAGAAGGTATGACTGTAGCAGAAGAGGCCAGCAGGCGATCTGACTCTAGCAGAAAAGGCCAGTAGGAGGTCTGACTGTAGAAGGAGAAGCCAGCAGGAAATCTAGCTGTGGCAGCAGAGGCCAGTAGGAGGTCTGACTGTAGCAGAAGAGGCCAGCAGAAGGTCTTACTGTAGCAGGAGAGGCTAGCAGGAGGTATGACTGTAGCAGAAGAGGCCAGTAGGAGGTCTGACTGTAGCAAGAGAGGCCAGCAGGAGGTATAACTGTAGCAGAGGAGGCCAGCAGGAGGTATGATTGCAGCAGTAGAGGAAACCAGTAGGTCGGACTGCAGCAGGAGAGGCCAGAAGGAGGTCTCACTGTAGCATGAGAGGCTAGCAGGATGCATGACTGAAGCAGAAGAGGCCAGTAGGAGGTCTGACTGTAGCAAGAGAGGCCAACAGATCTGACTGTAGCAGGGGAGGCCAGCAGGAGGTCTGACTGTAGCAGCAGAGACAAGCAGGAGGTCTGACTGTAGCAGATGAGACCAGCAGGATGTCTAACTGTAGCAGGAGAGGCCAACAGTAGGTCTGACTGTAGCAAGAGAGGCCAGCAAGAGGCCTGAATGTAGCAGGAGAGGCCAGCAGGAGGTATGACTGTAGAAGGAGAGGCCAGCAAGAGGTCTGACTGTAGCAGGAGAAGCCAGCAGGAGGTGTGACTACAGCAGAGGAGGCCAGCAGGAGGTCTGACTCTAGCAGAGGAGGCCAGCAGGAGGTCTGACTCTAGCAAGAGAGGTCAGCAAGAGGCCTGACTGTAGCAGGAGAGGCCAGCAGGAGGTATGACTGTAGCAGGAGAGGCCAGCAAGAGGTCTGACTGTAGTAGGAGAGGCCAGCACGAGGTCTGACTGTAGCAGGAGAGGCCAGCAGGAGGTCTGACTGTAGCAGGAGAGGCCAAGAGGAAGTATGACTGTAGCAGGAGAGGCCAGCAAGAGGTCTAACTGTAGCAGGAGAGGCCAGCAGGAGGTATAACTGTAGCAGGAGGCCAGCAGGAGGTAGGAGTGTAGCAGGAGAGGCTAGCAGGAGGTATGACTGTAGCAGAAGAGGCCAGTAGGAGGTCTGACTGTAGCAAGAGAGGCCAGCAGGAGGTATAACTGTAGCAGGGGAGGCCAACAGGAGGTATGATTGTAGCAGCAGAGGACAGCAGTAGGTCGGACTGCAGCAGGAGATCCCAGCAGGATGTCTCACTGTAGCATAAGAGGCTAGCAGGAGGTATGACTGTAGCAGAAGAGGCCAGTAGGGGGTCTGACTGTAGAGAGAGAGGCCAACAGGAGGCCTGACTGCAGTAGAGGAGGCCAGGAGGAGGTCTGACCGTAGCAGGAGAGACAAGCAGGAAGTTTGACTGTAGCAGATGAGGCCAGCAGGATGTCTAACTGTAGCAGGAGAGGCCAGCAGTAGGTCTGACTGTAGCAAGAGAGGCCAGCAAGAGGTCTGACTGTAGCAGGAGAGGCCAGCAGGAGGTATGACTCTAGCAGGAGAGGCCAGCAAGAGGTCTGACTGTAGCAGAAGCCAGCAGGAGGTCTGACTAAAACAGAAGAGGCCAGCAGGAGGTCTGACTCTAGCAGGGGAGGCCAGGAGGACTGACTGTAGCAGGAGACGCGAGGAGGAGGTCTGACTGAAGCAGAAGAGGCCAGCAGGAGGTCTGACTGTAGCAGAGGAGGCTAGCAGGAGAACTGACTCTAGCAGGAGAGGCCAGCAGGGGGTATGACTGTAGCAAGAGAGGCCAGCAGGAGGTCTGACTGTAGCAGGAGAGGCCAGCAGGAATTATGACTGTCGCACGAGAGGCTACCAGGAGGTCTGACTGTGGCAGGAGAAGCCAGCAGGGGATATGACTGTAGCAGGAGAGGCCAGCATGAGGTCGACTGTAGCAGGAGAGGCCAGCAGGAGGTCAGGAGGTCTGACTGTAGCAGGAGAGGCTAGCAGGAGGTCTGACTGTAGCAGGAGATGCCAGCAGGAGGTCTGAGTGTAGCAGGAGAGGCTAGCATGAGGTCTAACTGTAGCAGGAGAGGCCAGCCGGGGGTCTGACTGTAGCAGGAGAGGCCAGCCGGGGGTCTGACTGTAGCAGGAGAGGCCAGCAGGAGGTCTGACTGTAGCAAGAGAGGCTAGCAGGAGGTGTGACTGCAGCAGTAGAGGCCAGCAGGAGGTCTGACTGTAGCAGGTGAGGCCAGCATAAGGTCTGACTGTAGCAGGAGAGACTAGCATGAGGTCTGACTGTAGTAGGAGAGGCCAGCAGGAAGTATGGCTGACGAGGGAGAGGCCAGCAGGAGGTCTGACTGTAGCAGGAGAGGCCAGCAGTAGGTCTGACTGTAGCAGGAGAGGCTAGCAATAGATCTGACTGTAGCAAGAGAGGCCACCAGAAAGTCTTACTGTAGCAGGAGAGGCCAGCAATAGGTCTGACTGTAGCAGGAGAGGCCAGCAAGAAGTATGACTAGCAAGAGAGGTCAGTAGGAGGCATGGCTGTAGCAGGAGAGGTCAGCAGGAGGTCTGAATGTAGCAGGAGAGGCCAGCAGGAGGTCTGACTAGCAGGAGAGGCCAGTAGGAGGTCTGACTGTAGCAGGAAAGGCCAGGAGGAGGTCTGACTGTAGCAGGAGAGGCCAGCAAGAGGTCTAACTGTAGCAGGAGAGGCCAGGAGGTATGACTGCAGCAGGAGAGGCCGGCAAGAGGTCTAACTGTAGCAGGAGAGGCCCGCAGGAGGTATGACTGTAACAGGAGAGGCCAGCAGGAGGTATGACTGTAGCAAGAGGCCAGCAGGAGGTAGGAGTGTAGCAGGAGAGGCTAGCAGGAGGTATGACTGTAGCAGAAGAGGCCAGTAGGAGGTCTGACTGTAGCAAGAGAGGCCAGCAGGAGGTATAATTGTAGCTGGGGAGGCCAACAGGAGGTATGATTGTAGCAGTAGAGGACAGCAGTAGGTCGGACTGCAGCAGGAGATCCCAGCAGGAGGTCTCACAGTAGCATGAGAGGCTAGCAGGAGGTATGACTGTAGCAGAAGAGGCCAGTGGGAAGTCTGGCTGTAGAGAGAGAGGCCAACAGGAGGTCTGACTGTAGCAGGGAGGCCAGTAGGAGGTCTGACTGTAGCAGGAGAGACAAGCAGGAAGTTTGACTGTAGCAGATGAGGCCAGCAGGATGTCTAACTGTAGCAGGAGATGCCAGCAGTAGGTCTGACTGTAGCAAGAGAGGCCAGCAAGAGGTCTGACTGTAACAGGAGAGGCCAGCAGGAGGTATGACTGTAGCAGGAGAGGCCAGCAAGAGGTCTGACTATAGCAGAAGCCAGCAGGAGGTCTGACTATAACAGAAGAGGCCAGCAGGTCTGACTCTAGCTGGGGAGGCCAGGAGGAGGACTGACTGTAGCAGGAGACGCGAAGAGGAGGTCTGACTGAAGCAGAAGGGGCCAGCAGGAGGTCTGACTGTAGCAGGAGAGGCCAGCAGGAGGACTGACTGTAGCAGGAGAGGCCAGCAGGTCTAACTGTAGCAGGAGAGGCCAGCAGAGGGTATGACTGTAGCAGAAGAGGCCAGCAGGAGGTCTGACTGTAGCAGGAGAGGCCAGCCGAAGGTCTGACTGTAGCAGAAAAGGCCAGCAGGAGGTCTGACTGTAGAAGGAGAGGCCAGCAGGAGGTCTAGCTGTGGCAGCAGAGGCCAGTAGGAGGTCTGACTGTAGCAGAAGAGGCAAGCAGGAGGTCTTACTGTAGCAGGAGAGGCCAGCAGGAGGTATGTCGGTAGCAGCAGAGGCCAGCAGGATGTCTGACTGAAGAAGGAGAGGCAAGCAGGAGGTCTGACTGTAGCAGGAGAGGCCAGCAGGAGGTATGACTAACAGGAGAGGCCAACAGGAGGTATGACTGTAGCAGGAGAGGCCAGCAGGATGTCTGACTGAAGAAGGAGAGGCAAGCAGGATGTCTGAGCAGCAGTAGAGGCCAGCAGGAGGTCTGACTGTAGCAGGAGAGGCCAGCAGGCGGTCTGACTGTAGCAGAAAAGGCTAGGAGGAGGTCTGACTGTAGCAGGAGACGCCAGCAGGAAATCTAGCTGTGGCAGCAGAGGCCAGTAGGAGGTCTGACTGTAGCAAGAGAGGCCAACAGGAGGTCTGACTGTAGCAGGGGAGGCCAGCAGGAGGTCTGACTGTGGCAGCAGAGACAAGTAGGAGGTCTGACTGTAGCAGGAGAGGCCAGCAATAGGTCTGACTGTAGCAGGAGAGGCCAGCAGGAAGTATCACTAGCAAGAGGCCAGTAGGAGGTATGACTGTAGCAGGAGAGGTCAGCAGGAGGTATGTCTGTAGCAGGAGAGGCCAGCAAGAGGTCTGACTGCAGGAGAAGCCAGCTGGAGGTCTGACTATAGCAGAAGAGGACGGCAGGAGGTCTGACTCTAGCAGGGGAGGCCAGGAGGAGGTCTGACTGTAGCAGGAGAGGCGAGGAGGAGGTTTGACTGTAGCAAGAGAGGCCAGCAGGAGCTCTGACTGTAGCAGGAGAGGCCAGCAGGAGGTCTGACTGTAGCAAGAGAGACCAGCAGAAGGTCTGACTGTAGCAGCAGAGGCCAGCAGGAGGTCTAACTGTAGCAGAGAGGCCAGCAGGAGGTATGACTGTAACAGGAGACGCCAGCAGGAGGTATGACTGTAGCAGGAGGCCATCAGGAGGTCTGACTGTAGCAGGAGAGGCCAGCAGGAGGTATGACTGTAGCAGGAGAGGCCAGCAGGAGGTATGACTGTAGCAGAAGGACCAGCAAGAGGTCTGACTGTAGAAGGAGAGGCCAGCAGGAGGTCTGACTGTTGCAGGAGATCCCAGCAGGAGGTACGACTGTAGCACGAGAGGCCAGCAGGGGGTATGGCTGTAGCAGGAGAGGCCAGCAGGAGGCATGACTATAGCAGGAGAGGCCAGCAGGCGGTCTGACTGTAGCAGAAAAGGCTAGGAGGAGGTCTGACTGTAGCAGGAGACGCCAGCAGGAAATCTAGCTGTGGCAGCAGAGGCCAGTAGGAGGTCTGACTCTAGCAGAAGAGGCCGACAGGTCTTACTGTAGCAGGAGAGGCTAGCAGGAGGTACGACTGTAGCAGAAGAGGCCAGTAGGAGGTATGATTATAGCAGTAGAGGACAGCAGTAGGTCGGACTGCAGCAGGATATCCCAGCTGGAGGTCTCACTGTAGCATGAGAGGCTAGCAGGAGGTATGACTGTAGCAGAAGAGGCCAGTAGGAGGTCTGACTGTGGCAAGAGAGGCCAACAGGAGGTCTGACTGTAGCAGGGGAGGCCAGCAGGAGGTCTGACTCAAGCAGGGAAGACAAGCAGGAAGTCTGACTGTAGCGGATGAGGCCAGCAGGATGTCTAACTGTAGCAGGAGAGGCCAGCAGTTGGTCTGACTACAGCAAGAGAGGCCAGCAAGAGGTCTGACTGTAGCAGTAGAGGCCAGCAAGAGGTCTGACTGTAGCAGATGAAGGCATCAGGTGGTCTGACTATAGCAAAAGAGGCCAGCAGGAGGTATGACGGTAGCAGCAGAGGCCAGCAGGATGTCTGACTGAAGAAGGAGGCAAGCAGGAGGTCTGACTGTAGCAGGAGAGGCCAGCAGGAGGTATGGCTAACAGGAGAGGCCAACAGGAGGTATGACTGTAGCAGGAGAGGCCAGCAGGATGTCTGACTGAAGAAGGAGAGGCAAGCAGGATGTCTGACTGCAGCAGTAGAGGCCAGCAGGAGGTCTGACTGTAGCAGGTGAGGCCAGCATAAGGTCTGACTGTAGCGGGAGAGGCTAGCATGAGGTCTGACTGTAGTAGGAGAGGCCAGCAGGAGGTATGGCTGTAGAGGGAGAGGCCAGCAGGAGATCTGACTGTAGCAGGAGGCCAGCAGTAGGTCTGCCTGTAGCAGGAGAGGCCAGCAATAGATGTAGCAAGAGATGCCAGCAGAAGGTCTGACTGTAGCAGGAGAGGCCAGCAATAGGTCTGACTGTAGCAGGAGAGGCCAGCAGGAAGTATCATTAGCAAGAGGCCAGTAGGAGGTATGACTGTAGCAGGAGAGGTCAGCAGGACGTCTGAATGTAGCAGGAGAGGCCAGCAAGAGGTATGACTGTTGCAGGAGAGGCCAGGAGTAGATCTGACTATAACAGAAGAGGCCAGCAGGAGGTCTGACTGTAGCAGGAGAGACTAGCAGGAGGTATGAGTGTAGCAGGAGAAGCCAGCAATATGTCTGACTGCAGCAGAAGAGGCCAGCAGGAGGTATGACTAGCAAGAGAGGCCAGTAGGAGGTGTGACTGTAGCAGGAGAGGCCAGCAGGGGGTATGACTGTAGCAGAAGAGGCCAGCAGGAGGTATGACTGTTGCAGGAGAGGCCAGCAAGAGGTCTGACTATAGCAGAAGAGGCCAGCAGGGGGACTGACTGTAGCAGGATAGGCCAGCAGGAGGTATGACTGTAGCAGGAGAGGCCAGCAGGCGGTGTGAATGTAGCAGAAAAGGCCAGCAGGAGGTCTGACTGTAGCAGGAGAGGCCAGCCGGAAATCTAACTGTGTCAGCAGAGGCCAGTAAGAGGTCTGACTCTAGCAGAAGAGGCCAGCAGGAGGTCTTACTGTAGCAGGAGAGGCTAGCAGGAGGTATGCCTGTAGCAGAAGAGGCCAGTAGGAGGTCTGACTGTAGCAAGAGAGACCAGCAGGAGGTATAACTGTAGCAAGGGAGGCCAGCAGGAGGTATGATTGTAGCAGCAGAGGACAGCAGTAGGTCGGACTGCAGCAGGAGAGGCCAGCAGGATGTCTCACTGTAGCGTGAGAGGCTAGCAGGAGGTATGACTGTAGCAGAAGAGGCCAGTAGGGGGTCTGACTGTAGCAAGAGAGACCAACAGGAGGTCTGACTGTAGCAGGGGAGGCCAGCAGGAAGTCTGACTGTAGCAGGAGAGACAAGCAGGAGGTCTGACTGTAGCAGATGAGGCCAGCAGGATGTCTAACTGTAGCAGGAGAGGCCAGCAGAAGGTCTGACTGTAGCAAGAGAGGCCAGCAAGAGGTCTGACTGTAGCAGGAGAGGTCAGCAGGAGGTATGACTGTATTAGGAGAGGCTAGCAAGAGGTCTGACTGTGGCAGGAGAAGCCAGCAGGAGGTCTGACTATAGCAGGAGAGGCCAGCAGGAGGTCTGACTCTAGCAGGGGATGCCAGAAGGAGGTATGACTGTAGCAGTAAAGGCCAGCAGGAGATATGACTGTAGCAGGAGAGGCCAGCAGGAGCTCTAACTTAGCAGGAGAGGCCAGCAAGAGGTATGACTGTAACAGGAGAGGCCAGCAGGAGGCCTGACTGTGGGAGGAGAGGCCAGCAGGAGGTCTGACTGTAGCAGCAAAGGCCAGCAGGAGGTCTGATTGTAGCAGGAGAGGCTAGCCGGAGGTCTGACTGTAGCAGGAGAGGCCAGCAGGAGGTCTGACTCGCAGGAGAGACCAGCAGGAGGTCTGACTGTAGCAGGAGAGGCCAGCAGTAGGTCTAACTTAGCAGGAGAGGCCAGCAGGAGGTATGACTGTAAGAGGAGAGGCCAGCAGGAGGTATGACTGTAGCTGGAGGCCAGCAGGAGGTATGACTGTAGCAGAAGAGGTCAGTAGGAGGTCTGACTGTAGCAAGAGAGGCCAGCAGGAGGTATAACTGTAGCAAGGGAGGCCAGCAGGAGGTATGATTGTAGCAGCAGAGGACAGCAGTAGGTCGGACTGCAGCAGGATATCCCAGCTGGAGGTCCCACTGTAGCATGAGAGGCTAGCAGGAGGTATGCCTGTAGCAGAAGAGGCCAGTAGGAGGTCTGACTGTAGCAAGAGAGGCCAGCAGGAGGTATAACTGTAGCAAGGGAGGCCAGCAGGAGGTATGATTGTAGCAGCAGAGGACAGCAGTAGGTCGGACTGCAGCAGGAGAGGTCAGCAGGATGTCTCACTGTAGCGTGAGAGGCTAGCAGGAGGTATGACTGTAGCAGAAGAGGCCAGTAGGGGGTCTGACTGTAGCAGCAGAGGACAGCAGTAGGTCGGACTGCAGCAGGATATCCCAGCTGGAGGTCCCACTGTAGCATGAGAGGCTAGCAGGAGGTATGACTGTAGCAGAAGAGGCCAGTAGGGGGTCTGACTGTAGCAGGGGAGGCCAGCAGGAAGTCTGACTGTAGCAGGAGAGACAAGCAGGAGGTCTGACTGTAGCAGATGAGGCCAGCAGGATGTCTAACTGGAGCAGGAGAGGCCAGCAGTAGGTCTGACTGTAGCAAGAGAGGCCAGCAAGAGGTCTGACTGTAGCAGGAGAGGTCAGCAGGAGGTATGACTGTAGTAGGAGAGGCTAGCAAGAGGTCTGACTGTAACAGGAGAAGCCAGCAGGTCTGACTATAGCAGGAGAGGCCAGCAGGAGGTCTGACTCTAGCAGGGGAGGCCAGCAGGAGGTATAACTAGCAGTAGAGGCCAGCAGGAGGTATGACTGTAGAAGGAGAGGCCAGCAGGAGCTCTAACTTAGCAGGAGATGCCAGCAAGAGGTATGACTGTAACAGGAGAGGCCAGCAGGAGGTCTGACTGTGGGAGGAGAGGCCAGCAGGAGGTCTGACTGTAGCAGCAAAGGCAAGCAGGAGGTCTGACTGTAGCAGGAGAGGCTAGCCGGAGGTCTGACTGTAGCAGGAGAGGCCAGCAGGAGGTCTGACTAGCAGTAGAGACCAACAGGAGCTCTGACTGTAGCAGGAGAGGCCAGCAGGTCTGACTGTAGCAGGAGAGGCCAGCAGGAGGTCTAACTTAGCAGGAGAGGCCAGCAGGAGGTATGACTGTAACAGGAGAGGCCAGCAGGAGGTATGACTGTAGCTGGAGGCCAGCAGGAGGTATGACTGTAGCAGGAGAGGCCAGTAGGAGTATGACTGTTGCAGAAGAGGCAAGCAGGAGGTCTGACTTTGGCAGGAGAGGCCCAGCGAGGTCTGACTGTAGCAGGAGAGGCCAGCAGGAGGTCTGACTGTAGCAGGAGAGGCCAGCAGGGGGTATGACTGTAGCAGGAGAGGACAGCAGGAGGTCTGACTGTAGCATGAGAGGCCAGCAGGAGGTATGACTGTAGCAGGAGAGGCCAGCAGATAGTATGAATGTAGCAGAAGAGGCCAGCAGGAGGTCTGACTGTAGCAGGAGGGCCAGCAGGGGGTATTACTGTAGCAGGAGAGGCCAGTAGGAGGTCTGACTGTAGCAGGAGAGGTCAGCAGGCGGTATGACTGTAGCAGGAGAGGCCAGCAGGAGGTCTGACTGTAGCAGGAGAGGCCAGCAGGAGGTCTGACTGTAGCAGGAGAGGCCAGCAGGAGGTATGACTGTAGCAGGAGAGGCCAGCAGAGGTATGACTGTAGCAGGAGAGGCCAGCACGAGGTCTGATTGTAGCAGGAGAGGCCAGCAGGAGGTATGACTGTAGCAGGAGAGGCCAGCAGGAGGTATGACTGTAGCAGGAGGGGCCAGCAGGTCTGACTGTAGCAGGAGAGGCTAGTAGGAGGTCTGACTGTAGCAGGAGAGGCCAGCAGGAGGTATGACTGTAGCAGGAGGGGCCAGCAGGTCTGACTGTAGCAGGAGAGGCCAGCAGGAGGTCTGACTGTAGCAGGAGAGGCTCAGCTGGGGCTAGTGTGATGAGGAGACGCTTCCCCTGTGGCAGCACCATGAGGCTCAGCTGGGGGCAGCACCAGCTGTATTAGGGTAGCCCCAGCTGTTGTCAGGGTACCACCGGCTGTATAAAGGAAGCACCAACTGTATAAGAGGAGCACTAACCCTAAGGCAGGAGCCACTGCCCTGTGGTCACCTCCAAGGGGCATCACCAGCTGTGTAACATCAACACCAGCTGTGTAACATCACCACCAGCTGTGTAACATCAACATCAGCTGTGTAACATCAACACCAGCTGTAACAGAGTTCAGCCATGCACAACACTAGACCACTGGAAGCTCATCCACGACACAACAAGTGTAGACACATTATGGGCTCTGGTGTAGGTTTAGACACAATAGGGGTTCTGGTGCAGGTGTAGACACATCATGGGTCCTGGTGCAGGTGTAGACACATTATGGGTTCTGGACCTGGTGTAGACACATTATGGGTTCTGGTGCAGGTGTAGACACATCATGGGTTCTGGTGCTGGTGTAGACAAATTATGGGTTCTGGACCAGGTGTAGACACATTATGGGTTCTGGTGCAGGTGTAGACACATCATGGGTTCTGGTGCAGGTGTAGACACATTATGGGTTCTGGACCTGGCGTAGACACATTATGGGTTCTGGACCAGGAGGTAAACACATCATGGGTTCTGGTGCAGGTGTAGACACATCATGGGTTCTGGTGCATGTGTAGACTCATCATGGGTTATGGTGCAGGTGTAGACATATCATGGGTTCTGACGCAGATGTAGACACATCATGGGTTCTGGTGCAGGTGCAGACACATTATGGGTTCTGGTGCAGGTGTAGACACATTATGGATTCTGGTGCAGGTGTAGACACATCATAGGTTCTGGTGCAAGTGTATACTCATCATGGGTTCTGGTGCAGGTTGGTGCAGGTGTAGAGACATTATGGGTTCTGCTGTAGGTGTAGACACATCATGGGTTCTGGTGCAGGTGTAGACACATTATGGGTTCTGGACCAGGTGCAGAGACATTATGGGTTCTGGTGCAGGTACAGACACATCATGGATTCTGGTGCATGTGGAGACACATCATGGATTATGGTGCAGGTGTAGACATATCATGGGTTCTGGTGCAGGTGTAGACACATTATGAGTTCTGGTGCAGGTGTAGATCTATTGTGAGTTCTGGTGCAGTTGTAGACACATTATGGGTTCTGGTGCAGGTGTAGACACATTATGGGTTTTGGTGCAGGTGTAGACTCATCATGGGTTCTGATGCAGGTGTAGACATATTATGAATTCTGGTGCAGGTGTAGACACATTATGGGTTCTGGTGCACGTGCAGACACATTATGGGTTCTGGTGCAGGTGTAGACACATTATGGGATCTGGTGCAGGTGTAGACACATCATGGGATCTGGTGCAGGTGTAGACACATCATGGGTTCTGGTGCAGGTGTAGACACATTATGGGTTTTGGTGCAGGTGTAGACACATTATGGATTCTGGTGCAGGTGTAGACACATCATGGGTTCTGGAACATGTGTACACACATTATGGGTTCTGGTGCAGGTGTAGACACAGAGTTCAGGTGCAGGTGTAGACACATTAAGGGTTCTGGTGCAAGTGTAGACACATTATGGGTTCTGGTGCAGGTGTAGATACATTATGAGTTCTGGTGCAGGTGTAGATTCATTATGGGTTCTGGTGCAGGTGTAGACACATAATGGGTTCTGGTGCAGGTGTAGACACATTATGGGTTCTGGTGCAAGTGTAGACACATTATGGGTTCTGGTGCTGGTGTACACACATTATGGGTTCTGGTGCAGGTGTAGACACATCATGGGTTCTGGTGCAGGTGTAGACTCAACATGGGTTCTGGTGCAGGTGTAAACATATCATGGGTTCTGACGCAGATGTAGACACATCATGGGTTCTGACGCAGGTGCAGACACATTATGGGTTCTGGTGCAGGTGTAGAAACATTATGGGTTCTGGTGCAGGTGTAGACACATTATGGGTTCTGGTGCAGGTGTAGACACATCATGGGGTCTGGTGCAGGTGTAGACTCATCATGGGTTCTCGTGCAGGTGTAGACACATCATGGGTTCTGGTGCAGGTGTAGACACATTATGGGTTCTAGTGTAGGTGCAGACACATGGTGGGTTCTGGTGCAGGTGTAGACACATTATGGGTTCTGGTGCAGGTGTAGACACATCATGGGTTCTGGTGCAGGTGTAGACACATGGGTTCTGTTGCAGGTGTTGACACATCATGGGTTCTGGTGCAGATGAAGACACATTATGGGTTCTGGTGCAGGTGTAGACACATTATAAGTTCTGGTGCAGGTGCAGACACTTTATGGGTTCTGGTGCAGGTGTAGACACATTATGGTTTCTGGTGCAGGTGTAGACACATTATGGGTTCTGGTGCAGGTGTAAACTTTTCATAGGTTCTAGTGCAGGTGTAGACTCATCATGGGTTCTGGTAAGGTGTAGACACATCATGGGTTCTGGTGCAAGTGTAGACACATTATGGGTTCTGGTGCAGGTGTAGACACATTATGGGTTTTGGTGCAGGTGTAGAAACATTATGGGTCCTGGTGCAGGTGTAGACACATCATAGGTTCTGGAGCAGGTGTAGACACATCATAGGTTCTGGTGCAGGTGTAGACTCATTATGGGTTCTGGTGCAGGTGCAGACACATCATGGGTTCTGGTGCAGGTGTAGACACATCATGGATTCTGGACCTGGTGTAGACACATTATGGGTTCTGGTGCAGGTGTAGACACATTATGGGTTTTGGTGCAGGTGCAGACACATTATGAGTTCTGGTGTAGGTGTAGACATATTATAGGTTCTGGTGTAGGTGTAGACACATTATAGGTTCTGGTGCAGGTGTAGACACATCATGGGTTCTGGTGTATGTGTAGACACATCATGGGTTCCGGTGCAGGTGAAGACACATCATGGGTTTTGGTGCAGGTGTAGACACATTATGGGTTCAGGTGCAGGTGTAGACACATCATGGGTCTGGAGCAGGCGTAGACACATTATGGGTTCTGGTGCAGGTGTAGACACATCATGAGTTCTGGTGCAGGTGTAGACACATTATGGGTTCTGGTGCAGGTGTAGACAAATTATGGATTCTGGTGCAGGTGCAGACACATTATGAGTTCTGGTGCAAGTGTAGACTCATCATGGGTTCTGGTGCAGTAGACACATAATGAGTTCTGGGGCAGGTGTAGACACATTATGGGTTCTGGTGCAGGTTTAGACACATTATGGGTTCTGGTGCAGGTGTAGACACATCATGGGTTCTGGTGCAGGTGTAGACTCATCATGGGTTCTCGTGCAGTTGTAGACATATCATGGGTTCTGACGCAGATGTAGACACATCATGGATTCTGGACCTGGTGTAGACACATTATGGGTTCTGGTGCAGGTGTAGACACATTATGAGTTCTGGTGCAGGTGTAGACACATCATGGGTTCTGGTGTATGTGTAGACACATCATGGGTTCTGGTGCAGGTGAAGATACATCATGGGTTTTGGTGCAGGTGTAGACACATTATGGGTTCTGTTGCAGGTGTAGACACATCATGGGTCTGGAGCAGGTGTAGACACATGGGTTCTGGTGCAGGTGTAGACACATCATGAGTTCTGATGCAAGTGTAGACTCATCATGGGTTCTGGTGCAGTAGACACATAATGAGTTCTGGGGCAGGTGTAGACTCATTATGGGTTCTGGTGCAGGTGTAGACTCATTATGGGTTCTGGTGCAGGTGTAAACACATTATGGGTTCTGGTGCAGGTGTAGACACATCATGGGTTCTGGTGCAGGTGTAGACTCATCATGGGTTCTCGTGCAGTTGTAGACATATCATGGGTTCTGACGCAGATGTAGGCACATCATGGGTTCTGGTGCAGGTGCAGACACCTTATTGGTTCTGGTGCAGGTGTAGACACATTATGGGTTCTGGTGCAGCTGTAGACACATTATGGGTTCTGGTGCAGGTGTAGACACATCATAGGTTCTGGTGCAGGTGTAGACACATCATGGGTTCTGACGCAGATGTAGACACATCATGGGTTCTGGTGCAGGTGTAGACACATTATTGGTTTTGGTGCAGGTGTAGAAACATTATGGGTTCTGGTGCAGGTGTAGACACATTATGGGTTCTGGTGCAGGTGTAGACACATCATAGGTTCTGGTTCAGGTGTAGACTCATTATGGGTTCTGGTACAGGTGTAGACACATCATGGGTTCTGGTGCAGGTGTAGACACATCATGGGTTCTGGTGCAGGTGTAGACACATCATGGGTTCTGGTGCAGGTGTAGACACATCATGGGTTCTGGTGCAGGTGTAGACACATCATGGGTTCTGGTGCAGGTGTAGACACATCATGGGTTCTGGTGCAGGTGTAGACAATCATGGGTTCAGGTGCAGGTGAGGACAATCATGGGTTCTGGTGCAGGTGTAGACACATCATGGGTTCTGAGTGCAGATGTAGACACATCATGGGTTCTGATGCAGGTGTAGACACATCATGGGTTCTGGTACAGGTGTAGACACATCATGGGTTCTGGTACAGGTGTAGACACATCATGGGTTCTGGTGCAGGTGTAGACACATCATGGGTTCTGGTGCAGGTGTAGACACATCATGGGTTCTGGTGCAGGTGTAGACACATCATGGGTTCTGGTGCAGGTGCAGACTAATCATGGGTTCTGGTGCAGGTGTAGACATATCATGGGTACTGGTGCAGGTGTAGACACATCATGGGTTCTGATGAAGATGTAGACTAATCATGGGTTCTGGTACAGGTGTAGACACATCATGGGTTCTGGTACAGGTGTAGACACATAATGGGTTCTGGTGCAGGTGTAGTCACATCAATATTTTATCTCTGTCATGTTGAGCTACACTGTGTAATAATGGATATATGAACAGAAATTGGTAGGTTTTCTGTGTATGCTACACTTAAGTTTGTTTTCATCCGTATGGATCATGCAATCTAAAAATGTTATAAAACCATTTTGAATTCCTACAGTCAATTTGGTGAAAGGTACGAAATTGCTAAGTAAAAGGAGAAATGATTACAAAATTTTCATTTGTTGGCCACACACAAAGATCATCTACATATCTAAACCAACTTGCATATATATATATATATATATATATATATATATATATATATATATATATATATATATATATATATATATATATATATATAAAGTGAGAGGGTTAGGGAAAATGATTTGGTAAACAGAGAAGAGGTAGTGAAAGCTTTGCGGAAGATGAAAGCCGGCAAGGCAGCAGGCTTGGATGGTATTGCAGTGGAATTTATTAAAAAAGGGGGTGACTGTATTGTTGACTGGTTGGTAAGATTATTTAATGTATGTATGACTCATGGTGATTTGCCTGAGGATTGGCGGAATGCGTGCATAGTGCCATTGTACAAAGGCAAAGGGGATAAGAGTGAGTGCTCAAATTACAGAGGTATAAGTTTGTTGAGTATTCCTGGTAAATTATATGGGAGGGTATTGATTGAGAGGGTGAAGGCATGTACAGAGCATCAGATTGGGGAAGAGCAGTGTGGTTTCAGAAGTGGTAGAGGATGTGTGGATCAGGTGTTTGCTTTGAAGAATGTATGTGAGAAATACTTAGAAAAGCAAATGGATTTGTATGTAGCATTTATGGATCTGGAGAAGGCATATGATAGAGTTGATAGAGATGCTCTGTGGAAGGTATTAAGAATATATGGTGTGGGAGGAAAGTTGTTAGAAGCAGTGAAAAGTTTTTATCGAGGATGTAAGGCATGTGTACGTGTAGGAAGAGAGGAAAGTGATTGGTTCTCAGTGAATGTAGGTTTGCGGCAGGGGTGTGTGATGTCTCCATGGTTGTTTAATTTGTTTATGGATGGGGTTGTTAGGGAGGTAAATGCAAGAGTTTTGGAAAGAGGGGCAAGTATGAAGTCTGTTGGGGATGAGAGAGCTTGGAAGTGAGTCAGTTGTTGTTCGCTGATGATACAGCGCTGGTGGCTGATTCATGTGAGAAACTGCAGAAGCTGGTGACTGAGTTTGGTAAAGTGTGTGGAAGAAGAAAGTTAAGAGTAAATGTGAATAAGAGCAAGGTTATTAGGTACAGTAGGGTTGAGGGTCAAGTCAATTGGGAGGTGAGTTTGAATGGAGAAAAACTGGAGGAAGTGAAGTGTTTTAGATATCTGGGAGTGGATCTGGCAGCGGATGGAACCATGGAAGCGGAAGTGGATCATAGAGTGGGGGAGGGGGCGAAAATTCTGGGGCCTTGAAGAATGTGTGGAAGTCGAGAACATTATCTCGGAAAGCAAAAATGGGTATGTTTGAAGGAATAGTGGTTCCAACAATGTTGTATGGTTGCGAGGCGTGGGCTATGGATAGAGTTGTGCGCAGGAGGATGGATGTGCTGGAAATGAGATGTTTGAGGACAATGTGTGGTGTGAGGTGGTTTGATCGAGTGAGTAACGTAAGGGTAAGAGAGATGTGTGGAAATAAAAAGAGCGTGGTTGAGAGAGCAGAAGAGGGTGTTTTGAAGTGGTTTGGGCACATGGAGAGAATGAGTGAGGAAAGATTGACCAAGAGGATATATGTGTCGGAGGTGGAGGGAACGAGGAGAAGAGGGAGACCAAATTGGAGGTGGAAAGATGGAGTGAAAAAGATTTTGTGTGATCGGGGCCTGAACATGCAGGAGGGTGAAAGGAGGGCAAGGAATAGAGTGAATTGGAGCGATGTGGTATACCGGGGTTGACGTGCTGTCAGTGGATTGAACCAGGGCATGTGAAGCGTCTGGGGTAAACCATGGAAAGCTGTGTAGGTATGTATATTTGCGTGTGTGGACGTATGTATATACATGTGTATGGGGGTGGGCCATTTCTTTCGTCTGTTTCCTTGCGCTACCTCGCAAACGCGGGAGACAGCGACAAAGTATAATAAAAATATAAATAATATATATATATATATATTTCATTGTATTTATTATACTTTGTCGCTGTCTCCAGCGTTAGCGAGGTAGCGCAAGGAAACAGACGAAGGAATGGCCCAACCCACCCACATACACAAGTATATACATACACGTCCACACACGCAAATATATATACCTATACATCTCAATGTATACATCCATATACAAACACAGACATATACATATATACATATGTACGTAATTCATACTGTCTGCCCTTATTCATTTCCGTCACTACCCCGCCACACATGAAATAACAACCCCCTTCCCCCGCATGTCCGCCAGGTAGCGCTAGGAAAAGACAACAAAGGCCACATTCGTTCACACTCAGTCTCTAGCTGTTATGTAATAATGCACCGAAACCACATCTCCCTTTCCACATCCAGGCCCCACAACACTTTCCACGGTTTACCCCAGACGCTCCACATGACTTGGTTCAATCCATTGACAGCACGTCGACCCCGGTATACCACATCGTTCCAACTCACTCTATTCCTTGCATGCCTTTCACCCTCCTGTACGTTCAGGCCCCGATCGCTCAAAATCTTTTTCACTCCATCTTTCCACCTCCAATTTGGTCTCCCACTTCTCCTCGTTCCCTTCACCTGACACATATATCCTTTTTGCCAATCTTTCCTCACTCATTCTTTCCATGTGACCAAACCATTTCAACACACCCTCTTCTGCTCTCTCAACCACACTCTTTTTATTACCACACATCTCTCTTACCCTATTATTACTTACTCGATCAAACCACCTCACACCACATATTGTCCTCAAACATCTCATTTCCAGCACATCCACCCTCCTGCGCGCAACTCTATCTACAGCCCACGCCTTGCAACCATACAACATTGTTGGAACCACTATTCCTTCAAACATACCCATTTTTGCTTTCCGAGATGATGTTCTCACCTTCAACACATTCTTCATCGCCCTCAAAACCTTCGCCTGTGACTGACTTCCGCCTCCATGGTTCCATCCGCTGCCAGATCCACTCCCAGATATCTGAAACACTTCACGTCCTCCAAAATTTCTCTACTCAAACTTACCTCCCAATTAACTTGTCCTTCAACCCTACTGAACCTGATAACCTTGCTTTTATTCACATTTTACCTAAAGTTTCTCCTTTCACAGACTTTTTCCAAACTCAGTCACCAACTTTTGCAGTTTCTCCCTCGAATCAGCCACCAAAGCTGTATCATCGGCGAACAACTGACTCACTTCTCAAGCCCTCTAATTCCCAACAGAGTACATACTCGCCCATTCTCTCTTCAAAATTCTTGCATCTATCTCCCTAAACAACCCCATCTCTCACCATCCACTTTCAGTTTTACCCAAATCAATCTGGAATTTACTTCCTTACACTCTATCACACACTCCCACAACTCCTGCTTCAGGAAGAGTGCTACTCCTTCCTTGCTCTTGTCCTCTCACTAACCCCTGACTTTACTCCCAAGACATTCCCAAACCACTCTTCCCCTTTACCCTTGAGCTTCGTTTCACTCAGAGCCAAGACATCCAGGTTCCTTTCCTCAAACATACTACCTATCTCTCCTTTTTTCTCATCTTGGTTACATCCACACACATTTAGACACCCCAATCTGAGCCTTCGAGGAGGATGAGCACTTCCCGCGTGACTCCTTCTTCTGTTTCCTCTTTTAGAAAGTTAAATACAAGGAGGGGAGGGGGGTTTCTGGCCCCCCTGCTCCAGTCCCATTTAGTCGCCTTCTACGACACGCAGGGAATACGAGCAATGACTTCAACTGACGAAGGATATAGCGAACGAAATCCCCCAATACCAGTTTGAGTGCGAGCAGTCATAACTCAATTTCAACTCCTGTATTCTGCCAGTACAAATAAAGCTCAAATCTAACTCCCGTATTCTACCAGTGCAAATAAAACTCAAATTTAACCCCCGTATTCTAACAGTATAATCTAAGCTCAAATCTAACTCCCGTATTCTACCAGTACAAATAAAACTCAAATTTAAAAGTTCAAATTCAACTCCCCTAATCTACTTTTTTTCTAAGGAGTTAACAAAGGCTGCATTAACATGTAGGTGACCCGGTAAATTGTAAAGGGAAACGTATAGAAAACGCACAGGATGAAAATTATATTAAGGACATACTATCTTAATTCCTGAGCAACGAAGTGCACAGAAAACGTGGTGTACGACTTCCCTGTCTATATGAAGCATTGAGGATTACGTTTTCATTAATTTATCAAAATACGTTTACGATTAATAAATTCTTTAAGCCAATTTCCATATCTTTTGATTATCCCGTATTAAATTTCATGTAAATACGTCGTATGTAATTTTAATTTTTTGATAATTATTATTTGTTCATAAGTTGAAGGT
Organism: Panulirus ornatus; assembly: GCF_036320965.1. NCBI lineage: Eukaryota > Metazoa > Arthropoda > Malacostraca > Decapoda > Palinuridae > Panulirus > Panulirus ornatus. The sequence continues at coordinate 6,348,525 of NC_092267.1, read as the reverse complement.
GTATCTAACATAATTTCTATCATAATTATCATCTACTATGTCCCCTGTAATAACTCAGTTATCAAGCATTACTATCCACTATGTCCCATAAAATAATTCAGTTATCAAGTATCATTATCCACTATATCTCATGAAATAACTCAATTATCAAGTATTATCGTCCCCTTTGTCCCATGTAATACCTCAGTTATCAAGTACTATTATCCACTATGTATCATAATTCAGTTATTAAGTACTGCTATCCACTATCTCCCATGTAATAACTCGGTTATCAAGTATCATTATCCAATATGTCACATGTAATAACTCATTTATCAAGTATCATTATCCAATATGTCACATGTAATAACTCAGTTATCAAGTATCATTATCCACTATGTCCCATGTAATAACTCATTTATCAAGTATCATTATCCACTATGTCCCATGAAATAACTCAGTTATCAAGTATCATTATCCACTATGCCCCATGAAATAACAGGTATCAAGTATTATTATCCACTATGTCCCATGTAACAACTCATTTGTCAAGTATTATCCAATATGTCCCATGTAATAACTCAGTTATCAAGTATCATTATCCACTATGTCCCATGTAATAACTCAGTTATCAAGCATCATTATCCACTATGTCCCACGAAGTAACTCAGTTATCAAGTATAGGCTGGATCATGAGGACATAAAGGAGACATATTGGGTTAATCTTCACAATATGTCCATCAGATCCTTCACAAGAGAAACCAATTAGTCTTACAACCACAACATACAACTCTAAACAACACATAAATATTAACTGTAATTAAAAGCAATTATCAACTTAACATAAGAGCAAGTAAAACAATTTGTCAATATATACACATAAATGCTAATCTTTTTTACCAATTTGACATGTAAATGGATTCATAAATCATTTTCATTTTTACAACAGAACAAATAAATAATTTCAAACACAAAGGCAAGAAAACATGACAAGAAATACATGAAAATACAATTATCTCCCTCCTTCACCCCCCCAAAAAAAATAAACATATAAATTAAGAAATTAGAATTGTGAAAAATTATAAAAGAAACTAAATTTTTCATCAGTTTTTTTTCTTTTGGTTTTTGAAGAATTTAAGTTGGCATGCAATACAGGATTGGAATATGACTCATTTATATAACTCTAGTTACTGAAATACTATGCTGATATCATATATATATGATTTCATATATATATATATATATATATATATATATATATACATATATATATATATATAAATTCTGTTAACTTCTACAGGTGTATTACATTACTTTTAAGCCATATTTCCCCCAGATATATGACCAACCACTACCTATCACCATTCCTTAACACCTAATGTTCCAAATCATGCACCAGAGGTATTTTGTATAATCACAACCAATTACGTAAAGCATTTATCACAATTATAGCCACTTTACCACAATCATTTTCGATGCGGAGCTAAACTGATAAATCCCCAAATATATTCTAAATTTATCACATTTACCCGAGGGTCCATTTCCATTGATAGACTCCTAGGATTACCTAGGACTCCTGGTATTACCTAGGACTCCTAGTATTACCTAGGGCTCCTAGCAGTAACCAGAACTTCTTTCTAAAAGACTCCTGCTGCTAAATAAAGCTGCGCTACTTCCAGTAGCAGGGGAAGTGGACTCCCTTAAAGCGAATACTTTGACAAAAGTAGTAACATTTTGGCGACTAGGTTAAAGTTTTTACAGTTTCCGTTGATAGCTTACAAATGTATAATTATTTCTTTACCTTAATTCGCACTAAATGAACCTTTATATAATTACCCCTTTATTGCTCTAATTGCCATCATTCAATGGATCCTAATTACCATTAATTATCTTCTGCAACCATTACTACAATGGCTCAACACTCCACTAGTATAACAGAACAGAAACAGTCATTATTCAAAGTTAGCAGCGACTTTAAACAAAATTCTAGAAATCTATATATATAGAACCTATGAAGAAAACCTTACCTGACTTCTCCTCCAGCATCCTAAATATCCCTAAAATTCCCTACAATTCTTCCGCCTCATTTTAAGAGAAATTTATGGTGACGTGTACATACCTTTTGTGGGGAGGGTCAGTCATTTTTTCTGCCACTTCCTTCAACTGCATTCAACCACTCCTGAATGAAAGATGGCACAGGTCATTAACTGCTTCCGTGTATTTTGAATATATTACCAATGATTAAGTCAAATATGGGCTCACAAATTAAGTTAAGATGGGGTCATAAGTTTTATTAATTCATTGCATTGTCTCCACAGATTTTATCATCAATTATACTTAACCAAACGTTCTAAATGTTATTTGGAAAGGTGGAAAAAAATTAAATTTAAATTGTGCTCCCCTAAATATATAATAAAAAAAATATTAATGTTTCAATGTTACTTCTGTGGTGCCCCTAAACCTAATTTCAATGTTATTTCTGTGGTGCCCCTAAACCTAATTTCAATGTTATTTCTGTGGTGCCCCTAAACCTAATTTCAATGTTATTTCTGTGGTGCCCCTAAACCTAATTTCAATGTTATTTCTGTGGTGCCCCTAAACCTAATTTCAATGTTATTTCTGTGGTGCCCCTAAACCTAATTTCAATGTTATTTCTGTGGTGCCCCTAAACCTAATTTTAATGTTATTTCTGTGGTGCCCCTAAACCTAATTTCAATGTTATTTCTGTGGTGCCCCTAAACTTAATTTCAATGTTATTTCTCTGGTGCCTCTAAACCTAATTTCAATGTTATTTCTCTGGTGCCCCTAAACCTAATTTCAATGTTATTTCTGTGGTGCCCCTAAACCTAATTTCAATGTTATTTCTCTGGTGCCCCTAAACCAAATTTCAATGTTATTTCTGTGGTGCCCCTCAACCTTATTTCAATGTTATTTCTAAGGTGCCCTTAACCTGAATTCAATTGTTATTTCTCTGGTGCCCCTAACCCTAATTATAATGTTATTTCTGTGGTGCCCCTAAACCTAATTTCAATGTTATTTCTGTGATGCCTCTAAACCTAAATTCAATGTTATTTCTGTGGTGCCCCTAAACCTAATTTCAATGTTATTTCTGTGGTGCCCCTAAACCTAATTTCAATGTTATTTCTGTGGTGCCCCTAAACCTATTTTCAATGTTATTTCTGTGGTGCCCCTAAACCTAATTTCAATGCTATTTGTGGTGCCCCTAAACCTAATTTCAATGTTATTTCTGTGGTGCCCCTAAACCTAATTTCAATGTTATTTCTGTGGTGCCCCTAAACCTAATTTCAATGCTATTTCTGTGGTGCCCCTAAACCTAATTTCAATGTTATTTCTGTGGTGCCTCTAAACCTAATTTCAATGCTATTTCTGTGGTGCCCCTAAACCTAATTTCAATGCTATTTCTGTGGTGCCCCTAAACCTAATTTCAATGCTATTTCTGTGGTGCCCCTAAACCTAATTTCAATGTTATTTCTGTGGTGCCCCTAAACCTAATTTCAATGCTATTTCTGTGGTGCCCCTAAACCTAATTTCAATGTCATTTCTGTGGTGCCCCTAAACCTGAGCTTCAAGCTTTGGCGAAATTTTTTTCTCTTCAAGCAAATTACTTTCGATTTGGAATATATCCAAAAATATACAATTTTCTTCATCATTCATCTTACACTGCAATTTTAAAAGACTTCACATGAGTCAGAAAACAAGAAAATACTAAATCTAATTCAAGACAATAATGTAATTGATAGGCTACGGTGACAATGCTATTCCCTCGTGATATAATCAAATATCGTACTAATATGTCTATACTACTAATACATGTGTATATTACTAAGTCAATTTAATTATCAACTCTTTACCTAGTGTATTGAACTAAAAATCGGCGGATTTTCTGATATTTGTTGGAAATATTAAGTTTTTTTTTCAAACACCAGTCTCAGGTTCGCTCGTGGAAAACACAATGCCAGCATTACAGATGACAGCTATAGAACAGCTCATTTTCTCGACGTTTCATTTAGCTTTGAGCTTGGAACTGACACAGACACACACGCACACACAAGGTTAGCTTGCCAAGCTATACTGGCATCACACAAATCTATGGGAGATATAGATTTCCTTCGCTTAAACTCGGACCGAACCAATGAAAGTTGGCGACTCGCGCTGTCTCATTGCTCGTCGCTTCGCGTCTCGTTTATGCTCAAAAAACATTTCTTCGTTTTCACATTTATAATGTAATTGTGATACCCATCATGGGGTCCTAAGGGGAAAAGATAAAATAGAGTAAATCTGGGCTTAAATAAGAAACCATGTAAATATGAGCTTAAATAAGATACTAGAATTTATCAAGCAAAAGAAAAAAATTGTCTCTCTAAGCCACATGTTCGAACTGCTTCGAACACTTGAAATCGCAAAGAAAGCTCAAACATCTGCTTTGAAGGGTGCGGTGCGGGGTGTTTGTGTGTGTGTGTAGGTGTGTTGGTGTGTGTGTGTGTGTGGGGTTTATTGTTTGTGGGGTGTATTTCGTGCCACGGTAAGTGAAGCTGTGGAATATATACATGAATGTTTCCTGGGGATAGGGGAGAAAGAATACTTCCCACGTATTCCCTGCGTGTCGTAGAAGGCGACTAAAAGGGAAGGGAGCTGGGGGCTAGAAATCCTCCCCTCTATTTTTTTTTTTTCCCCATAGGAAGGAACAGAGAAGGGGCCAGGTGAGGATGTTTCCTCAGAGGCCCTGTCCTCTGTTCTTAACGCTACCTCGCTGATGCGGGAAATGGCGAATAGTATGAAAGAAAGAAAGAAAATGAATGTTTCGTGGCGTTTCCAATCTGGCCTGGCCTGGACGCCTTGTTTTATCAGCATAGCTCTTATCGCCCTGGTGATAAGAGCTATATCGCCTGGAGACCTGTGGTGGGGGAAGACCCGTGACCCCATGTGCCCAAAATGACCCCCAGTGACCTCTGATGATCCTCCAAGCTATACATGGCTCAAACCTGGAGACTTTCTTTGGTTTTATGTATTTTGTGCCTTAAGGTAAGGTCAGGAGCCTAGCATTGCTGGCCCAACACCATCATTCTTTGGATCCAGCCAGTGGCTCAAGGTTTCACCATGACCCTGCAAGAGGAAGAAGAAGAAGAGGAGGAGGAGGAAGAAGGTATAGGAGGAGGAGGAGGAGGAGGAAGAAGGTATAGGAGGAGGAGGAGGAGGAGGAAGAAGAAGGTATAGGAGGAAGAGGAAGAGGAGCAAGACGAAGGAGGAAGGAGGGACGCAAGAGGAGACAGCCAAAACCTTCAGGAGTTCTTTTGAAGTTCTACTGTTGCCAACTATCGAGCTATCCTGGAAGGAGGCTAGGATATGAACGCGATCCATTGGTTACAATGAACTCCTGGAAGGAGACTAGGATATGAACGCGACCCATTGGTTACAATGAACTCCTGGAAGGAGGCTAGGATATGAACGCGATCCATTGGTTACAATGAACTCCTGGAAGGAGGCTAGGATATGAACGCGATCCATTGGTTACAATGAACTCCTGGAAGGAGGCTAGGATATGAACGCGACCCACTGGTTACAATGAACTCCTGGAAGGAGACTAGGATATGAACGCGATCCATTGGCTGCAATGAACTCCTGGAAGGAGGCTAGGATATGAACGCGACCCATTGGCTGCAATGAACTCCTAGAAAGAGACTAGGATATGAACGCGATCCACTGTCTGCAATGAACTCCTAGAAAGAGACTAGGATATGAACGCGACCCATTGGTTACAATGAACTCCTGGAAGGAGACTAGGATATGAACGCGACCCATTGGTTACAATGAACTCCTGGAAGGAGACTAGGATATGAACGCGACCCATTGGCTGCAATGAACTCCTGGAAGGAGGCTAGGATATGAACGCGACCCATTGGTTACAATGAACTCCTGGAAGGAGACTAGGATATGAACGCGACCCACTGGTTACAATGAACTCCTGGAAGGAGACTAGGATATGAACGCGACCCACTGGTTACAATGAACTCCTGGAAGGAGACTAGGATATGAACGCTTGCTAGGCTCGGGGCAAAAGAAACTCCTTTTACGATCTGGTTGTTCATCTTCCCCTCAGGGATGGTCGAGAATTGGGCACATAGCCAGGGATGTGTGGGCGTACGTGTAATACACACACACACACACACACACACTGGTCGGCAGGCTCATTGCCATGAAGCACCACCAGGCAGAACGGAGAGTGTATACTGTCCCGGGAATTCTACAGGAAACAAGTGCGATTGGAATGCAGATGATGACCTCACACCGGCACTTGTGTGATCTGAGAATGAGGCTAAAATGTCGCTAATCAAACTTGAAAACATGTACACTAAATTATCACTAAACAACTTGATAGATAAATAATTGATATATATGAATAATTGTTTTTAAACGTACTGGATGCCTTCATGTGGACAAGTGGTGGCTCATCCCCGTTTTCTGTGTCGAAAAAAAACTTTTTGCCATCACCTGTACTGCACTCCCTTCCCCTGGACTCCAAAATGTTATATATGATCATTGGACCTTTATCTGTCGTAATGAAATCTGTCCAAAATTTTACAACTGAAATTAAGAATTTTTTATGATCACTTTTATAAAAATTTGTTCATAAATTTTGCTATTGACATTAAGAATTTTTTATGATCACTTTTATAAAAATTTGTTCATAAATTTTGCTATTGACATTAAGAATTTTTTAAGAACACTTCTATAGAATTTGTGCACAAGCTGAGAATTTTTAGAGGAAATACTTTCGGATGTCTTTTGACTATTTTCTAAATAATGGACTTCATTATTTTTTTTGCTCTTCTCTGTATTCTTTCTATTTCTCCTTGGTCTCTGGTCGATTCTGGCGACCAGAACTGAATATGGCTGGTCGTAAATGGGCTCTGACGACTTTTATTTTTTCCCTTTACAACTCAAAAAAATTTCTTGTGATCGCTATCGCTATAATACGCAAAAAAATTCTTGTGTTCGCTATCGCTATAATACGCAAAAAAAATCTTGTGTTCGCTATCGCTATAATACGCAAAAAAAATTCTTGTGTTCGCTATCGCTATAATACGCAAAAAATTTGTTGTGTTCGCTATCGCTATAATACGCAAAAAATTTCTTGTGTTTGCTATCGCTATAATACGCAAAATATTTCTTGTGTTTGCTATCGCTATAATACGCAAAACTGCGCATTCTTTTGCGTATCTTAAGGCGTTAGTCATTGTCATTTAAGAATTCTTTCACTCCTTGGACTTCCAATTATGGTTTACTGAATATATATTGAATCTGTGGTTCGCTGTTTACCGGCTAAATCGACGAATTTGTATAAATATATATACATCGGAGGGTAACTGCTTCGTGTCCCTGATCACTAGAACCCAACTATATAAACCCAAGTTCCTTCATCAGTCTTCAGTCGCCTGTGGCCATACGTCAGCGACGCTGATGATAAATATGGATGGGTTCGAAGCCAAGTCCTTCGTTACACCACCATCGCACGTCGCATTCTAGACTACTAGGGTTTCCCCCACCAATTGGACTGCCAAACGTTTTCTGTTATCCAGCTTCAGCACGTCACGTTTTCTATGTCATGGCCAACTATCTTAATCTTATATTTGTCACACTATCAAAAGCATTTTGGAGGTCAAAGCTTTTATCATATGAAGGTTTTACAGCATTTTTCAAAAATCTTAATAATTTCCCTCACCTCCCGGTTTTTATTTCTAAGAATTTAACTAAATCCAATATGAAGGTGACAGAGCGAAACTTGAAAATTTTCTTATACCAAAAAAATATTATGAATAATATAGATTATTCATGTGGTAAGATAACATCTTACCTATATAACAACCCAGAATTACATAAACAATGTTGTATTTTTCAATTTTCAACTCTTCAAAATTTTTCAAAAAACTGAAGAAGGGCTTACGAGAAAATGTAGAATCAAGACATAAATATATATTTCAGAGCCAATTTCGAGTCAAAAGTGATGCGGAACTTAAATAAGTAGAAGAAACTGAGTCATTATAAGTAAACTGGTGAATGAGGGTAGCCTACACTTGACATATCCTGCCACTGGAATAATTCAAAGATTAATTTCCACAAGAAAGAAAATGTCGCGTGGCTAGAATCTCGCAGAGGGATCCATTTACGAATCGTTTATCCAATTAACGAATCATTTATCCATTTACGAATCATTTATCCATTTACGAATTATTCATCCATTTACGAATCATTTATCCATTTACGAATCATTTATCCATTTAGGAATCATTTATCCATTTACGAATCATTTATCCATTTACGAATTATTCATCCATCTACGAATAACTTATCCATTTACGAATAATTTCTCCATTTACGAATCATTTATCCATTTACGAATCATTTATCCATTTACGAACTATTCATCCATTTACGAATCATTTACTCATTTACGAATCATTTATCCATTTACGAATTATTCATCCATTTACGAATAATTTATCCATTTACGAATTGTTTATTCATTTACGATTTATCCATTTACGAATCATTTATCCATTTACGAATCATTTACCCATTTACGAATCATCCATTTACGAATTATTTATCGATTCACGAATTATTTATCCATTTACGTATCATTTATCCATACACGTATCATTTCTCCATTTACTTATCCATTTACGAATTGTTTATCCACTTACGAATCATTTATCCATACACGAATCATTTATCCATTTACGAATCATTTATTCATTTACGAATTATTTATCCATTTACAAATTATTTATCCATTTACATATCATTTATCTATATACGAATCATCTATCCATTTACTTATCCATTTACGAATGATTTATCCATTTACGAATCATTTATCCATTTACAAATTATTTATCCATTTACGTATCATTTATCCATATACGAATAATTTATCCATTTACTTATCCATTTACGAATCATTTATTTCTTATTTCCTTACAGGCCAACTCATAAACTTACATTCATAAACTTACGTATGTAAGTAGGAGAGATGGCCAGAGAGCGTTATTGGATTACGTGTTAATTGAAAGGCGCGCGAACGAGAGACTTTTGGATGTTAATGTGCTGAGAGGTGCAACTGGAGGGATGTCTGATCATTATCTTGTGGAGGCTAAGGTGAAGATTTGTAAAGGTTTTCAGAAAAGAAAAGAGAATGTTGGGGTGAAAAGAGTGGTGAGAGTAAGTGAGCTTGGGAAGGAGACTTGTGTGAGGAAGTACCAGGAGAGACTGAGTACAGAATGGAAAAAGGTGAGAACAAAGGAGGTAAGGGGAGTGGGGGAGGAATGGAATGTATTTAGGGAAGCAGTGATGGCTTGCGCAAAAGATGCTTGTGGCATGAGATGCGTGGGAGGTGGGTTGATTAGAAAGGGTAGTGAGTGGTGGGATGAAGAAGTAAGATTATTAGTGAAAGAGAAGACAGAGGCATTTGGACGATTTTTGCAGGGAAAAAATGCAAATGAGTGGGAGATGTATAAAAGAAAGAGGCAGGAGGTCAAGAGAAAGGTGCAAGAGGTGAAAAAGAGGGCAAATGAGAGTTGGGGTGAGAGAGTATCATTAAATTTTAGGGAGAATAAAAAGATGTTCTGGAAGGAGGTAAATAAAGTGCGTAAGACAAGGGAGCAAATGGAAACTTCAGTGAAGGGGTCTAATGGGAAGGTGATAACAAGTAGTGGTGATGTGAGAAGGAGATGGAGGGAGTATTTTGAAGGTTTGTTGAATGTGTTTGATGATAGAGAGGCAGATATAGGGTGTTTTGGTCGAGGTGATGTGCAAAGTGAGAGGGTTAGGGAAAATGATTTGGTAAATAGAGAAGAGGTAGTAAAAGCTTTGCGGAAGATGAAAGCCGGCAAGGCAGCAGGTTTGGATGGTATTGCAGTGGAATTTGTTAAAAAAGGGGGTGACTGTATTGTTGACTGGTTGGTAAGGTTATTTAATGTATGTATGATTCATGGTGAGGTGCCTGAGGATTGGTGGAATGCTTGCATAGTGCCATTGTACAAAGGCAAAGGGGATAAGAGTGAGTATTCCTGGGAAATTATATGGGAGGGTATTGATTGAGAGGGTGAAGGCACGTACAGAGCAGGAGATTGGGGAAGAGCAGTGTGGTTTCAGAAGTGGTAAAGGATGTGTGGATCAGGTGTTTGCTTTGAGGAATGTATTTGAGAAATACTTAGAAAAGCAAATGGATTTGTATGTAGCATTTATGGATCTGGAGAAGGCATATGATAGAGTTGATAGAGATGCTCTGTGGAAGGTACTAAGAATATATGGTGTGGGAGGCAAGTTGTTAGAGGCAGTGAAAAGTTTTTATCGAGGATGTAAGGCATGTGTACGTGTAGGAAGAGAGGAAAGTGATTGGTTCTCAGTGAATGTAGGTTTGCGGCAGGGGTGCGTGATGTCTCCATGGTTGCTTAATTTGTTTAAGGATGGGGTTGTTAGGGAGGTGAATGCAAAAGTTTTGGAAAGAGGGGAGAGTATGCAGTCTGTTGTGGATGAGAGAGCTTGGGAAGTGAGTCAGTTGTTGTTCGCTGATGATACAGCGCTGGTGGCTGATTCATGTGAGAAACTGCAGAGATTGGTGACTGAGTTTGGTAAAGTGTGTGAAAGAAGAAAGTTAAGAGTAAATGTGAATAAGAGCAAGGTTATTAGGTACAGTAGGGTTGAGGGTCAAGTCAATTGGGAGGTAAGTTTGGATGGAGAAAAACTGGAGGAAGTGAAGTGTTTTAGATATCTGGGAGTGGATATGGCAGCGGATGGAACCATGGAAGCGGAAGTGAATCATAGGGTGGGGGAGGGGGCGAAAATTCTGGGAGCCTTGAAGAATGTGTGGAAGTCGAGAACATTATCTCGGAAAGCAAAAATGGGTATGTTTGAAGGAACAGTGGATCCAACAATGTTGTATGGTTGCGAGGCGTGGGCTATGGATAGAGTTGTGCGCAGGAGGGTGGATGTGCTGGAAATGAGATGTTTGAGGACAATATGTGGTGTGAGGTGGTTTGATCGAGTAAGTAATAATAGGGTAAGAGAGATGCGTGGTAATAAAATGAGTGTGGTTGAGAGAGCAGAAGAGGGTGTTTTGAAATGGTTTTGTCAAACGGAGAGAATGAGTGAGGAAAGATTGACCAAGAGGATATAGGTGTCAGAGGTGGAGGGAACGAGTAGAAGTGGGAGACCAAATTGGAGGTGGAAAGATGGAGTGAAAAAGATCATGAGTGACCGGGGCCTGAACATGCAGGAGGGTGAAAGGCGTGCAAGGAATAGAGTGAATTGGAATGATGTGGTATACCGGGGTCGACGTGCTGTCAATGGATTGAACCAGGGCATGTGAGGCGTCTGGGGTAAACCATGGAAAGTTTTGTGGGGCCTGGATGTGGAAAGGGAGCTGCGGTTTCGGTGCATTATTACATAACAGCTAGAGACTGAGTGTGAACGAATGTGGCCTTTGGTGTCTTTTCCCAGCGCTACCTCGCACACATGAGGGGGGAGGGGGGTACTATTTCATGTGTGGCGAGGTGGCGATGGGAATGAACAAAGGCAGACAGTATGAATTATGTACATGTGTATATATGTATATGTCTGTGTGTGTATATATATGTATACGTTGAAATGTATAGGTATGTATATTTGCGTGTGTGGACGTGTATGTATATACATGTGTATGTGGGTGGGTTGGGCCATTCTTTCGTCTGTTTCCTTGCGCTACCTCGCTAACGCGGGAGACAGCAAAATAATAAATAAATATACTATATATGTATATATACGAACACAATGCATAGGAACGCACACTTTCATAGAACATACAAACCTCCAACAGCCAGGATCGAACCCGGGACCCCAGTGCCAGAGGCAGGAATGCTAACCAATAGGCCTGGCTAAAATAGGAAATAACTATTCGAATCCTATGTACTCGAATACCCTTCGTCTCACGTTGGTGAGCAACGGGGTCTACACCGGTCATTTCCCAACGGGCGCACACAGCCAGCAGATAGCATTTGACCGAACCTGCTTAATTACTTCGCTATGGCATAAAGTATCATACAGAATTTCAAATATGGTCACCGTGGAAATGTATCGAGTGTGGTAGGGACCAAGTGGGAAACAGAGAAAGTGGCATAACGAAGGAATGAAGCAGGGACACGGAAATGGTCGCCTTGAGAGAGAGAGAGAGAGAGAGAGAGAGAGAGAGAGAGAGAGAGAGAGAGAGGTACCTTGCTCGGGGGGGGAAGTTACGCACCCTACCCGCTCCCAGACTGACCCAGCCCTGGGAGGAATTAGCATTCAACATCCACTGAGAAATCCCGCTAAGCTAACACCTCGATCTGTTACAGAAGATGTCTCTATACAGTGTGTCTGGCTCGCCCTCTGTGAGGGTAAGGAGCTATACAGTGTGCCTGGCTCGCCCTCTGTGAGGGTAAGGAGCTATACAGTGTGCCTGGCTCGCCCTCTGTGAGGGTAAGGAGGTATACGGTGTGCCTGGCTCGCCCTCTGTGAGGGTAAGGAGCTATACAGTGTGCCTGGCTCGCCCTCTGTGAGGGTAAGGAGCTATACAGTGTGCCTGGCTCGCCCTCTGTGAGGGTAAGGAGCTATACAGTGTGCCTGGCTCGCCCTCTGTGAGGGTAAGGAGCTATACAGTGTGCCTGGCTCGCCCTCTGTGAGGGTAAGGAGCCAATAATGTGTCAACAAGAGACGGTGACCAACTCGATTCCAACACTGCAACATGTGAGACGTGGACAGCAGCAGGTGGTGTGTGTGTGTGTGTCCAGCGCAGCATGTGTGAACACTGAGGACGTGCCTCTGGCGTGACGGACTCAACGCTGATGGACGAAACGCGAGCACAGAAGACCTAACCTGACGTGGACGTGGGGGAGCCACTAGTGGCTTGGCCAGACACACTCCCTGGTTGTCGTCCACCTACTAAAACTTCCAGCTAAGACCATGTGTTACACACTCAAGTGAACTTCGTCCACCTACTAAAACTTCCAGCTAAGACCATGTCTTACACACTCAAGTGAACTTCGGCCACCTACTAAAACTTCCAGCTAAGACCATGTGTTACACACTCAAATGAACTTCGTCCATCTAATAAAACTTCCAGCTAAGACCATGTGTTACACACTCAAATGAACTTCGTCCACCTACTAAAACTTCCAGCTAAGACCATGTGTTACACACTCAAGTGAACTTCGTCCACCTACTAAAACTTCCAGCTAAGACCATGTCTTACACACTCAAGTGAACTTCGGCCACCTACTAAAACTTCCAGCTAAGACCATGTGTCACACACTCAAATGAACTTCGTCCATCTAATAAAACTTCCAGCTAAGACCATGTGTTACACACTCAAATGAACTTCGTCCACCTACAAAAACTTCCAGCTAAGACCATGTGTTACACACTCAAGTGAACTTCGTCCACCTTCTAAAACTTCCAGCTAAGACCATGTGTTACACACTCAAGTGAACTTCGTCCACCGACTAAAACTTCAGCTAAGACCATGTCTTACACACTCAAATGAACTTCGTCCATCTACTAAAACTTCCAGCTAAGACCATGTGTTACACACTCTAATGAACTTCGTCCACCTACTAAAACTTCCAGCTAAGACCATATGTTACACACTCAAGTGAACTTCGTCCATCTACTAAAACTTCCAGCTAAGACCATGTGTTACACACTCAAATGAACTTCATCCACCTACTAAAACTTCCAGCTAAGACCATGTGTTACACATTCAAATGAACTTCCAGCTCCAGAGAACAAGAAGTTCCCGTGTCCTTGTGAATTAACATGTTTAGTTACTATTACCATTTGTGTTACGATACATACCACATTATGATACAGTGAGCAGTCTTAGAAATTTGATATTAAATAAAGGTGAGCAGACCCATGTACAATGACTGAGTTAGCAGTCTTCCAACAAGTTAAATATTAAGTTTCCAATCACTGCGTAACTACGTACATTTAATGGTCAGGTTAGATGTAGCCATGTCATTCTAATTAGGTATTAAATGTGAGAATGTCATTGGCTTTTCCTTAGCGTACAGGAAAGTGTGTAGTCAAAGTATGCTGAGCACTCCAATGGCCTAGTTGGGTCATTAATGTCTGAATTGGGATTTACTTAAACCATGGCCATGGAACCGCATGATAACCTCACTCAAACATCATTAACTATCAAATGATAATATCTAATAAGTATTATTAGCAATAATAACGCAACGACTGTATTCTTGTATTCTATCTATTGCCCTGTATTGTATTCGCCAGTATGATTGTATTTTCTTTCTCTTTTTTTCTAGCCCCCTAGCGCAAGGAAACACACGAAAAAATGGCCCAACCCACCCACATACACATGTATATACATAAACGCCCACACACGCATATATAAACGTCCACACACGCACATATACATAACTATACATTTCAACGTATACATACATATACATACGCAGACATATACATATATACACGTGTACACATCCACATTTGCTGCCTTCATCCATTCTCGTCACTACCCCGCCACACATGAAATGGCACCCCCCTGCACCCCGCCGCGCGCGTGAGAGGTAGCGCTAGGAAAAGACAACAAAGGCCCCATTCGTTCACACTCAGTCTCTAGCTGTCATGTAATAATGCACCGAAACCACAGCTCCCTTTCCACATCCAGGCCCCACACAACTTTCCATGGTTTACCCTAGACACTTTACAAGCCCTGGTTCAATCCATTGACAGCACGTCGACCCATGTATACCACATCGTTCCAATTCAATATTTCTTTCACGCCTTTCACCCTCCTGCATGTTCAGGTCTCGATCGCTCAAAATCTTTTTCACTCCATCCTGCCACCTCCAATTCGGTCTCCCACTTATATATGTAGATGTATATGTGTATATGGACGTGTACGTGCGTATATGTATACAAAGGTGTATATGAATGGATGGGTTGTTCTTCGTTTGTTTTCCGGGCGCTACCTCGCTCACGCGGGAAACGGCCGTCAGGTAAAAAATAAACCAAATAACATCACTACGACTACCAACATCACTCAGTCGACGTTCAACACCACAACTTCAGTATAGAGACGAATAGATTCTTTCTTTCTCTTTTGGCAGTTCTGAAAGTGTGTTTGAGAGAAGTCGAGCGTTGTACACAAAACTATGGCCAGCAAGCAACTAAAATTGGCCCATCGTAGAGCAGCAAACAACCCAACATTCACCACAACTGGCGAAACCGAATTCTAAGAATTGGAAGCCAAGCAGGACGCGGAGGCACAGCGAATCTCATCAGCTTTGCCTCACTATGAACTAGGCAGATGCACTGAGGGGGGGACACACAGCAGCTTGTACGCTGGTTACCGACTCACAACCTGGACAAAGCTTGTAGTTCCGGGGCTCTCACAAGTGCCTGGTTGTAGCCCCCCGGCGGGAAGACAGACAAATTAGAGTTGTATATAACCTCTCAGGTTCAGTCACAACACAAGAGTGTACGCAGGAAGTGGGTTGGCAACGAAGCAAAGGTGTTTTGCTCGTACGCGGATCCCAGCAGGCCTGAGTACACGGATCCCAGCAGCCCTGAGTACACGGGTCCCAGCAGCCCTGAGTACACGGGTCCCAGCAGCCCTGAGTACACGGATCCCAGCAGCCCTGAGTACACGGATCCCAGCAGCCCTGAGTACACGGGTCCCAGCAGCCCTGAGTACACGGATCCCAGCAGCCCTGAGTACATGGGTCCCAGCAGCCCTGAGTACACGGATCCCAGCAGCCCTGAGTACACGGATCCCACCAGCCCTGAGTACACGGATCCCAGCAGGCCTGAGTACACAGATCCCAGCAGCCCTGAGTACACGGATCCCAGCAGCCCTGAGTACACGGGTCCCAGCAGCCCTGAGTACACGGGTCCCAGCAGCCCTGAGTACACGGATCCCACCAGCCCTGAGTACACGGATCCCAGCAGCCCTGAGTACACGGATCCCACCAGCCCTGAGTACACGGATCCCAGCAGACCTGAGTACACGGATCCCAGCAGCCCTGAGTACACGGATCCCAGCAGCCCTGAGTACACGGATCCCAGCAGCCCTGAGTACACGGATCCCAGCAGCCCTGAGTACACGGATCCCAGCAGCCCTGAGAACACGGATCCCAGCAGCCCTGAGTACACGGATCCCAGCAGCCCTGAGTACACAGATCCCAGCAGCCCTGAATACACGGATCCCAGCAGCCCTGAGTACACAGATCCCAGCAGCCCTGAGAACACGGATCCCAGCAGCCCTGAGTACACGGATCCCAGCAGCCCTGAGTACACGGATCCCAGCAGGCCTGAGTACACGGATCCCAGCAGCCCTGAGAACACGGATCCCAGCAGGCCTGAGTACACGGATCCCAGCAGGCCTGAGTACACGGATCCCAGCAGGCCTGAGTACACGGATCCCAGCAGCCCTGAGTACACGGATCCCAGCAGCCCTGAGAACACGGATCCCAGCAGCCCTGAGTACACGGATCCCAGCAGCCCTGAGTACACGGATCCCAGCAGCCCTGAGCACAGATCCCAGCAGCCCTGAGTACACGGATCCGAGCAGCCCTGAGTACACGGATCCCAGCAGACCTGAGTACACGGATCCCAGCAGCCCTGAGTACACGGGTCCCAGCAGCCCTCAGTACACAGATCCCAGCAGCCCTGAGCACAGATCCCAGCAGCCCTGAGTACACAGATCCCAGCAGCCCTGAGTACACGGATCCCAGCAGGCCTGAGTACACGGATCCCAGCAGCCCTGAGCACAGATCCCAGCAGCCCTGAGTACACAGATCCCAGCAGCCCTGAGTACACGGATCCCAGCAGACCTGAGTACACGGATCCCAGCAGCCCTGAGTACACGGATCCCAGCAGCCCTGAGTACACGGATCCCAGCAGCCCTGAGTACACGGATCCCAGCAGGCCTGAGTACACGGATCCCAGCAGCCCTGAGCACAGATCCCAGCAGCCCTGAGTACACGGATCCCAGCAGCCCTGAGTACACGGATCCCAGCAGACCTGAGTACACGGATCCCAGCAGCCCTGAGTACACGGATCCCAGCAGCCCTGAGAACACGGATCCCAGCAGCCCTGAGTACACGGATCCCAGCAGCCCTGAGTACACAGATCCCAGCAGCCCTGAATACACGGATCCCAGCAGCCCTGAGTACACGGATCCCAGCAGCCCTGAGAACACGGATCCCAGCAGCCCTGAGAACACGGATCCCAGCAGCCCTGAGCACAGATCCCAGCAGCCCTGAGTACACGGATCCCAGCAGCCCTGAGTACACGGATCCCAGCAGACCTGAGAACACGGATCCCAGCAGCCCTGAGCACAGATCCCAGCAGCCCTGAGCACAGATCCCAGCAGCCCTGAGTACACGGATCCCAGCAGCCCTGAGTACACGGATCCCAGCAGACCTGAGTACACGGATCCCAGCAGCCCTGAGTACACGGATCCCAGCAGCCCTGAGTACACAGATCCCAGCAGCCCTGAGTACACGGATCCCAGCAGCCCTGAGTACACAGATCCCAGCAGCCCTGAGTACACGGATCCCAGCAGCCTGAGTACACGGATCCCAGCAGCCCTGAGTACACGGATCCCAGCAGCCCTGAGTACACGGATCCCAGCAGCCCTGAGTACACGGATCCCAGCAGCCCTGAGTACACGGATCCTAGCAGCCCCGAGCACGCGGATCCCAGCAGCCCTGAGTACACGGATCCCAGCAGCCCTGAGTACACGGATCCCAGCAGCCCTGAGTACACGGATCCCAGCAGCCCTGAGTACACGGGTCCCAGCAGCCCTCAGTACACAGATCCCAGCAGCCCTGAGTACACGGATCCCAGCAGCCCTGATTACACGGATCCCAGCAGCCCTGAGTACACGGATCCCAGCAGCTCTGAGTACATGGATCCCAGCAGCCCTGAGTACACGGATCCCAGCAGCCCTGAGTACACAGATCCCAGCAGCCGAGTACACGGATCCCAGCAGCCCTGAGTACACGGATCCCAGCAGCCCTGAGTACACGGATCCCAGCAGCTCTGAGTACATGGATCCCAGCAGCCCTGAGTACACGGATCCCAGCAGCTCTAAGTACACGGATCCCAGCAGGCCTGAGTACACAGATCCCAGCAGCCCTGAGTACACGGATCCCAGCAGACCTGAGTACACGGATCCCAGCAGACCTGAGTACACGGATCCCAGCAGGCCTGAGTACACGGATCCCAGCAGCCCTGAGTACACGGATCCCAGCAGCCCTGAGTACACGGGTCCCAGCAGCCCTCAGTACACAGATCCCAGCAGCCCTGAGTACACGGATCCCAGCAGCCCTGATTACACGGATCCCAGCAGCCCTGAGTACACGGATCCCAGCAGCTCTGAGTACATGGATCCCAGCAGCCGAGTACACGGGTCCCAGCAGCCCTCAGTACACAGATCCCAGCAGCCCTGAGTACACAGATCCCAGCAGCCGAGTACACGGATCCCAGCAGCCCTGAGTACACGGATCCCAGCAGCTCTAAGTACACGGATTCCAGCAGCCCTGAGTACACGGATCCCAGCAGCCCTGAGTACACGGATCCCAGCAGCCCTGAGTACACAGATCCCAGCAGCCGAGTACACGGATCCCAGCAGCCCTGAGTACACGGATCCCAGCAGCCCTGAGTACACGGATCCCAGCAGCTCTAAGTACACGGATTCCAGCAGCCCTGAGTACACGGATCCCAGCAGCCCTGAGTACACGGATCCCAGCAGCCCTGAGTACACAGATCCCAGCAGCCGAGTACACGGATCCCAGCAGCCCTGAGTACACGGATCCCAGCAGCCCTGAGTACACGGATCCCAGCAGCCCTGAGTACACGGGTCCCAGCAGACCTGAGTAAACGGATCCCAGCAGCTCTAAGTACACGGAAACATAACAAAGTTTTGAATATGGTTTAAAAACAACACTTCCTCTGTAAACACTTCACCGAGTGAGAAACACTTCTATAAACATTGCTCTGCAGTTAAAAAAACGAACATACAAGGTTACCAGAAGCAGCACTTCACATATATCTAACACTAATTAACATGCGACACCAAATATAAATATATGTGAATAATCCAAAGAAAGCAGTGAAGGTTAACTGAAAATATGAAAGGCTGAAAGTAGAGAGTTGATCATGGCATTCGAAACGAAACCCAAATGGCCTCCTAGCTAGGAGCTGTGTAAACCTTCCTACGTATTGACACGCGGAATAAAAGCTCAAGGAAGCCCCACTTGTTAAGGAAAAATGCACAGAAACATTGCCATAGTGCTAAGCAATGTCTGACTTACCGAAAAGACGAGTAGACACAACGATATCTGGCAACACAGACTTGAAATACAGAGCGTAAGAACACTTCCGTCTTGCGAGGCAACACAGAGAAGACTACAAATGGCGGGCGAGCTCAGAGAAACACATACAAAGAAGAGCAATTGATTGAGTTTGTCATACTAATTTTTGTGATGCTTGCAGTAACGCCATCTGGAAGAGCGATTAAGAACTATTAAAAAACGGGAAATATAAACTAGCAACGAAAACGGGAAATTTGAGGTAATTCTTAGTTATTCAAATCTGTCATGATTTCTGCAGCGAATAAGTCCTTTGTTCTACTTTGGTATAAATGTTATGTTTTGCTTTAGCACTGGAAAACTCGATATAAAATTAACATTTTGTTAAATGAGAATTTTCTTCATGGTTCACCTTTATTTTTATTTTCGTTTTGCTGGTGTTTATATGAATTGGTAATTCTGTTTATATGACCTGAGCGTATCTTGGGTTTGTGCTGGTGATTCATCACAATTTAGATTTCCCTAATACTCTCATATTTCACCTCACTCTTAAATATTATGATAAAAGGAAACAAATGATTGCGTGATATTCATTTGGTGTAATACAGTATTGATGAATATATATCAGAACATATTTTCACCCTAGGTCATGTATGTTGACATTCACATGCACACACAAGCAGTCAAAAATCTACTTAAAATATATATATATATACACAGACACTAAGATATTATAGCCTTTTAGAATTGAATGGTGTATTGTACATGGATGTAGAATACTCAAGTCTTACATATCAAAATAATTAATTTAAAACATAACATCTTGATATGCAAGAGTATTTCTATCTATTCTATTTTGCTTTGTCGCCATTTCCCGCGTTAGCAAGGTAGCGTTAAGAACAGAGGCCAGGGCCTTTGAGGGAATATCCTCACCTGGTCCCCTTCTCTGTTCCTTCTTTTGGAAAATTAAAAAAGAAAAAACATTTCTATCTACATGGAAATGGTGAAGAGCTTGTAGATTTATGTGCTGAAAAAGGACTGATGATTGGGAATACCTGGTTTAAAAAGCGAGATATACATAAGTATACTTATGTAAGCAGGAGAGATGGCCAGAGAGCGTTATTGGATTACGTGTTAATTGACAGGCGTGCGAAAGAGAGACTTTTGGATGTTAATGTGCTGAGAGGTGCAACTGGAGGGATGTCTGATCATTATCTTGTGGAGGCTAAGGTGAAGATTAGTAAGGGTTTTCAGAAAAGAGGAGTGAATGTTGGGGTGAAGAAGGTGGTGAGAGTAAGTGAGCTTGGGAAGGAGACCTGTGTGGGGAAGTACCAGGAGAGACTGTGTACAGAATGGAAAAAGGTGAGAACAGTGGAAGTAAGGGGAGTGGGGGAGGAATGGGATGTATTTAGGGAATCAGTGATGGATTGCGCAAAAGATGCTTGTGGCATGAGAAGAGTGGGAGGTGGGCTGTTTAGAAAGGGTAGTGAGTGGTGGGATGAAGAAGTAAGAGTATTAGTGAAAGAGAAGAGAGAGGCATTTGGACGATTTTTGCAGGGAAAAAATGCAATTGAGTGGGAGAAGTATAAAAGAAAGAGACAGGAGGTCAAGAGAAAGGTGCAAGAGGTGAAAAAAAGGGCAAATGAGAGTTGGGGTGAGAGACTATCAGTAAATTTTAGGGAGAATAAAAAGATGTTCTGGAAGGAGGTAAATGGGGTGCGTGAGACAAGGGAGCAAATGGGAACTTCAGTGAAGGGCGTAAATGGGGAGGTGATAACAAGTAGTGGTGATGTGAGAAGGAGATGGAATGAGTATTTTGAAGGTTTGTTGAATGTGTCTGATGACAGAGTGGCAGATATAGGGTGTTTTGGTCGTGGTGGTGTGCAAAGTGAGAGGGTTAGGGAAAATGATTTGGTAAACAGAGAAGAGGTAGTAAAAGCTTTGCGGAAGATGAAAGCCGGCAAGGCAGCAGGTTTGGATGGTATTGCAGTGGAATTTATTAAAAAAGGGGGTGACTGTATTGTTGACTGGTTGGTAAGGTTATTTAATGTATGTATGACTCATGGTGAGGTGCCTGAGGATTGGCGGAATGCGTGCATAGTGCCATTGTACAAAGGCAAAGGGGATAAGAGTGAGTGCTCAAATTACAGAGGTATAAGTTTGTTGAGTATTCCTGGTAAACTATATGGGAGGGTATTGATTGAGAGGGTGAAGGCATGTACAGAGCATCAGATTGGGGAAGAGCAGTGCGGTTTCAGAAGTGGTAGAGGATGTGTGGATCAGGTGTTTGCTTTGAAGAATGTATGTGAGAAATACTTAGAAAAGCAAATGGATTTGTATGTAGCATTTATGGATCTGGAGAAGGCATATGATAGAGTTGATAGAGATGCTCTGTGGAAGGTATTAAGAATATATGGTGTGGGAGGCAAGTTGTTAGAAGCAGTGAAAAGTTTTTATCGAGGATGTAAGGCATGTGTACGTGTAGGAAGAGAGGAAAGTGATTGGTTCTCAGTGAATGTAGGTTTGCGGCAGGGGTGTGTGATGTCTCCATGGTTGTTTAATTTGTTTATGGATGGGGTTGTTAGGGAGGTAAATGCAAGAGTCCTGGAAAGAGGGGCAAGTATGAAGTCTGTTGGGGATGAGAGAGCTTGGGAAGTGAGTCAGTTGTTGTTCGCTGATGATACAGCGCTGGTGGCTGATTCATGTGAGAAACTGCAGAAGCTGGTGACTGAGTTTGGTAAAGTGTGTGGAAGAAGAAAGTTAAGAGTAAATGTGAATAAGAGCAAGGTTATTAGGTACAGTAGGGTTGAGGGTCAAGTCAATTGGGAGGTGAGTTTGAATGGAGAAAAACTGGAGGAAGTGAAGTGTTTTAGATATCTGGGAGTGGATCTGTCAGCGGATGGAACCATGGAAGCGGAAGTGGATCATAGGGTGGGGGAGGGGGCGAAAATTTTGGGAGCCTTGAAAAATGTGTGGAAGTCGAGAACATTATCTCGGAAAGCAAAAATGGGTATGTTTGAAGGAATAGTGGTTCCAACAATGTTGTATGGTTGCGAGGCGTGGGCTATGGATAGAGTTGTGCGCAGGAGGATGGATGTGCTGGAAATGAGATGTTTGAGGACAATGTGTGGTGTGAGGTGGTTTGATCGAGTAAGTAACGTAAGGGTAAGAGAGATGTGTGGAAATAAAAAGAGCGTGGTTGAGAGAGCAGAAGAGGGTGTTTTGAAATGGTTTGGGCACATGGAGAGAATGAGTGAGGAAAGATTGACCAAGAGGATATATGTGTCGGAGGTGGAGGGAACGAGGAGAAGAGGGAGACCAAATTGGAGGTGGAAAGATGGAGTGAAAAAGATTTTGTGTGATCGGGGCCTGAACATGCAGGAGGGTGAAAGGAGGGCAAGGAATAGAGTGAATTGGAGCGATGTGGTATACAGGGGTTGACGTGCTGTCAGTGGATTGAATCAAGGCATGTGAAGCGTCTGGGGTAAACCATGGAAAGCTGTGTAGGTATGTATATTTGCGTGTGTGGACGTGTGTATGTACGTGTGTATGGGGGTTGGGCCATTTCTTTCGTCTGTTTCCTCGCGCTACCTCGCAAACGCGGGAGACAGCGACAAAGTATAAAAAAAAAAAAAAAAAAAAAATGGAAATATATTCAGTCATACTCGCTGGAGATGAAAACACAGGCAGTAATATGCAGTCAGTTGATATTGTATTAGCATTTTATTTACTGAAGTATAGAATTATACATACAAACATGCAGTCAACGATTAAACAAGAGAACACATGTAATTAATAGTGTCAAGCACAAAGTGAAGTAAACATATTAATCTTATACTGTCTACCTGACAGTTAAGAGAATAAATCATATGATTTCCAAATACAACACCTGTTAATTAATACCATCTGAAACGGTGCCAAAATTGATATTGAAACAACTCAGATAAGACACACATGCCTTTATTTGTAGATATAACTAACGCTTTTGAATTGCTGAAAATGCAATTTTTTTTGTGTGCGAGAAATACATATTTTGTATGTAATAATCGATGTAGTAAAGTATTTAGTAATCTTTGTACATTTCCTATAAAATTTCCTTTTGTGTCTCTGTAAAATGTTCAAGATTTCTGTATTTCTTTTCTATGTTATGTAATATCCTCATTTTAATGAGATTTGCTTCATACTGTTATAAATATACAGGCCTTATCTTTGTATTTACGATTTTCTCTTTTGCAGAATTTCATAAACATTGGCACAAAGGATCCCTCTTATGACCACTTTCAATACCGTACTATTTGCTTCCAATTCCCTCATATGACTTATTTCTTCTTTGGTACAGTAAGTGTACCAATGTTACCCATACTTTCTCCTTAATGCATACCCGTCATTTTGTGCTAAAGGCTTGTGGAACAATGGTTTTCTGTATTATGTGTGGTATATTCATACAAC
The DNA here is from genome assembly GCF_036320965.1 of Panulirus ornatus. Lineage (NCBI taxonomy): Eukaryota > Metazoa > Arthropoda > Malacostraca > Decapoda > Palinuridae > Panulirus > Panulirus ornatus. Next base: position 6,324,721 of record NC_092267.1, on the reverse strand, counting down.
TATATATAGTGTCATTATCCTCTGGATGAAAGTAGATCTTACTTATCTCTATACCATCAACTTCTACCATGTTCGACTAGTGACATTCATCCTCATTCATCATCCAAATAATCAAAATATACCTCAGACATTTCAGTTAGAGAGGGTGTAATATCTATCAAGCTGGAGGTAGCTGCAAGAGGTTAATGCAAACCACTGAACCAAGTGCTGCTGTAGTATGGTTAAGTATGAGAGCAGCAGCAACGTGTATACTTAACTGAACACTGCTGATATTATGGAAATAGGTTACAGTTATGCCACACGATTTCCCCATTATGATATTCGCATGGATACTCCTATCACTATGGGTTTGTCCTTCTCATAAGCAGGACATGGATACACTCCATCATTCGTCAGCAGTAAAGTTGGCCAATACTCAAATTAACTTTTTTCTCTTTACTGACGACTCTTCATTCGTATAACACTGTCCCGTTGCCATGTGTTGGTGGAAGATTCGGCGTTTAGTACAGCATAAAAACAATATACATATAATCAAACAAAATTAGCCATTCAAATACTTTATTGTGATCGTTATCACTTGTTAATTCCAAATATCTGGAAAGAAACAAAAATGTTGGTGGCCGCCATTTAACTCAACTGGGCATGAACAACCCTCCATAACAGCGTGAATAAATCATAAATATGTATAATGACAATTAGGTCTGCTCTTTTGCTGGCCTTGACTAGAGGCTGTAGGGTGTCTTGTTCCTAAATATATACTCATATCATTATAATCGCTGTTGTGGATGAGAGGGCTTGGGAAGCACGTCAGTTGTTGTTTGCTGATGATACAGTGCTGGTTGCCAATTCGGGTGAGAAACTGCAGAAGTTGGTGACCGAGCTTCGTAAAGTGTGTGAAAGAAGAAAGCAGAGTAAATGTGAATAAAAGCAAGGTTATTGCATTCAGTAGGTTTGAGGGATTGGTGATTTTTGTTAACTATCATTCTTTTTTTGGGGGTTATTTTTTTTTGGATGGGTTTTAAGGTGTCAAATTCTTTAGTAGTTATGGAGAGAATGAGTGAGGAAAAATTGGCAAGGAGGATATGTGTGTCATTGGTGGAGGGAACAAGAAGTGGGAGACCAAATTGGGGGTGGAAGGATGAAGTGAAAAAGATTTTGAGCGATTTGGGCCTGATCATACAGGAGGGTGAAAGGCGTGCAAGAAATAGTGAATTGGAATGATGTGGTATACAGGGGTTGATGTGCTGTCAATGGATTGAACCAGGGCATGTGAAGTGTCTAGGGTACACCGTGGAAAGTTTTGCGAGGCCTGGATGTGAAAAGGGAGCTGTGGTTTTGGTGCATTACACATGACAGCTAGAGACCGAGTGCGAACGAATGTGGCATTTGTTGTCTTTTCCTAGCGCTACCGTGTGGGGAGATTGTGGGGTGCTATTTCATGCGTGGCAGGGTGGCGACGAAAATGGATGAAGGCAGCAAGTATGAATATGTACATGTATATATGTATGTGTCTGTGTATGTATACGTTGAAATGTATAGGTATGTATGTGTGGACATTTATGTATGTGTATGTGGGTGGGTTGGGCCATTCATTCGTCTGTTTCCTTGCACTACCTCTAACGTGGGAGACAGCAACTAAGTATAATAAATAAATAATGACCGTTATACGGTTCATATTCCTTATTTGATAAAAGACATCACACAAACTCCAAAGATGTTCATAACCATATCATACCTTTGTCACAACAATCTGTGGATTGTTATAAATTATTTCTACCTGGGAAATCAAACATTCAGTTCCGTAAACATTTTTTTTCTTTCTTTCAAACTATTCGCCATTTCCCGCATTAGCAAGGTAGCGTTGAGAACAGAGGACTGGGCCTCTGAGGGAATATTTATTTCCAGTAAAGAAATACATTAACTTGTCCACACACTATGATTTGGAGATAAGAGTATCAGCAAATTATAAGTGAATCTGAGAGGTGTTAAAAAGTTGTTTCAAAGAAATAATAGACGAATTATTGGTTAGGAATTTTAACGGCAAGTAGATTGCACTTTTGTTTTGCAGTTCTCTAATTTTTAGGTCTACTTTTTTTGATAGATTGTCCCAAGTCTGTAGACATAGGCCTATGCATCAGCATTGAACCTGAAGGCAGGGATTCATGCAAGGCCTGAAAAGGAGGTATCATCATGGTGCGCGTCCTGTGGGAGAGAAAGGAATCAAGTTAATTGTAAAATGTAAGTTTAAACTTTGGCTGTAATATGAACTAAATTGTAACCTCATTTGATTTACTAAACTTTAATACTTTTCTATAATACTATAAAAAGCCCTCTTGACTTAAGCCAAGTCATATGGGAAAAAATTTTAAGTACATACAAATTTCAGCGTCACAAATGGTTACTTCTGGTGAACAAAGAAAATATATACAAATTGCTAAACTACTGGTATCCTTACAGGAATCATTAGTCACAGAATCGTAGCTGAAATTCCTGTGATGCTTGGGCTGTCAGCACCAAGAATACCTGCTACTGCATGTGACAAAAGATCAAGCAGAAGCTTATCATGTAGTGGACCACCACCTGTAAAAATACATACAGCGATTAAGAAATTTACAAGCATTGTATGGCAATAACTTAGCCTAGCCTATGCCAGTCTTTTTTATTAAACTTAGCTATGCCTAGCCTATTTCACAGTGAGACAATGAAACTGTCTTATTTCCATTTTTGCTCCATAAAGAGCAACCTACTGGTCCTCCACTCTGGAAAGTGTTATCTGTTAGCCACTTACAAAATGGGTATAGTTTCATAAGTTACTTACCTGTTTTACATAAGAGCCTCTTATGAGTAGCAATCTTATTCTTTCCTGAGGATATAATGTTGTGATACCTCTTCTGAACCTGTTGTTCCACAGTTCTTGAAAAGCAGGGGAAAGCAGCATTTATCTGCTGTGTAATGCTCGGCCATGTTTCCACTTTTGTTCTGGAATTAACCCCATCAGAGAATCCCCTGGTGACGTTCACCACTACCATCATTACCCCTACTGTCTGTCTCTAACATTATCACCAATATCGTTCAGTCTCCACCCACTGAAGCATCCCGACCTAAGATGGCGGAGATTTATGTGTATCAAACTTCAATAAGATCCTGGTGTCAAAATACCTCTGTGGCCCTAAATCTGGAAGCGTATCCCATGTGGAGTGAAGCGATGGTGGAGGGTGGTCACCTTGGTGAAGGAGGGAGGGAGGGTGGCACTGGTGGAGGGTGGGGACCTTGGTAAAGGAATGAGAGAGGGAGGGAGAGGGCCATGTGAGGAAGTGCTGGAGGATGGCATCTCAGAGGAAAAATGGGTATGTTTGAAGGAAAAGTGGTTCCAACAATGTTATATGGTTGCGAGGCGTGGGCTATAGGTTGAGTTGTGCGGAGGAGGGTGGATGTGTTGGAAATGAAATATTTGAGAACAATGTGTTGTGAGGTGGCTTGATGGAGGATGGCATTGGTGGAACGACTTGGTATTCCAGGGTCAACGTGCTGTCAATGGATTGAACCAGGGCATGTGAAGCATCTGGGGTAAACCATGGAGTTTCGTGGGGCCTGGATGTGGAAAGGGAGCTGTGGTTTTGGTTTATCATACATTTAAGACACCCCAATCCGAGCCTTCAAGGAGGATGAGCACTCTCCGCGAGAGTGCATACAAGGTTACTTCCTATGTATTCCCCGTGTTTTGTAGAAGGCACCTGAAAGGGGAGAGAGCAGGGGGCCTGAGGATTGGTAGAATGCCTGTACAATCCCATTGTATAAAGGTAAACTACAAATATACAAATTTGTAGAGTGTGACTGGTAAGTTGTGTGGGATAGTGGTAGTCAAGAGGGTGGCAGCGTACACCACCCTCTTTGGTGGTACATATTTATGTATATTTTTATGTTGGCAGAGATGGCATGGGCAACAGATCTTAACAAAGGCCATCCCATATATGCTATTTATACATGTAGATCCTAGCCTGAGCCAGGTATCCATTTTATCAACCAGCCTGTAAAGGTGATGAACAGGTTGGTTGATTATGGAACAACTGCAGCAACCAGGATTCAAACATGCACCGGACACTTTGCTAAATTTTTCATTCAAAATCAGTTATATATTTTCATGGTGGTTAAGATTCCTTCAGTAGGTAAGTCTTCATGCATTTTCTAGCACTTTTACACAAGTGTTATTCACATTGCAGCACTGATTGCTAGATTGCCAAACTAGACTAAGAATAAAGGTTACTCTTCATATCTTATTTGTTTTCTTATAGGAAATATTCAAAACAGCTTCTGAAGTGAGCGAACCTTTCAGATAGGCAAAGTCAGCAAAACCATTATATTTATTTTTTCAAAAATAAGTACACTACTCTGCAAAATTCAGTAGGATATATAGTTTAAGTCATTCAAAGTTTAAAGGAACAGCAAGTCCGGGTCTACACCTTTTATGTGAACCTTGAATCGAACAATACCATGCGATGTTGAAACTGCTACGAAGGTCCCATCTTCTACTTCCAGAATCAGTAGCGAGTATGGGTCCTTCACAGATATTTTGAACAGAAGATCGAAACCCTGGTTAAAAGGAATTAGTTTCATTAAAGGAGAGACTAGGGTAAATTTACTGGTACTGACATTTTTCTATTTTTCCAGAACATTCAACTTACCTCAGGATGGTGATATTCATATACATACAACTTGGCTGCAGCACTGGAAACAAGGAGCAAATAAAGGCTGTTATCCACATGAAGCACTGCCTGGTCAACCACTCCATAAGCAGTCAAATGTTGGAACATTTCAAAATTCTTTGTCACTTTATTGTAACGGTACACCTGAAAATTGGAATTTTTAAGTATTCACATATTGCAATGGTTTTCAACTTTTGCGCACATACAGATTCCTTTACATCACTTTGTAAAATGCATAAAACCTCTGGTCAGTAAGGATGGATTATGAATATGGCCATCTTTTTTAATATAAAAGTCATAGGAAAAAATAAGGCAAAATTCTTCCGTAACCAATACAATACTGTCAATAGGTTTCCAAGTGGGCAACAATGTGTTTTGTAAATATCCGCAACTAAATTTTATAAATGGAACCAACATTCTTGAACAAAACTAAAGTACTTTTTGTAACAGGCTTTTTCTTTTTATGAAATCAATCTCTGCCCAGCTGAGACCTTTTAAGGCCTCACAGGCTAAGCAATTCCTACATGTCTCAAGGGAAGGTTTTCTAATCAGGAGCAAAGACCTACACAAGATACTATATTTGCACCATGATTGCAACTTTATGTACCCTTGTTTTCCCACACAAACTATTTGCAGAATATCATGTAGGTAAACTACAGGTAAGTCATCATGACAAGTTTACAGACTTTTTAAGTACGAGACAATACCATATCCACGCAGGATTTTGCTGAACTTTAGTAAAGAAACTATGTACAATCACAGCATAAATTGCTTTTACCCTGGGTGCAGTTGATATCAAATTGAATTCTACCTCTGCTCTCCTCTCAGTAGGGTTAAGTGGTCATTCATTATGGCAAGAGACTGGTATCGTGTCACTGATGGCTCAATAGATTCCCATACAAGGAAAGCAATACGAGACTAGTTGCAAAGGCTTTCTTCAGGATTTTTCTCGTTTGTCATATTGACACCTTAGAATTAAAAGTAATTTACAGTCTAATTGTTCAATTTAACTAGTATAAAAGCATACTTGTTCCAAATAAGAGGCAAGTGCAAAGAATTTAATATCCTTTGTCATGATGTTAAAATATGCTTTAGATATTCATTACCACATGAAAATAAATTGGTGACTGACTTCAGAATTTCATTTGTATGCCATAACACTCCCAGGAACAAAGAAAAAGAACTTACCAAGACTCCTGCTGTGTACTTTACATTGTCTTCAAAGTGGGGATGGTCTGCAACTTTAAGCTGAGCTAACGTAAAGAAACTTTCCTTGACTGGAAGGTTGGATGTCATGAACATCCCAGAGGTGGTGTGGTCTGCCACATATTCTGCCACTACAGTAAACTGTGAAGAAGAGTATGCATACATGACATACACAATATGAAAATATATATATCGTTTATGTACACAATTTCTCCACACTCTGAGGCAGCACCAGGAGCAGAGGAAAAATGGCCCCATTTGCTCACATACACTAGCTCTCGTGCATAATGCACAGAAACTACATGTCCTTATTCACAGTTAAGCCCCTCATCTTTTCACAGTTTCTCCTAACAGCTTCACATGCCCTGATCCAGCCTGTTGACTGCATGTCCATCTCATATCTCACTCCATCCTTCCAACTTGTCCTTGTTCTCGGTCTTCCTCCCTCCATTTCCGACTTGTACCCTCTCAGTCACTCTTTCCTCTCATTCTAAATCATGTTTCTAAACCATTCCATGAATGACAGGGTGGTGACGGGAATGGATGAAGGCAGTGCATATGAATATGTACATATGTATATGTCTGTGTATGTATATGTTGAAATGTACATGTATGTAAATGTGCATGTATGGGCGTTCATGTATTACATGTGTATGAGGGTGGGTTGGACTTTCTCGTCTGTTTCCTTGCGCTACCTCGCTAAAGCAGGAGACAGCAACAAAGTACGATAGAAAAAAAATAAATATTTTATATATTTATTAAACTGTCTCTGTCTCCCGCGTTAGCAAGGTAGCGCAAGGAAACAGACAAAAGAATGGCCCAACCCACCCATATACATAAATGCCCACACATGCATATATACATTTTTTTTTTTTTTTTTTTTTTTTTTTATACTTTGTCGCTGTCTCCCGCGTTTGCGAGGTAGCGCAAGGAAACAGACGAAAGAAATGGCCCAACCCCCCCCATACACATGTACATACACACGTCCACACACGCAAATATACATACCTACACAGCCTTCCATGGTTTACCCCAGACGCTTCACATGCCTTGATTCAATCCACTGACAGCACGTCAACCCCTGTATACCACATCGCTCCAATTCACTCTATTCCTTGCCCTCCTTTCACCCTCCTGCATGTTCAGGCCCCGATCACACAAAATCCTTTTCACTCCATCTTTCCACCTCCAATTTGGTCTCCCTCTTCTCCTCGTTCCCTCCACCTCCGACACATATATCCTCTTGGTCAATCTTTCCTCACTCATTCTCTCCATGTGCCCAAACCATTTCAAAACACCCTCTTCTGCTCTCTCAACCACGCTCTTTTTATTTCCACACATCTCTCTTACCCTTACGTTGCTTACTCGATCAAACCACCTCACACCACACATTGTCCTCAAACATCTCATTTCCAGCACATCCATCCTCCTGCGCACAACTCTATCCATAGCCCACGCCTCGCAACCATACAACATTGTTGGAACTACTATTCCTTCAAACATACCCATTTTTGCTTTCCGGGATAATGTTCTCGACTTCCACACATTTTTCAAGGCTCCCAAAATTTTCGCCCCCTCCCCCACCCTATGATCCACTTCCGCTTCCATGGTTCCATCCGCTGACAGATCCACTCCCAGATATCTAAAACACTTCACTTCCTCCAGCCTCTCACCATTCAAACTCACCTCCCAATTGACTTGACCCTCAACCCTACTGTACCTAATAACCTTGCTCTTATTGACATTTACTCTTAACTTTCTTCTTCCACACACTTTACCAAACTCCGTCACCAGCTTCTGCAGTTTCTCACATGAATCCGCCACCAGCGCTGTATCATCAGCGAACAACAACTGACTCACTTCCCAAGCTCTCTCATCCCCAACAGACTTCATACTTGCCCCTCTTTCCAAAACTCTTGCATTTACCTCCCTAACAACCCCATCCATAAACAAATTAAACAACCATGGAGACATCACACACCCCTGCCGCAAACCTACATTCACTGAGAACCAATCACTTTCCTCTCTTCCTACACGTACACATGCCTTACATCCTCGATAAAAACTTTTCACTGCTTCTAACAACTTGCCTCCCACACCATATATTCTTAATACCTTCCACAGAGCATCTCTATCAACTCTATCATATGCCTTCTCCAGATCCATAAATGCTACATACAAATCCATTTGCTTTTCTAAGTATTTCTCACATACATTCTTCAAAGCAAACACCTGATCCACACATCCTCTACCACTTCTGAAACCACACTGCTCTTCCCCAATCTGATGCTCTGTACATGCCTTCACCCTCTCAATCAATACCCTCCCATATAATTTACCAGGAATACTCAACAAACTTATACCTCTGTAATTTGAGCACTCACTCTTATCCCCTTTGCCTTTGTACAACGGCACTATGCAAGCATTCCGCCAATCCTCAGGCACCTCACCATGAGTCATACATACATTAAATAACCTTACCAACCAGTCAACAATACAGTCACCCCCTTTTTTAACAAATTCCACTGCAATACCATCCAAACCTGCTGCCTTGCCGGCTTTCATCTTCCGCAAAGCTTTTACTACCTCTTCTCTGTTTACCAAATCATTTTCCCTAACCCTCTCACTTTGCACACCACCTCGACCCAAACACCCTATATCTGCCACTCTGTCATCAGACACATTCAACAAACCTTCAAAATACTCATTCCATCTCCTTCTCACATCACCACTACTTGTTATCACCTCCCCATTTACGCCCTTTACTGAAGTTCCCATTTGCTCCCTTGTCTTACGCACCCTATTTACCTCCTTCCAGAACATCTTTTTATTCTCCCTAAAATTTACTGATAGTCTCTCACCCCAACTCTCATTTGCCCTTTTTTTCACCTCTTGCACCTTTTTCTTGACCTCCTGTCTCTTTCTTTTATACTTCACCCACTCAATTGCATTTTTTCCCTGCAAAAATCGTCCAAATGCCTCTCTCTTCTCTTTCACTAATACTCTTACTTCTTCATCCCACCACTCACTACCCTTTCTAAACAGCCCACCTCCCACTCTTCTCATGCCACAAGCATCTTTTGCGCAATCCATCACTGATTCCCTAAATACATCCCATTCCTCCCCCACTCCCCTTACTTCCATTGTTCTCACCTTTTTCCATTCTGTACACAGTCTCTCCTGATACTTCTTCACACAGGTCTCCTTCCCAAGCTCACTTACTCTCACCACCTTCTTCACCCCAACATTCACTCTTCTTTTCTGAAAACCCATACTAATCTTCACCTTAGCCTCCACAAGATAATGATCAGACATCCCTCCAGTTGCACCTCTCAGCACATTGACATCCAAAAGTCTATACATACAAAGACATATACATACATACACATATACATATTCATACTTGCTGCCTTCATCCATTCCCATTGCCACCCCGCCACACATGAAACAACACCTCCCTCCCCCGTGCATACACGAGGTATCGCTAGGAAAAGACAACAAAGGCCACATTCGTTCATACTCGGTCTGCTAGCTGTCATGTGTAATGCATCGAAACTACAGCTCCCTTTGCACATCAAAGCCCCACAAAACTTTCCATGGTTTACCCCAGACACTTCACATGTCCCTGGTTCAATATATAATGCAGTGGTTTCGGTGCATTACATATGACGGCTACCTTCACCTGGAACCACTCCACCTTCTTTGTCACTTAACACACATGCCTTATTCATTTGATAGAAAATCTAAGCTAGTTTTTGTAGCTTTCCTCCAGCACCATACATTCAGAGTATACACAAAGCATGTCAACCACATCATATATTTTCTCCAGATCTATAAATTCCACACACAAAGTGTTTTCCTTAAGTATATCAAAGATTCTTCAAAGCAAGCACCTGATCGAAACAGCATCTCCCACTTCTGAGGCCACTTTGTTCCTCCACAATCTGATGCTCTGTGCGTGCTACCCTCTATCACAAGTCTCATACAACTTTCCAGGTATCCTAAACAAACTTCCTCAACTCTAGTTCAAATATTCACTTTCTGTTCCCCTTGCATTTATACAATGGCACTGAACAAGCATTCCACCAGTCCTAAGGTACCTGACCTTCAATTATACGTACTAACAAAAACACTTAACCTTACCGATTCTGAGAAACTGTTCCAGGCAAAGACCTCTGATGTTACAGTGTATGGGTCAACCAAGTCTTCAGGATCATAGTCATTAGCCACCAACATGAACCAAGTGTCATCAACCTGAAATTTACATCAAAATGTAGTACCATAATAATGAAAGATATAGTGCAAGAAAAACAATGAGAACAGCAAATGTTCATTCTGAAATTTAGATCTTTACTATTCATTTATAATTCGTAGTTGCCTTGTATGACACACAGGAGAGACATTGGCAGTATTTTCAATCCTGTTTTCCCCTTACCTAGTATATTCATTGCAACCAAAATATGCTGAAAAATATTTTCCGGTATCCCTTTAATACACTTTTATCTCTTAAGTAGCCTAGCCATGGAAATTTTGGGTGGTTCCAAGGAATGTGGCAAGAAAAGTTACATAGAAAAAGGAAAATGAGCAAACTGTATATTTATTGCTGTACACACATTTAAATTTGGTGCACTAAGTTTGCCTATCAAGTTTGTTGAATTTTGCCAACTCTTTGTCCCTTCTCTGTCAGCACCAATTGATTATTGAGAGAGAACTATTCTCAATGCTAACAGTTCCACTTTCATATTATAATTAGTGCACCAAAGATGTGCTAATTAGCCACTAAATGATAGGGGGCGTACAGCAGGGCACCTTTCTAACAGCAACTTGACGAGGTGGCAGGTCAAGGACTGTGACCTCACCTAACCTACCAATTCCCAGAGAAATGAGCTTTATGGTCCAAACTATGGTTGCACATACATTTTTGCTGTCTGAAGACCTGCTAGTCTGCACTGCATATCAAATCTGCATTACATTTTCATTTAACCTATAAAGGACCCCAACCAAACTAGTATGGTTTATGTTATGATGCCATACTAGTAGGGATTACTTTTATTAACATTCACTCAGCTTTCTCCTTTCACATACTTTTCCAAACTCGTCACCAACTTCTGCAGTTTCTCATTTGAATTTGCCACCAATACTGTATCATTAAACACACTCGCTTCCCAGGCCCTTTCATCCCCACAGGCTGCATACTCACCCCTCTGTCAAAGACTTGCATTTACCTCCCTTATCATCCCACCTAAACATATTGAACAATGCTGAAATAACACACTATAACAGCACCCGCTACACTGGATTTCAGCAGCAGCTGTTGACCAGCCATCATTGAACATAGAGTATGGGTGTCACTGAGTAAATACTCCAGGTGCAAATGCAGGTTGGGCCACAAAGTTCATTTCTCTGAAAATTAGCTAGTCCAGTTAGGTCACTGGCATGACCTGCCACAAAGTCAAGTAGCTGTCAGTAGGGTAACTGAAGAGACACTGGGTCACTACACTTTCTTGGTCCTTCCAGTAGTAAATTCTGGTGTCAATCATCTTTACATACCCAGCTAAAGCATCTTTCCATTTAAATTACAGCAGGAATAGGCAACTTATACAAATATGGTTATGGTCCCCATAAGGAAAGATGTACTATAAAGATTAGTATAATTAGGAATTTTCCCCAGTTCTTATTACATTTCCCCATGAAGAAAAGAGACCTCTATTTACTAAAAAAGCATGCCTTTGAATTCAAATGAGGATGGGAAGAATCAACACTTACTCGTATGGCTTGGTCTTACATTAGTCAAATGAAAATGGAAAAGTACAGCAAATTTAGTATGCAGTGCAGAGCAGCAGCTCTTCAATTAAATACAAATGCGCCTGTCCTAAATGAGCTTCACTGGGACTTTATCTGTGCAAGCATAAAGCTGTTGGTAAGGATAGGTTAAGCATAATAGCAATTTGGGGGGATGGGAGGTTCAAGCACAAATGTCACGTTTCTGATAGAGATTCTGCCCTCGCTGTCCTTTACAGTAAACTTCTCTAGAACTCTACTGCAACTATCTAGTTGGGCAAATTATAGAACTATAGGTTTCATATACATCTTACTTGAACATTATGGTGCGATGAACAAATGAACAAGTTTTTATTATATTTCAACAATTGAAAATTTTCATGGTATTTGTAAGCAGCAATGAATTTTACTTAAGGTATACTTACAAAAGCCAGATCTACAGAAACGGCCTTTAGTCTCGATTCTCTGCTCCAAGTCTTGGTTACCTTTTTCCCTGCCGAATCCAACTTGAGCACAAAAATTATGGTCCTTTCCTTGGTATCAAGCTCTGTAAAGATTAGTTATTTTAGTGACATCCCTGACCTCTACATTATGATGACCAATCACAAAATGAAGCTTATTTCTAAAGTATTACCAGTTAAATGACAAATATGTTTAAATAAAAAAATAACCTTCCCGTTTAACTCACCTTTCACGTACTGCAACATAACAACCAGGTAATTTATTCCATTTGATGTGAACAAGCCAGTGTCTGCTACCATGCCCACAAGAGATTGAGTGGCAATGGTAGAACTACCGTTATAGTAGTCTATATCCACATTGGCTTTTGGAAGTCCATTCTGACAGCTGTATCAAAAGTAGTTTATTTTTATTAGAATGGGGCGATGATGGGCAAGTGGACATGGTATACATATATATATGTATTATGTTGCATTATGTCAGAAGTGTGTAGAACTGTACAGTAATTTCTTAGATATATGTATAACTAATATGGTTTCTAGGATTAAAATTAACTCATTTTAATAATCTTCCCCCATCCACTCACTGCTTGGATTGGTAGCAGACTCATGTTCAATGTGATATCAAAAATTCTTAAGCACTGCTGTAAAGTCTAATTTATGCACCTTGGCACCAATAATTTTCAAGACTATGCTTGGACCATCCTGTCTTGATGCAAGGAACTTTAGTTATAAAGATCTAGCAAAGTATGCTTTGTAAACCAGATTTAGAGCCATTAGATTAAATAATGCCTACTGTAAAGAAGCAATTCTAAGCAAATTCTTTTTAAACACAATAATACATTTACATTTAAACAAGCAACAGCAGACACAATCCCCATGCTCTAATTATTTCAATGTCCATTTCCCCACTTCACGATAAAGAATAGTGTGGAACATGAAAAAGTGGGAAGGTACCTGCTACAAGGAAAAGGAGAAAAGCAAGGGCAGTACCTTCCTACAATGATGAAGGCTGGTAACATCATAAGGAGCAAAGCAAAAATAAGCAGCATCATTAGGTGAGGAATGACCAGGCCAGTCAAGGGAAAATTTAATAGATGAAATAGAGGAAAAATGGCCTGACAGGCATGTAGAAAAGCCACACTGATAAAGTTAGAAAGACCCAGTAATACCAAAATATTTGATAATGAAAATGACAATATAAAATAAAGAAATTCAAGACTGTGCATAAAGAGGTTAAGGGGCAACTGAAATGTGTGAAAGAGCCTGCATGGAACTCCCGCAGCTTCAAGGCTGTACTCCACATAGGAATAGGGATGTTATGGAATAGAGTAAAAAGGTCCTCAATGAAACTGGATTTCTTTGGTCCAATGATGTTACAGTCTTACCAAACGAGACTTCTTGCTTTTGGTGTATCGAATTACCAGGAGAGTCCAGTAAATTCATCTTATTTCATACAAAATTACATTTTTATGCATTCTTTTCAAAATAGTCAGTCTTGTATGTATCAAAGCCCTGGAAAACTTAGTTTTTGGAAGACCGTTTTATTCACCCCTTCATCAAACTGCCCATAAACATTAAAAAAATCACAGCAGCATCAAACATGCTCAACACAAATAATGTAACGAGACATTCATCATCTTCCATTTCCTACTTGTACCTATTTTTTGCTCATAAAACTCCTATATCTATCAACTTTCCACTTCCTCCATGAATTCAAACACCTTCCACATGGTCTTTCCATCAACCCTATAATACACTTCCTGCATATCAATAAATGCTTTATACAAGTCACTTTCAAAATATTTCTCAGACTATTCAACGAAAAAAAACTGGTCCACATTCTCTACCTCACCTGAATTCCCATTTCCCCTTACCAGTCAGCTGTTCACCTCACCAGGTATACTCCACAGACTAATGCCTCTATTTCAAGCATTTCTTTTCTTTTATCCCTTGCCTATACATTGCATTCCATCCAATAAGGCTTAGCCTCTGGTATGTTAATACAAAGCAAAGAATATGTTGAAAGTTTGAAAAATGTTTCTCAATGTTCATACCACTCCCCTTTACATGGGGTGGATTAAGTACAAATACACATGAACCTTTCAGTGTAATAAGTTTTGTATAACTAGAATCAACTTGCAGGCTGGCACTAAGCAATGGACTAATTCTGATGTAAACCATCCAATATATTTTTGCCCCCCTATAAAAAGATCACATTTCATTTCTATTAACTCCATCTCTTTCTAAAACACTACCAGTTTTATTGACTGCATGCAAAAGGATCGTGCTACTGTTTTTGTGAAGCAATACACCATAGATAAAGGATTTCAAGACATGCCTATTGCTTGTAGCTCGTTTCTTGATTTAGTAATATTTCAAATGCTAGTAACATTTTCTGCCAATTGCCATGTTATACTTCTATGGAAATAACTGTAAAGTGGGATTACCATAATCATTAAGCAATCTTTAAAACTGTTCACACTTACCAATCTACCAAGACAACATGGCTCGTACAGACCCATGTTGAAATCAATTGGACTCATCCGATAAGATACATTTTTCAGTGTTAAAAAAAAATCAACACAAGGCATAAATGTACTGTACATACCTACACTAGATCAACTTACCTTGAGTAAATAGCAACAAAGTTGTCTTTATTCAAGGGGAGGTTTACTATGTCCACTCTGAAGCCAAGTTTTGTCACTGGTTCCAACTGACTATTGCTCTTGACCTGGTGGAAAAAGGTGCCTGTTCAGTATTTCATGAGTAATCTATCTAAATCCATGAATATTTAATAAACAAGTTAACTATTACCGCGAAAAGGTGAACAATTACAATTACAAAAATATTTTAATATCCTTCACACATGTACTGCAAAACTAAACCTCTACCTATCTCAATACACCACCTTAAAAAAGCTCCACTTATGTTCTGCTGAAGGCACACAGACATATTTGCAGCAAGGGAACGTACACCCAATAAAAAATCATTCGGCACCCTTATGGTGTGATACAACACGACACAAAAATTTTTGAAAAAATTTCGAAGATGCAGTGCATGGTTGGTATTCTTGCCCTCCCGAACTGCCATTTACTGTGGAGCTTGTGACTACTACCAATAAGATTTTATAGCAGCTTTATGTGCAGATTGTGCTTAATGGCTAAAATTATGCTTCATTATACAAATTTATCACAACAGTGTTCACATTAACACTACAGTAGTATCTATTCTTGCTAGTAACAGACTTACTGTCAAAGAGTACCAGATATATCATAAAAGCTGAACGGTAATGTGCCAGGCAGGGTAATCGCTCGGTAAGAGGTAAACATGTTTCACAAGAGGTTATATCTTTTTTAATTCTATCAATAGTTAGCACAGGAATCCCCTACTGCTAGGACACAATTTAACTTCTGCTCCGAAGTTCAACTCTGCAGGATGAACCAGTTCAGTTTTCAACATATTTGATACACCATATTTGACAACGAACTTCCTATGGTAAATGAGAGTTAACTAATACTGTCACATGAATTTCCCTACCAATCACACCCTAAGGACCTACTTATCTTAGGTTTAGCATAAAGAAATATACCTAGTTTCATAACTCATTTCCTGCTTCATGTTTCGTGCATGTGGTCTTATATTAAAGATCGTTTATATACTGTCCACTATATACTTTGTATAATGGGGTTTTGTCATTGCATCTCATAAAATAAGAAATCCCTAAATGGCACCCCAATTCCTTGGCCGCCATGCACATAATACAAATTGCGGGTTCGATCATTATATCAAAGAGGGAGTGCTATGCCGTTTAGAGAGTCATACTAACCCTATGTATTGCCGTTTATTAACTGTTAAATATACATGGTGCAGAAAACATCATATTACTGTCACACACACACATAATGAAAGACAGGGATACCAACCACATCAGTGATTGTTACAGGGGAATACTGTAGCCAAGGGTGCAGAAACATTTTTTAGAGGGTGTACAAACTGACAACTTACTACAAAAGTAACCCCTGCTAATTTTCACATTTCCAGTGTACTAGGTTTTGATAACTTAAAAATGCTGACAATACTTTGAAGTTGAAAATCTACTAAAACAGACAACCTATAGCATCTACAACACATCATCTGAATACAAGTTACAAAGATTTGTAGTACATTTTGTATTCAAATCCACACACACTTATCCTACCATGTAATAATGATTGTGCAGTCTTCGGTATGAGACAATAAGAGATTAAGCACTAAATTCTGAAGTACATACCTTATAGTAGTGACACTCAGAATTGCAGATGCATGGAGGGACTGGGCAGCTGGTAATCTTTAAAAATTGCCCCTCTCCCTCAGCAGCAATGTGACCCACCCAGAGTTTACCAAACACTTCAGTATCTCTTGGGAATGCGATTCTCTCCAAAAATGACAATTCTGCATACATCCCTGCAATAATTTTTTCCTGTTCTGTTCCCTTATTCATAAAATACTTCATGCAAATATTAAAAGGTTGAAAAGATCAAGGAGATTTAACTTGTTACATCACATTCTCTCAAAGGCCCAGTCCTCTGTTCTTAACGCTACGTCGCTAATGCGGGAAATGGCAAATAGTATGAAAGAAAAGAAAGATCACATATCTGAAAATTATCCCTAAACAGTCTACTTATGTTCCCATTCAAAAGTATTTCATGTATTCACATGCCATCTTTTTCTCTTACCTTTAGCACTTTCATAGTTTTCTTCATTAATGTAGCCAAACTGGCTGAGTAGGTTGTCTATCCTGTGGTAGTTTTCACTTATTGTATCTTTAATCTTAGACACGTTGCGGCCAAGCTCCGATAAGTCATACTTGTTGACTGTGCCTTTAACATCCACACTCGAAAGGCATGTCACATTGTCTTTAAATGTCTGCAGTACAAAGCAATTTTAATAAAGCTACGTCTAATACAAATAATCTAAAGTTAAAATACTAGGACCTTGATGTAAACCTACAAGAGCTTATTGCACTGGCAAGCAAAGAATAAACACTGTTAGGTAAGGAGGGACAAGCAGGCTAGCAATTTTGAAGAAATCATTGTAGATAAAGGAAAAGAATAAAACTTTTACTGAAGTTCACAGAGGCAAAATGTTTAAAGAGCAACTAAATGGGCGATGGACCTTGGGTGAAAGATATTCGAGCGTAATTAGCATGCTTGTGAGGAGTGGAATGATAAATACCAGTGTTTTCACTGTGGTGGACACTAATGCATCAGCATTATCAAGGAGGGAGGAGGATGAAGTCTTAGGAAGTACAGAAATAATATTGGAACAATTACAATAGTTTGACTCGTACAAGGTCTATGGTTCTCATGAAGTCTACCCTACATGCTCAAGGAATATGCAGATACACTTGCTTGCCAACTTGAAAAACTGGTCAGTAGGCTACTTGAGGAATGGGTGGTTCCAAAGATGTTGAAGGGGACAAATGTTGGGCCTGAATCTTATAAAGTTTAGAAAATCTTGACTAAAGGTTGGTCTTGATAACAAGCTTGAATGTGAAAGACTGGAAAAGGTAATTAAAGCAAAAGAAAGATGACTTGCAAAGATGAAGCTTTAACAGATTCAATGCTATTTTAGGGAAAGGAATTCATGCATAACAACCAACCTTCTAGACCCATAAAAAAAAGTGAACTCCAACCAAGTTCAACGATAGTGATAGGTAGAATGTGATCCTGGCCAGAAAGCTTCCAACACTGTACTGAATCTGAATTGATAAAGACAAACAAGCAGGAATAATAGACGGGCTCCTTCACTAGATAGAAAATTACCTTGGTGGAAGGGATCAAAAGATACAATTAAGTGGCACATCTTTGGAGTGGGCTGGGATCACAAGTGGCATGTTATAGGGCCGTCTTGGACCTGCTACTGTTCTTTGCGTACCATATGTAAAAGATTAGCCTGATGGACTGGAATCTTGCCTAAACATGTTTGCATATGATATTACAAGTCACAAGAGAAACAAGCAAAGATGGCAAGTGAATAAGCCTGCACGATGACGTGTATAAACTTGCAACTTAGACATGGATGATAAGATAAAATTCAAGTATGTGCAAGACAGGATGGGACAGGGTGAAAGGTTTCAGTGCAATTATTACCTAATTGAAAATAACAAGTCTGCGTGTAAAAGAGAGTTAAGGACCATTGTAGTCTCAGAGGTACTAATAAGAATTGTGAAAGGGGCAAAACATTTGATAGCAAATGTAATTATCACATTCAGGTATGTATATGGTTAAAGACTAGTTCGGTAAATTATTCACAAGATATATGTCATACCTAAAGTACATTATGCCTTTAATATCTGGTGACTGCATCAAGAAGCACAAATATCTGATAAAGAAAAAGAGAGATGATCAAACTACAATATGAAGCTCAGGACTGCAAACCTGTATGTCAAGGAGGTATGGACAGAGAAGGGGGATTTTGGTAATTGCATTCAGGTTTCTAAATTAACTTTATACTGACAATGAACAAATCACACATGCAACTTCAAGGCAATAACAGAAAGATTGGCAAAAAGTTTACAAAGGATGTTATGTGGAGCTGGTTTACTATTAGGATGGTTGAAATAAAATATCAAAGGTGACTAAATGCCAGCAGTATACAAAGGTTTAAAAGGCTACTCAATGACATAGGAAGTTCAGGAGACAGACTCAATGAATATAGAACTCCCGCCCATCCTGTGCAAATAGGTTTTGTTTGCCAGACATTAACTTTTGTCTACAGACAGTCCCTTTTCATATATTTAACCCATTTTACCTTTTAATAATGTTAAGCAGTTCTTAAAGCTATATCTCAGAGGGCCATTAATGAATACTTGTGTAATTATCATGCATACTAACCTTTTTATAAGGTACTGATTATACCACTTACAGAACAACCTAATCATGGTGTAATAGTGCCCAATAACCTATGCATGTCCACAAAATCAGATTATATCTCGCATCAGTATTAAGGACAAACCTGCTTCCAGGTTTAACTTGCATGGGTAAAACTGGGTCATTTCAGTACTAAAACACCCGAAATAGTTACCACAGCAGCCTCGATGATGGCATTCTGGTCTACCCTGACTAGAGTGCGATTGAGTTCCACGAAGTCAAGCCCATTTACTGTTGCAGCAAGGATGTCTCCAGCAATGTGAATGCCACCATGGAGGACCTTTTTACCAGAAATCACCTGGTGCTGGCTGCCATACTTCAATATGAGGTCCGATACAGAAACATTGTTGATTTTATCCACTTCCAGATCACCTGCAAAACCAAAAGTTGTATCCATAGCAATTCAGTCATTGTGCATTCATATTACAAAATTCTTATAGTACAGAATTTGATTAATTTCTGGAAATTCTATAAAATGCCATACAGTAGATGAAGTACACAGAACACTATATATAAATTTCTATGTTAAACAAGTTGCTTACCCTCCACTCTGATTGCTTCAAATATATAAGATGCAGATAATGTTTGGATTCCATCCAGTGTGACCCTGGTAGAAAACAGGTGATCCAGATCTTGGCCATCCACTAGTCCAGACACCTGGAACGATGCGAATCTTAAAGATAAGTAAACTTGTAAAGGTGTAATCTCAATCATAATTTAAGGGTGAATTCTCATAATCCAAAAAAAAAAAAAAAAAAAAACTTTGCAGCCATTCTACTTTGTTTCACCGTCTGCATAGCATGGCAGACACTACAGGTTTGTTTTGTCCATTGTTGTCATCCCCAGGAGTCACATTTTAACCTTCAATGTAGCTGATAACTTACGTAAATTTCCTTTTAATTCCCGAATACTATTTCCTACATTAGCAAAGTGGAGCCAGAAAAATATTTAGAAAGGCTGCATCCAGTTACACCTGCTCTCTTGTTGTCATGTGTTACGAACCGAAGCCACAGCTCCCTATCCATAACCAGGCCATACAGACCTTCCACGGTTTACCCTAGATGCTGGGGTTCAGTCAACCAACTGCACAACATTGTTCCAAATCACACTGTCCCAAGCATGCTTTTCACCCTCTAGCATGTCCAAGCCCCAGTCACTCAAAATCTTTTTACTCCATCCTCTGATCTTCAGTTTAGCTTCCCCCCATCCGAGAGGTAGCACCAGGAAACAAAGATGGGCCCATCCACATACATAAATACACATACATGTACATATACATACACAGACATATACACTCGTACATTTTCATACTTGTTTGCCTTCATCCATTCCTAGCACTACACCACATTTGTTCACACTCAGTCTCTAAAGAACTGAATAGCATATGACAAACAACTTTCTTAAATTTGCTTGATCTGCAGCTTTACGTATCAATCAAATTCAGTCTTTGGCCATTAAATTTTACAGAGTTTTCCAGGACCTAAAGAACCAGGTTTGAGTTTAATTCCACTAATAAAATTTTTTAGCCAGGAATTTGACCTTATTTCTAAAGATAACTAACTTGGACATGGAACTTTATATTTTTGACATTATTTCCAAACAACTTTTCGAACCAGTCGTATTTCACTTGGTAACTATAATGCATTCTTAGCAAAAACTTTCTTGGATCATTCTTCAAATGCACTCAACCATTTAATTTAGCATATAGTCAGACTGCTTGAGCAATAACACTTAGTGTATTGAGAGTACAATTATTTAAACATTTCAGTTTACCAATCAAGTGATTTAATTTTGCAATAATGGTAATCTCCATGTGAAAAAAGTAATTTCATAAAGCAATACAAATAATTTTCATAACTGCTGTATTTTACTAATTACAATCTAAGCAAATCTTTTATAGTTTTTTCATAAGAAAACAATGTGGCACAGACATAACATGCCCCAACTGAAGGCCATCTTGTATGAAAGAAATAAAGTACAAGGAAAAGTAAATAGAAGTTGAATAGGGCTCTACAAGTGTTTGTAGACCTGACTTTTAAAGGTACAAATTTTCTGTCGTGAAGAAGGCAAGACAAAGGAGGAAGAGCTGTTTGCAAGATGTAGGTATTTTAACACTTACCAAGCGACCAGTCTCTACACATAAACTATGGGAAGCAATGGCCTCCTGTGTAGCTTTTATCCAAGTATTTGGAGCAGGAACACATGCAGACTGTTCATGAGAATTGAAACCAAAATAATTCCTGTATCTCTAGGAGAGTGAGAATAGCAACAAAGAGATGGCTTTGAAAAGAGTCAGAGCCAGACTAGTTAATAACACTGAAGGCTTTTAATTCTTCCTCTGGTTAATAAACAGGTGGAGGAAGAGCCACTAGAGATGTGTATATGAAACCCTTGTAGATGTGATAACTGCTCACAAGAAAAACAATTAGGGTGCCTATACAACATTCCTAGCTTTTGGGAAGCAGAATTTGCCATGTTGATTATGTGGGATTTCTAGGAATGAGTGGAATATGTGGTTATTCTCTACATCTTTTCGTTACTCTAGGGTTGAATGGTGGAAGAAATTGCATTAGAAGCACCATTGAATTAACTAGGTTGCTGCTTCTCATCTCTAAGATGCTGCAAAGGTTCAAAATAAGTAAATGTATTTTCAGTACGAGAAAGGGAATGAGCATGAGTAGTACATAGGAAGGGGTGAAGTACTGAAAGTGTAAATTAGGTTTGAAATAGATGAAATATTTATCATAGAACCTAGATCATTTTTAAAACCATATATAGGAACTTGGGTGGTTATTGCTCCTACACACCAGAGTTGTTTCTGCAGATTTTTCAAGTGCCATCTTTATACTAACCCTTCCACCTTACCTTTGTCATTCCCACAAAATATAGAAATATGAAGCTTAGTAATCATGAAATCTCACCAAAAGATCACCAAATATGGAGATGGGGGCTGTGTAAACAAGGTTGTCTGCTATGATATCATCTCTGGTCACAACTACCAAGTCACGTACCGTCACGCCACCCACCGACACTAGAAAAAGTAAATTAATTTGGACGATGTAAATTTACAAAATACCACAACCAATATTCAAAAAGTGCTAAAAGTAAAGTTACACCACTTATGGATTTGCTCTCATAAGATACACCACTCCTATATGGGTGAAGATACTTTAAGTGTTTTGGCAACCAAATGCTACATGAAAAAAGGAATGACCATTTAGAGACTTTAGTACTTTATATGACTTCAAATAATCTAACAAAACAGTAAAAAGAACGATTTAAAAAAAAGCCAGCAAAGCCAAAAAAATCTAACCTAACACTGATGTGGGAAATACATATTAAGGAAGGGCAATTAAATTTGTTTTACTAAAGCAGCTGAGGGCATAAGTGTGCAAACTATTTATATAATATTGAGATTGGAACATTTTACCCAAACAGTGAGCGAGTGGTAGAAACTCAGGCTTTGTCTATGGATGACTACATTTTTTCATACTTGGTTGCAGTTTCCTGTATTTGCGCGGCAGTGCCAGGAAAAGAAAGGCTACATTCACTCATCCATTCTCTACCTGTCATGTGCAAAGCACCAAAACCACAGCCTGCACATCTTGCCATGGTTTCCCCATGCTGTTTCACATGCCCAGGTTCAGTCCAATAAAACCATGTCAACTGGCTACATTATGTATTTCAAGGTGTGGAAAATTTGACAACAGGTCTGAAAAACAATTATCAATAAGATATCTAGGTTAAGTAGTCTGAATAGATGGTCTATTACAAATACAAAAGATGTAGGTTACTAGTTAAAATGAAACCGATTAAACAGCTTTTTATCAATCATGCAAAGATGTAAAAAATAAAACTTTGCAGAGATACCTTAAATAAATTGCTGAAGTGGACTTAGGGTAGAGGCTCACTATGATGGGTAACAAAAAATTGGTAAGAGTATAAAGGATAAGTGGCAACTGGTACAGTACCAGATGATATTAACAGGATATGTGGTATACATGCTGTAAATATAGCTTTTCACCAAAATATCATAAGAATATACAGCAGAGGTGGCGAGAAGACAGAGCAAGACAAGTGCGACATGCTGTTGTCAAGAGAAAATATAACAAACATGTATAATGTCATCTGAGAGTATCTAGGCTTACCAGCATTAAGGTGATCGGCTGTGAATGCATTGACAAATGTCTTTCTGCCTCTAACAATAGAGGAACCATCAGAAGTCAGGACAGCTTGGTTTCTTATTTCAGACACATCTACACCATTTACCAGCACCCCTTTGCTGCCTCTACCAGAAAGGGTTGAATTTATCTTGAGATTCCTCACAGTTAGACCTTTTGTGAAACTTAAGTCACATTTTATTACCTGCAACACAGATGTACTGTCAAGTCAAATGGTTCACTTAGGTTATATTCTTATACAAAAAATGCAAATGTCATATGGATCAGAAGAGAGCAACATACCACATCTTCATTCTGAAGAACAGCCAAACGGTACAGCTCATCAATATTCACATTGTTGATGGTATCCACTTTAAGAACACCAATGTATATATCATTAAGGAACTGTACCTTAGCTGTTGAAGAAAAAATATACCATAATTGATACAGGAAGCTTGAAAAAATATACATCATTGAAATGCTGTCCATACAGAATACTTCAGGCAGTTAAAAGGACTAATTATAATTATACCCCCAAAGATTGGCAAGAAATGTACTGCCCTCATAACTAAAATGTCATAGAAGGAGTAGAAGTAGAAGCAAGGGGCTGGAAAGATAGACGGAAACCCTCCCTTCCACACATTTCAGCTTCTAAAAGTGGTAACAATACAAAAACAAATGCTTGGACTGAGGCGTATGAATGGGCATGGATGTAACCAGGATGAAACCTATGAAGAGAGGAAGGGTCTGGGAAGAGGAACCTGGATGTTCTAGCTCAGAGGGAAACTAACCTCAAGGGGAAGGATGGTTAGGTTATGTTCAAGCGTTAAATATGAGGGTGAGGGCAAAGAAGAGTATGGCACTTCAGTTGAAGGAGAAGCTGTGGATATGGGCTAGTGAGATCCAGAGTGATGTTGGTAAGAATGATAGTGCACCTGGTACAAATTAGACTTCCACAGTGATGTGTGTAAGGAGCACCTAATTGAAAGAGCAAATTATAGAGGAGTGTGTTTGGGAGCACCAATCTATAAGTACCAATGAGATTATGCTATGATGCTACCTCCTATCACAATCTGTTTGATGTATAATGCTACAATGTTTTTTTTACAGCTACTCCTTTGGCAAGGCTGTATACCATGTTCATTTGGCATTTTCAACCAAGAGTAATCTTTTTAATATTTTTGTAGTCATTCCATGTACACATCTAATTTTTCCACATCAGTCTGTCTGTCTTTAATATTTGTTTGTCATTTTCTGCATTATCTGGGTATCACCAGGAACAAAGGTCCCATTCACGAGCATCCATTCTCTAGCCATCATGTCTAATGCACCAAAACCACAGCCTTCCTATCCACAACTGACCCCATAGACTTTTGTTTATGGGGTCTTTTAGCTCTACAGACTTTTCTCAAGGTTTTCTCTTGGACCTATGGGTGCTGAAATGATCAGTGTGTGTGTGTGTGTGTGTGTGTGTGTGTGTGTGTGTAGAAGCACAGAGTGCATTTTGAAGTATGTGGAGAGTTCACTATTAGTAAGGGCAAAGATGGATGTTTGGTGATTCAGTAGTCCCAATGGTATGAATTAGAGTTGAGGGCCCTAGACAGAAAGGAACTGAAGACAGGTGTACTGAAAAAAGATGAAGGACAAAATGCAGCACAAGGAGGTTTGATTGTGTGAGGAATGGTAGTGCAAGAGAGGTACAGGGGCACCGAGTGTCAGCACAAGCCCTAGAGCAAACAATTTTACTGGGTCCCCTTCCCTTTTTTTTTCTCCTGTGTATAAGAAGTAACTAAAAAAGATAATTAACAAGAACAGTAATGAGCTCATAAAGCAAAATCACAGCAACAGCCATTTTCATCTCAATTATGCAGTTGGAATAGTTACTATGCAGCCAATGACCAGGGAGGTATATTACCAGTCGTACCCAACTCGGTACTGGGAGGATTAGTGATGGCTGCCTAGTGAGCCAGCACAACAGTGGTTGTCAAGTTAAACTCCTCTGACCCAGGTAGCTGTCTTTTCTTTCAGCCTCACCCGCAAGTGGACTACTTGCATTCTGTCCACAAACAATCTGTAGCACACAACAAAACTCTTACATCTCATTCTTCATATCCAGATTTTCACGCAGTGAGCACTATGCATTAGCCCTCCCTTCTGGCAAAATCAAAGGAACAATTGATAGAAGTAACATGTAAGAACATTTAAGCAGGAGCATTAGGTAGAAACAGTAAGGACATTAGGCAAGAGCATTAGATACAAGTACTCAGTGCAAGCATTAGGTAGGAGCCTCTGCAAGAACTTCTCGAATCACCACAACCAGCTCTTTGGGCAGATTTTTCCAATCTTCTCATTTCATCAAGGGTGGGTTCATTTCTGATCAAGGGGACATACACTTGTGAAGCGTTTGCACTACATGACAGTTTACACCAAACATTATCAAGCATACAGCAAGAAACATGCCTCTTAACATCTGAACACAATGTGGATCTTCATGCAAAAGTTGTTCTATACAAATAATGACAATCCTTCAAACCCTATATCAACAACCAAGGTATGATATTTATCCTTGGTATCAAAGGACAGTTGCCACTTCTAAGATTCAAATATCACTTGTCTTACAAAATGTACATACTGATGTTGAAATTCTTACCTGTAATACTCTGATCAGATGATTTCAAGACCAGAGAATTTAAGAAATGTTTAACATCAACCTTATTTCCAGCCTTAACCGCGGTAATATCAGCACTAGCTTTTACATTTCCCTCGATTATTAAGTTGTCGACAATTACATCAGAGTCAATTGTCACATCACCCTCATCCTTCCAGATTGCTCCATTCTGAAGCTGACAAAGATAAAAGTCGGATTATTTTTTTTTTTACAAATGATATAAGGTAATCAAATTCACATTCTACATCACCAGTCCAAGGAAAAGAAGTTTTATCTGGGTGACTGGTGTCGGTTGTACTTCATGCAGCAGCAAAGAGAAGAAAGTTCCCATGTAATGCTTTGTTATGGGAATATGCAAATAGTTAACTGATCAGTTATCCAATTAGATAAGAGCATACCACAAGCATGGTTACGATTATCTATCCCTAACAAAAGAGTGTTGAATGTCGTGTTTAGCTTGTAATACCTCTGCTATATTGCAGCCATCCAGTACGTTTGAGTCAGATGAAAGTCCATCAAGAAGATTAAGATCCTCAGTAAATGTCACCTTTCCACCCACGTGTCCAGCTTCATCCACCAACATAATTGTGTCCATGTTAACTCCATCAATCAGTGGAGCATACAAATCCTCTGGAAGATTAACAATAAAAGATATGCTGTAAATATAAAAAATATTCTTAATACATGAAAAATAACATCATGTGGATACAGGTAATAGAGAAACTGGGTGCCTTTCGTGGGAGTTGTGTAGTTAGGCTACAAGTGTTCACTGGGAAAGTGCAGCACCAACTTAATCTTCAGCTAGTGTTGCATTATCAAAAGGTAGAAATAGTCTAGTAAGTGTCATAGAACTAGATGGGTAGGTAGTAGCTGGAGACCAACCATGGACGTAAATTACTGGTACTACCTGCTTGGGTATTGGGAAGGTTACTCACAGCTGCACAACAAGCCAAAACTTCAATAGTTGTCTAGTTTTACTGCTCTAACACAGGCAGCTGTATCTTTCTGCCTCACCCACATCTGGACTTCTAGCATTCGGTCCACAAACATACAATCTACTTGTCACACAACATTTGACAACACAGACAATTCAGTCTTCATAACTAGATTTAACTGCAGTAAGTGCTATGCACTATCCCTATCTTTTGGCAAAATGGTAGGGGTAATTGATAGTAGCTAAAATGAACCATAGGAAGGAGCATTAGGTGTAAGTAGTTGGGTGGAAAATAATGGAAGAACATTCATTAGGTATACACATTAGGTGTATTTGGTAAGAACAGCAGGTAGGAACCTCTGAAAACATTGCGCTAGCTAGAGTTGCCCTCAGCCAGTAGCCTGTTAAGGACAAGACACTACACAGATAAGAAGTGGCTCTGGAATTCACCAGTCAGAGACTTTATCCATGGCCACCCCCTTGAGGAGTTCCCAAAAGGCACAGGCCATCAGATTTATTGAGAAAAATGTAGATGAATATAGTTAAAGCATGTTTATTTCAAAACTCCGTTTCTTTTATTTTTCTACATTTCCTTAGGCATAGGTTCCTCTCTGGTCATTCCACCACAGTAGTAGTTGTCGCAACTTCTCACACCGATTCCACCAACAATGGTGTTCCTCAGGATTGTGTCATCACCCAAAAACTCTCTCCCATCTATAAATGATCTTTCCTCTACTTTCAAACAATATTCAATTTTATGCTGATGATTCCACTTGCATACTTCAACTTGATTTCCCTACCTTCGGTCTACTAATACTTATCTTCTTTCTCATACTTAACATATATCCTTTCAATTAACACCTTTGCAGCAACTGTGCTAAATCTAAATCTTTTCCTGTCTCTACCTAAGTCATTCTTTTCATTTATTCCATTTCAAAATGCCATAATTCAACCTGTAATAATATAAACATGTCAATCATAAGCATTTCCACAACTATAACCTGGAAACCCCACAATCATTGCAAAGTCTGCTTTCCATAGGATAGTGGTATGTTATGGGTGCTGCAATTATCATCGAGTTGGTTTGATAACTATGGGGCTTTTATATGCCACAGTATGGAGTACTAATCACAAACTGGGGTGGTTTTATATCCATGGATATTAACAAGAGCGGAATCAGTGGAGTCAGTTTTCCTGGCATTACCTGTCTTCAACCATTCCCTTCTGTATGCCTTCATCAGGTATTTTGACCAAACAATAAGGTTAACTTTTGAATCTAATAATTTGTGCATAAATCTTACTTCATACCTTTATGAATACACTATGATGATATATGCTCAATTACATTTTTTCCAACTCTTTAGTTAGGTTGCTTGCGATGGAATTATACTTCAACTGGGAATTTAAATCTGCAAAATACCAAAGCCACAGTCATGGTGTGAAGCACCATCCTAATTAGCTTAGCAATAATGGAAGCAGTTAATGTGATAGTCCAGTATTGCAGTAAAGACTAGAATTTATTTCCAAAACTTACGCTAGCACAGACTTTGATGAGGGTCAAGAAAATACACCAAATACAGTACATTCTGCAATGAACAATGATAACATGCAGCAGAGATATTATTCCCTTGGTAAAAGCAGCAAGTGCCTACCCAAGTAGGTCATATTTCATGCATGCTATTGCATGGTAAGGTCAGGCCACAGAATTATTTTAAAAATTAAAAGATCACTGATGCACAGACTACGATTTATATTACACATACTTGCAATGATGTCACCAGTGAAGGTGTATATGCTGTCGATGACCTGTTCACCTGACCGCCTTAGAATTCTTGCAGCAAGTGTGCTTACATCAATATCATTTATTTCTGTGGGATTGAAGTTCCCTCCAATGTACAGAGGTTCTGTGAAAATCTTGTGACCAAAGATTTTTCCACTGTAGTCTTTTTGAACCACCTGTTGGGAAACAAATTGTTTATAGTTACACTGTACATTCAGTCATGTTAGATTATTGTATATATTTAGAATTCAGATGCTTACATTGTTGAGATGCTCAATCCAATCTTCTCCATTGACTGTCGAGAGTGACAGCTCCTTAACAAAGTGGACGTCATTCTCGATAGTAACTCTTGATGTTACATGTTGCGGCGATTGTGATGTCTTCTTCAGAGCTCGAGCTACCATGTTTGAAACGTCAACTCCATCCACTAAACCACTCACTGTTAACTTGTTTACTGTACATGTAAAGAAATCCGCTAGCTACAATGCATATTTACCATTGCACAACTTCAAAAATTCATGTGAATAGACAACATTTAAGAAACACACATACAGACCTGGACAGGATATTTCAGTGGGGTAAACAAAATCTTAAAAGTTTCATGCCTCCAAGACCCAATTTCTACCAATCTTTATCAAAAACTCAACTCTTGTCTCTTGATGGTTCTGCAATTCCACCTCTTGCTTAAGTGAAAATAATTGATATTGCTGTAACATCTACTCTTTCTTGGAAACCTCACAGCACAGGAATAGCCAATTCTGTCTCTAAGAAACTGGGTATTCTGTTTAGATGATGAAACTTCCCTTCTGAGCAGTTGCTCCATTTATACAAGCAATTGATTCAACCTCGTATGGAGTACTGCTCTCACAATTGGGATGGACCTAGCTCTGTATGCACACTTAGAATCGAAAGCAATCTGACAAACTGTCACACACCAACTTTTGAACTTGACCCTCTTGCCCTTTGCTGCAATGTTGGTTCACTTTCCCTCTTCTATTGGTATTCTTTGGTTTCTCCTCCCAAAAGGTTGGCCATTTGTGAGCCCTCACCACTGGCCAGACTATGCAATACTCAGCAAGTTGCTGCATCACATGATTATTGTGTGGCCATCAGACTCATGGATGGGCAGTTTTGATCGCTGCTCCTTTCCCTACATGTTGAAGCTTTGGAAGTATCTCCACATTTTTCCCACTAACAATGACCTGGCACACTGCAAAAGACAGGGCTTCCACTTACTGCAAAATTCATAAAAACTTTCCCTTGTCTTTTCTTTTTCCATTTCATTATACTCTCTATTTCAATTAAGGCCTGGCTTTGATGTGGACTTTAATCTGACTGGATACTAAAAAAATTACACATTCATATTCTATTATACTTGATAGCCGATTTCCGTGTCGGAGAGTTAGTGCCAGGAAACAAAGAATGGCCCATCCACTCATACACACACATACATAACACATATACATACATACATACACAAGTACATAAACTTGTTTGCCTTTAGTCCATTTCTGGTGCCACCCCACCTCACAGGAAACAGCATCATCACCCCTTGCCTCAGCGAGGTAGCGCAAAAAAAAAAAAAAAAAAAAAAAAAAAAAAAGCCACATTTGTTCACACTGTCTCTAGCTGTCATGTGTAATGCATAGAAACTACAGCTCCCTATACACATCCAGGCCCCACAGACCTTTCCACGGTATGCCCCAGACATTTCACATGCCCTGGTTCAAATCAACCCCAGTATACCACATAGGTCCAATTCACTATTCCATGCGCACCTCTCACTCTCCTGTATGTTCAGGCCTGATCACTCAATCTTTTCACTATCCTTCCACCTCCAGTTTGGTCTCCTGCTTCTCCTTCCCTCCATCTCTGACATATGTCCTCTTTGTCAACCTTTGTTCACTCATTCTCTCCATGTGTATACATTTCATCACACCCTCTTCTGCTCTCTCAACCACGCTTTTTCCATTACCACACATCTCTCTTACCCTTTCATTACTTATTCAATCAAACCACCTCACACCACACATTGTCAAACATTTAATTTCCAACACATCCACCTTACTTTATTCAACCCTATTTACAGCCTATACCATGCAACCATATAATGTTAGAACTACTATTCCTTCAAACATACCAATTTTTGCTCCGATAAAATTTTTAATTGCTCCCAGAACCTTCATCCTCTCCACACACTGTGACTCACCTATGCTTCCATGGTTTCATTCACTGCCATGCCCTGCTTCCTAGCTACTGAATGCCATTTCCCAATCTATGTTACCACAAATTTTGGAGGATTGTCTAGTTTCCATGATCATCTATTTTCTGTCTCACCTCTGCTCTTTTACTGTAGTCTTTCATCACATTCAAATTTGAGCAATACATGATCAATTCCTCCAATAGGTGTACAAGTTACCAATATCCATGCTACTGCAAAAATAACATCTAGTAATGATGGTGTATTAGTCCCTCTCATCCATTCCCCAGTCTAACACTATATAACCAATCAGTATTTTACTAAAATACCATCTTTAAAAAGTGTTGGACACACTGCTTCATGTCCCATCCTAATTGTTCCTTCACTGCTATCACTGTGTATGAGTTTCATTTCATTGCAATTCTTTGGAGGATTATATACTAGTAACACCACAGTGCTGCTCTTTCCTACAGTTGCTATGTATTGTCTGAATCATGTACCCATCTGGGTATAACAGGCGAGATCTTATCGCTGGTATACATTGTTTCCAAGACACCAATAAAATCAGGTGAAATTTCCATTGCAAGATGCCTGAATTCCAGTTCTTTACCATTATCACATTGTATGTGCAGATATGGTATTCAAGGATGCATGTTTTGGAAAGAGTTCTACAGATGCGTTGTCCTGTCTCAATCTTGTATATATACCACATCTCTGCTCCTATGTGTGTATGTACAAACCCCAAGCCTTAGACAGGTGGGCGTACCAAGGACAAATCCATCTTACTCCATCTCATTCCTCGATTTTCAGGAAGTTTGATGCAAAATACTTTCTTCAAATTCCTCACACTAACTGGCTGTTCTGGATATCTGTCTGTGGATATCAGGATCTTGCTAGTATACAGTTTAATAGCAACAGTGAAGCATCCTCTACAAGACATTAACCCAGATATTCAACTACAGTTTAAATGTCAATCAAAATCTAGTATGGGCTACCTTAAAATTTCAAGAATCGATTCAACATACCATGAACATCTCCAGTAAACCTGAGACCCACACCTCCTGTAATAGTGGCATCCTGATCCACTAACACAAGATTATCAACTGCAGCCTCCACATCCAAGCCATTCAGAGAATCCACAGTCAGGTCAGAATTTATCAGATCCAAAGATGTCATAACCGTCTTTTTTTCAAATGTCAAATACCCTAAAATGGGGAGAAAAATATATTTAATTCTTACACTAGCCTCAAAGATCAAAGAATTACATGGCATTATATCACTATATGCATACAATTATAATCAACAAGCAGTCTTCAACACTGGATCTTACCTGTATGAGGGATATTCTTATCAAGTCGCATGAGGTCAGTGGCAACATCAAGACCATTCAATCTGCCCTTTAGGTCTAAATTTCCAATAACATTCACTTTACCACCAAAATCCTGAAAGTATTCACCATCCATATCACAAACTCTGATGCTTGTGATTCGAATTCAATAACAGCTGTGCACACATTTGCATTTAGATCCATATGGGAGAAGTTGAACAAGGACACATCTTTTGATGTTTTCTTGTACAATACAGATTTCCTGAACAAACATTTCAAATGGGCATCCTAGTCTGAGGGGCAAGTCAGTACTGGATCTCTTGTTTACTCAGTTTAGAAATTGAAAATTATGTTATCAAAGGAATAACAGGTACTTGCAATGCCTATTGTCCCACCAAAAGTTAAAATATGCTAAAAAGGTACATCATGGTATTTGTCTTCACCTATGTTATTTTGAACTTTATTATTCAACAACCTCGACTTAGTCCTTCCAAAATACATTCATCCTAGGTAATGTGCAAATTCATCCATGTGCCCCCAAATCTCATTTGTTCATTACCTCCAGGGGTACTCCTGGTGAAAGTATAAACCTTAGATTCTAACGTGTATTGTTCACAAGTTACTGTGGTAATACTAAAAGAAACAGAAACTGGTGATAATGTCCTGCATACACTTTTGTAATTGTCCAAATCATAATGCTCATGTTTGAGGACGAGTTTAGGGGAAAATATTGAAAATGAAGAGGAAACCATAATAAGCTACAAAAGAAAAATTTCATAGTTGAACATATTCCTTAGGAACAAAATTAGAAAAATTCCATTGCCAGAGTAAGTAGCAGTATATGGCAGCATGTACTATTAAGAAGCAATGTAAGCTTGCTTGTGGATAGGCAGCTGGGAATTTAGTGCATTATGCATAACAGCTAGAGAATGGAAGAGTGAATAACTAAGAGCTTGCACTTTTTAATGGACAAGCTTTTCACTTCCTCTAAAATTTGCATATGCTTTTCCTTGCATTAACCTCTTTATATTTCAATTAAGGACCAACCCTGATGTGGACTTACGTATATGAATGAAGCCTCCAGTTTAAAAAAAAATATATTTCCGTTGGCAACTTTTTATATTAACAAGATTGATCCATGAACAGATGAAAAGCCACATTTACTTGCATCCAATCTATAGCCATCATGTATAATGCATAGAAACCATCTCCCATCTACAAACAAACCCTAATGATCCTAATATGGATTCCCCCCACCTCTTATACCCCAATTCAGCCCACTGACATGTTGCTCCCTGTATATTATACCATTCCAATTCTTTACCCTTTACTCACTTCAGACCCTCTTAATACATTTAGGCCCCAGTAGCTCTGAACTCTCACTTTATACTTCCATCTTTTCAGTGTCCCATCCCGTTTGGAAATTCCATATCTCATGCATATCCTTTCCTCATAATCTCCATATATCCTAACTATTTCAGCACACTCTTGTTTGCTCTCATTTATACTCCGCTCTTTACAACCATAACACTTACATTATCGTTCCTTACAAGATCAATCCTCATCATAGTGTTCTCATGCCCTTCAATTCCAACAAATCCACCTTCCATTCTCAAGTTCACAAGGTCTAAGACACTAATCCATCATTATTAGGACTACTACAGTTTTAAACATACCTATCACTGCACGGAAGGGAATCCCTGGTTAGAAATGTATGACAAAAACCAAGAATCTTTTCCCTTGATACAGTCTTTGAATGTCATGCCAAACTTTTAAGCATTTAATAAGCAAGATAGGTAAAGCTAATGAATTACTCACGATCTGTCCAGTGATGGTCTGGTAGCCATCCAGAGTAACTATATTCTCCTGCAGTGATGAAACATCCACATTGTCAACTAGGAAACCCTCTCCCATTTTAAGGTCTCCTTGCACAAACACTTGACCCTAACAATGAAGAGTATAATGTTACAAAATATAGCCCGAAATATAGATAAACTATCAAATAAAGTGTTAAGTTTTGAAAGTTAATGTCCAAGTATCAGCTTTATTTCTACTCAACCATCAATACTTTTATAAGACATTAAAATTTTGTTCATGGGAGATATCTACAAAACACAAATTCCTTATACATTTCCAAGCATCTGACTTACAGGAAAAATAAATTAAAATAACATCTCATAACACGTGTGTCCATAACCTGAAGCACTAGTTCACATGGAATGAAGGAATCTCAATTTATTGTTACCCCTTTTTCAATAAGGCAGTAAATATTTCCATTTCTCATGTTAATTTCATAGCAAATCTGTTTTATTTCATAACTCACCTGAAATATGTAGTTACCAAAAACACTCGCCTGGCCAGTCTTATGAAGGTATTCACTCAATGGATAGCCATTCAATGTCTCTCCCACCACTGGGCCTCTGCAAATAAAAATTCTATTATAGAGTTCATGCATAATATTTTTTTTTTTTTTTATTATACTTTGTCGCTGTCTCCCACATTTGCGAGGTAGTGCAAGGAAACAGACGAAAGAAATGGCCCAACCCCCCCCATACACATGTATATACATACGTCCACACACGCAAATATACATACCTACACAGCTTTCCATGGTTTACCCCAGACGCTTCACATGCCTTGATTCAATCCACTGACAGCACGTCAACCCCGGTATACCACATCGCTCCAATTCACTCTATTCCTTGCCCTCCTTTCACCCTCCTGCATGTTCAGGCCCCGATCACACAAAATCTTTTTCACTCCATCCTTCCACCTCCAATTTGGTCTCCCTCTTCTCCTTGTTCCCTTCACCTCCGACACATACATCCTCTTGGTCAATCTTTGCTCACTCATCCTCTCCATGTGCCCAAACCACTTCAAAACACCCTCTTCTGCTCTCTCAACCACGCTCTTTTTATTTCCACACATCTCTCTTACCCTTACGTTACTCACTCGATCAAACCACCTCACACCACACATTGTCCTCAAACATCTCATTTCCAGCACATCCATCCTCCTGCGCACAACTCTATCCATAGCCCACGCCTCGCAACCATACAACATTGTTGGAACCACTATTCCTTCAAACATACCCATTTTTGCTTTCCAAGATAATATTCCGACAAAAAACTTATCCATCCTCTCAAGATGAACTCCAATAGTAAGTATCAAACATGGACACAACAAGGCACATAAACCTATCCACTTTAACTGACAGCATACATAAATTCAAGAGATTGTATGATAGTGTTCAAGAAATGGAAAACAAAATACTCGAGTACAGACTTTATTTACTGTTATTATACTCACTCAAATACAGCACTCTGCAACTGGACAGGGATGATAATGTCTTGATAAGCCGATCTTCGCCAGTAGCGGTCACCCAATCCCTCCAACACCAGGTTGTTTACGTTTACTGCCGTTACATCGCCAGATATCTTGGGGTTGCAAAGTAAATTTCTTTTTTTTTTCACAAAATTATACTAAATTTATGTTTTAGAAATAAACAAAACCTGGGCAAACTGGTACATGACATCTAGCAAAACAAACAAGCTGGAAATCTCCAACAAGAAACTTTAATTAGAAGGCAAAGCAGCCAGCACATACAAATGAACAATGCAACACTTGTATGTACATACAAAACTGGCAGTTCAAGTAAGGAAAAACAATTATGAAATTAAGTAGTAGGGTGGTAATAACAAAAGCAAAAATGAATTATTTATATTTCATAATACTTGATTGCCATTTCCCGCATCAGTGAGGTAGCACCAGGAAGCAGATGAACAGCTCATCCACTTATGTACACAAACATAAATGCCCATACATGCACATAAGCATATATGTGTCTATGTTCATACATAGACACATATATACACATCAACATATTCATGCTTGCCTTCATCCATTCCTAGCAAAACACCCTGCCCCACAGGAAACAGCATCACTACCTCCTGCTTCAGCAAGGTAGCGCCAGAAAAATGGACAAAAAAAGCCACATTTGTTCACACTCAGTCTCTAGCTGTCTTGTGTAATGCACCAAAACCACAGCTCCCTATTCACATCTAGGCCCACAGACCTTTCCATGGTTTACCCCAGACATGTCAGAAGCCCTGGTTCATCTACTGACAGCACGTCAACCCTGGTATATTCATATTCTAAAGCATTTATTATTTTGGTTAATATACCTCGCAAACGCGGGAGACAGTGACCAAGCAAAATAATAATATAATACATACAATTCTAAAACAAGCCATTATTTCTTTTCTAGTAGACTGAAATAACTACCTCAAACAATTTGAGAAGACCTCCAAAGAAATGAATATCATACTCACATGTAGTGGGCTTGTGAAATTAATTTCTTCTGCAATAATAATTTCTTCCACTTCTGCAAGCGTTACATGAAGGTTGGATGGATCTATACCATTAACAGTACCTCCCTCCTCCATCACTACACCCTCTGCACTGCCCACACTTACTGACTCTCTAAACTTTATGCGACCTGAAATATACAAAGTTCATTTTTCAATAACTGGCACGTCAGTGTATATAATTTTCAGCCACTTAAAAACCCTGAACTCTTGTAGAGGTACATAGTGCATCTTAAACACAACAATCTGAACAATGGTGATACTCAGCATTTGACTTTGGTGTCAAGGAAAAATGAAATGACATGAAAGAAGTGGTGAGGGAGATTCAGCTTGAAAGAAAGCCTGCTTACAGAAATAACGAGAAACTGAATCAAGAGCAACATAGGGCAAGTATATGAAACAAGGGGTGAAAGAGGAGTGGAGGGCATTTAGGGAAGCACTGCTTACCTGTGCAGGTCACATGTTTGGTATGCAAAATGTGGGATGTGGATATATGAAAATTGGGATGGAGTGAAGATTCAAGTGAAAGAAGCATATGGATATCATCTGCAGGAAAGGTGTGCAAGACCAGGAAGTGTAAAACTGCAAGCAACAAGATGTTAAGAGAAAGGTTAATGTGCCGAATAAAGGAGCAAAAGAAGTCATGAAAACAAAGAAATTTTTGAAATGAGTATCATAGTGATGAAAGCAAGAGAATAAATGGAAGCAACAGTAAAATGAGCAAATGGAGATACAGATAAGCAAACAAAGTGAAAAAACGTTGGTACGTATATGCTGGACTGCTGAATGTTTGATGATAGGGTAGCAGCAGTGGCATCACGTTTGAGACAAGGGGCATGTGGGTTAAAAGAGTCCTGGTGAATTGTATTTTGAAAAGAGAAAGTAATGGAAATCCTGCACAAGTAGTAGACAGAGTTTCTCTAGCAAGGGGATGACAGTGATGCTTACTACTTTGTCAAAATATTCAAAGTTTGTGGGACCCAGAGTGAGGTGCCTCAGGAAGGGTAAAATGCATGCACAGTTTCCTCATAGAGAAAAATGTGAACAAAAGTGAGTGCTCAATTACAAAGGTACAAGTCTGTTTGGTATACCTGGTAATGCAAGTTGGAGTGGAGGCCATGCACAAAACATCAGATTGGGAAGAAAGTGTGGCTTCATGATGTGCCAAGGCATTTGCCTAGATTGTCATATATCCGAGTAGATAGCATTTGGCACTTTAGGTTAAGAGGCAATGTGCTATGAATATATGGGGTAAACTAATGTTACACAACCGAATGAGGAGGATTTTACCTGGCAAGTTAAGACATGTGTTCAAGTGGAGAGGGAGGAGGTGGAATGCTTCCAAGAAAAAGTGGGTCTGCATTAAACATGAGCTTTCTCTATACGTGAATACTCAACTCATGAACAGGGAGCTTCAGGAAGGAATAGGCTAAGAGATATAGGTAGATAGATAGATGGAGGTGGTGAGGGAACATCTTTGGGTAGAGGGAAGGACTACAATATGCTTGGAGTTAAAATGGCATGGGAGATAAACTAGCCGCTTTATGCAGATGATACAGCTCTAGTGGCAGATTCCAAAAACATCTCTAGCTAGTGACATTCAAGACAGAAGAAATTCAAGAAAATGTGGGGATTAGACAGGATGGTTTGAGTTTCAGGATGTAGAGGACGAAGAGAAAGAGAAGGGCTTCAGGTAACTGGCAGAGGATATGGCAACATAAAACCATGAGGCTGGAGTGAAGGAGCAATGGTCCTACATGCATTAAGGATCATGTGAAGGATGAGACTGTCAACTTAGGATAAGAAGGCTATATTTATACAGTGGTCCTAATATGGTGAATGGATAGGAGCGTTACAAGAAGTGGTAGCAAGCGCAATCAAAGCTGACCAGGGTGTGCTATAACTGAAAAAAAAAAAAACAAACAAACTTTGCAGCCATTCTACTTTGTTTCACCGTCTGCATAGCATGGCAGACACTACAGGTTTGTTTTGTCCATTGTTGTCATCCCCAGGAGTCACATTTTAACCTTCAATGTAGCTGATAACTTACGTAAATTTCCTTTTAATTCCCGAATACTATTTCCTACATTAGCAAAGTGGAGCCAGAAAAATATTTAGAAAGGCTGCATCCAGTTACACCTGCTCTCTTGTTGTCATGTGTTACGAACCGAAGCCACAGCTCCCTATCCATAACCAGGCCATACAGACCTTCCACGGTTTACCCTAGATGCTGGGGTTCAGTCAACCAACTGCACAACATTGTTCCAAATCACACTGTCCCAAGCATGCTTTTCACCCTCTAGCATGTCCAAGCCCCAGTCACTCAAAATCTTTTTACTCCATCCTCTGATCTTCAGTTTAGCTTCCCCCATCCGAGAGGTAGCACCAGGAAACAAAGAGGGGCCCATCCACATACATAAATACACATACATGTACATATACATACACAGACATATACACTCGTACATTTTCATACTTGTTTGCCTTCATCCATTCCTAGCACTACACCACATTTGTTCACACTCAGTCTCTAGCAGATTTCTTTCAGTCTCTAAAGAACTGAATAGCATATGACAAACAACTTTCTTAAATTTGCTTGATCTGCAGCTTTACGTATCAATCAAATTCAGTCTTTGGCCATTAAATTTTACAGAGTTTTCCAGGACCTAAAGAACCAGGTTTGAGTTTAATTCCACTAATAAAATTTTTTAGCCAGGAATTTGACCTTATTTCTAAAGATAACTAACTTGGACATGGAACTTTATATTTTTGACATTATTTCCAAACAACTTTTCGAACCAGTCGTATTTCACTTGGTAACTATAATGCATTCTTAGCAAAAACTTTCTTGGATCATTCTTCAAATGCACTCAACCATTTAATTTAGCATATAGTCAGACTGCTTGAGCAATAACACTTAGTGTATTGAGAGTACAATTATTTAAACATTTCAGTTTACCAATCAAGTGATTTAATTTTGCAATAATGGTAATCTCCATGTGAAAAAAGTAATTTCATAAAGCAATACAAATAATTTTCATAACTGCTGTATTTTACTAATTACAATCTAAGCAAATCTTTTATAGTTTTTTCATAAGAAAACAATGTGGCACAGACATAACATGCCCCAACTGAAGGCCATCTTGTATGAAAGAAATAAAGTACAAGGAAAAGTAAATAGAAGTTGAATAGGGCTCTACAAGTGTTTGTAGACCTGACTTTTAAAGGTACAAATTTTCTGTCGTGAAGAAGGCAAGACAAAGGAGGAAGAGCTGTTTGTAAGACGTAGGTATTTTAACACTTACCAAGCGACCAGTCTCTACACATAAACTATGGGAAGCAATGGCCTCCTGTGTAGCTTTTATCCATGCATTTGGAGCAGGAACACATGCAGACTGTTCATGAGAATTGAAACCGAAATAATTCCTGTATCTCTAGGAGAGTGAGAATAGCAACAAAGTGATGGCTGTGAAGGGAGTCAAAGCCAAACTAGTTAATAACACTGAAGGCTTTTAATTCTTCCTCTGGTTACTAAACAGGTGGAGGAAGAGTCACTAGGGATGTGTATATGAAACCTTTGTAGATGTGATAACTGCTCACAAGAAAAACAATTAGGGTGCCTATACAACATTCCCAGCTTTTGGGAAGCAGACTTTGCCATGTTGATTATGTGGGATTTCTAGGAAAGAGTGGAGTGTGTGGTTATTCTCAACATCTTTTTGTTACTCTAGGGTTGAATGGTGGAAGAAATTGCATTAGAAGCACCACTGAATTAACTAGGTTGCTGCTTCTCATCTCTAAGATGCTGCAAAGGTACAAAATAAGTAGATATATTTTCAGTATGAGAAAGGGAATGAGCATAAGGAGGAGTAGTACATAGGAAGGGTTGAAGTACTGAAAGTGTAAATTAGGTTTGAAATAGATGAAATATTTCATCATAGAACCTAGATCATTTTTAAAACCATATATAGGAAACTTGGGTGGTTATTGCTACTACACACCAGAGTTGTTTCTGCAGATTTTTCAAGTGCCATTTTTATACTAAACCTTCCACCTTACCTTTGTCATTCCCACAAAATATAGAAATATGAAGCTTAGTAATCATGAAATCTCAACAAAAGATCACCAAATATGGAGATGGGGGCCGTGTAAACAAGGTTGTCTGCTATGATATCATCTCTGGTCACAACTACCAAGTCACGTACCATCACGCCACCCACCGACACTAGGTAAAGTAAATTAATTTGGACAATGTAAATTTACAAAATACCACAACCAATATTCAAAAAGTGCTAAAAGTAAAGTTACACCACTTATGGATTTGCTCTCATAAGATACACCACTCCTATATGGGTGAAGATACTACTTTAAGTGTTTTGGCAACCAAATGCTACATGAAAAAAGGAATGACCATTCAGAGACTTAGTACTTTATAAGACATCAAACAATCTAACAGTAAAAAGAACGATTTAAAAAAAAAGCCAGCAAAGCCAAAACAATCTAACCTAACACTGATGCAGGAAATGCATATAAAGGAAGGGCAATTAAATTTGTTTTACTGAAGCAACTGAGGGCATAAGTGTGCAAACTATTTATATAATATTGAGATTGGAACATTTTACCCAAACAGTGAGCGAGTGGTAGAAACTCAGGCTTTGTCTATGGATGACTACATTTTTTCATACTTGGTTGCAGTTTCCTGTATTTGTGAGGCAGTGCCAGGAACAGAAAAAGAAAGGCTACATTCACTCATCCATTCTCTACCTGTCATGTGCAAAGCACCAAAACCACAGCCTGCACATCTTGCCATGGTTTCCCCCTGCTGTTTCACAAGCCCTGGTTCAGTCCAATAAAAGCATGTCAACTGGCTACATTATGTATTTCAAGGTGTGGAAAATTTGACAACAAGTCTGAAAAACAATTATCAATAAGACATCTAGGCTAAGTAGTCTGAATAGATGGTCTATTACAAATACAAAAGATGTAGGTTACTAGTTAAAATGAAACTGATTAATCAGCTTTTTATCAATCATGCAAAGATGTAAAAAATAAAACTTTCCAGAGATACCTTAAATAAATTGCTGAAGTGGAATTAGGGTAGAGGCTTGTTATGATGGGTAACAAAAAATTGGTAAGAGTATAAAGGATAAGTGGCAACTGGTACAGTACCAGATGATCTTAACAGGATATGTGGTATACATGCTGTAAATATAGCCTTTCACCAAAATATCATAAGAATATACAGCAGAGGTGGCAAGAAGACAGAGCAAGACAAGTGTGACAAGCTGTTGTCAAGAGAAAATATGACGAACATGTATAATGTCATCTGAGAGTATCTAGGCTTACCAGCATTAAGGTGATCAGCTGTGAAAGCATTGACAAATGTCTTTCTGCCTCTAACAATAGAGGAACCATCAGAAGTCAGGACAGCTTGGTTTCTCATTTCAGACAAATCTACACCATTTACCAGCACCCCTTTGCTGCCTCTACCAGAAAGGGTTGAATTTATCTTGAGATTCCTCACAGTTAGACCTTTTGTGAAACTTAAGTCACATTTTATTACCTGCAACACAGATGTACTGTCAAATCAAATGGTTCACTTAGGTTATATTCATATACAAAAAATGCAAATGTCATATGGTTCAGAAGAGAGCAACATACCACATCTTCATTCTGAAGAACAGCCAAACGGTACAGCTCATCAATATTCACATTGTTGATGGTATCCACTTTAACAACACCAATGTATATATCATTAAGGAACTGTACCTTAGCTGTTGAAGAAAAAATATACCATAATTGATACAGGAAGCTTGAAAAAATATACATCACTGAAATGCTGTCTATACAGAATACTTCAGGCAGTTAAAAGAACTAATTATACCCCCAAAGATTGGCAAGAAATGTACTGCCCTCATAACTAAAATGTCATAGAAGGCTACTAAAAGGAGTAGAAGCAAGGGGCTGGAAAAATAGACGGAAACCCTCCCTTCCACACATTTCAGTTTCTAAAAGTGGTAACAATACAAAAACCAATGCTTGGACTGTGGCGTATGAATGGGCATGGATGTAACCAGGATGAAAGCTATGAAGAGAGGATGCGTCTGGGAAGAGGAACCTGGATGTTCTAGCTCTGAGGGAAACTAACCTCAAGGGGAAGGATGGTTAGGTTATGTTCAAGCGCTAAATATGAGGGTGAGGGCAAAGAAGAGTATGGCACTTCAGTCGAAGGATAAGCTGTGGATATGGGTTAAAGAGTGTGAGTAAAAGAGTGTGAGTAAGAGAGATCCAGAGTGATGTTGGTAAGAATGATAGTGCACCTGGTACAAATTAGACTTCCACAGTGATGTGTGTAAGGAGCACCTAATTGAAAGAGCAAATTATAGAGGATTGTGTTTGGGAGCACCAATCTATAAGCACCAGTGAGATTATGCTATGATGCTACCTCCTATCACAATTTGTTTGATGTATAATGCTACAATGTTTTTTTACAGCTACTCCTTTAGCAAGGCTGTCTAACAGGTTCATTTGGCGTTTTCAACCACGAGTAATCTTTTTAATTTTTTGTAGTCATTCCATGTACACATCTAATTTTTCCACATCAGTCTGTCTGTCTTTAATATTTGTTTGTCATTTTCTGCATTATCTGGGTATCACCAGGAACAAAGGTCCCATTCACGAGCATCCATTCTCTAGCCATCATGTCTAATGCACCAAAACCACAGCCTTCCTATCCACAACTGACCCCATAGACTTTTGTTTATGGGGTCTTTT
This sequence comes from Panulirus ornatus, assembly GCF_036320965.1. Classification (NCBI taxonomy): domain Eukaryota; kingdom Metazoa; phylum Arthropoda; class Malacostraca; order Decapoda; family Palinuridae; genus Panulirus; species Panulirus ornatus. The sequence continues at coordinate 6,281,449 of NC_092267.1, read as the reverse complement.
AGCTCTACAGACTTTTCTCAAGGTTTTCTCTTGGACCTATGGGTGCTGAAATGATCAGTGTGTGTGTGTGTGTGTGTGTGTGTGTGTGTGTGTAGAAGCACAGAGTGCATTTTGAAGTATGTGGAGAGTTCACTATTAGTAAGGGCAAAGATGGATGTTTGGTGATTCAGTAGTCCCAATGGTATGAATTAGAGTTGAGGGCCCTAGACAGAAAGGAACTGAAGACAGGTGTACTGAAAAAAGATGAAGGACAAAATGCAGCACAAGGAGGTTTGATTGTGTGAGGAATGGTAGTGCAAGAGAGGTACAGGGGCACCGAGTGTCAGCACAAGCCCTAGAGCAAACAATTTTACTGGGTCCCCTTCCCTTTTTTTTTCTCCTGTGTATAAGAAGTAACTAAAAAAGATAATTAACAAGAACAGTAATGAGCTCATAAAGCAAATTCACAGCAACAGCCATTTTTATCTCAATTATGCAGTTGGAATAGTTACGATGCAGCCAATGACCAGGGAGATATATTACCAGTCGTACCCACCTCGGTACTGGGAGGATTAGTGATGGCTGCCTAGTGAGCCAGCACTACAGTGGTTGTCAAGTTAAACTCCTCTGACCCAGGTAGCTGTCTTTTCTTTCAGCCTCACCCACAAGTGGACTACTTGCATTCTGTCTACAAACAATCTGTTGCACACAACACAACTCTTACATCTCATTCTTCATATCCAGATTTTCACGCAGTGAGCACTATGCACTAGCCCTCACTTCTGGCAAAATCATAGGAACAATTGATAGAAGTAACAAGCAAGAACATCTAAGCAGGAGCATCAGGTAGAAATAGTAAGGATATTAGGCAAGAGCATTAGATACAAGTACTCAGTGCAAGCATTAGGTAGGAGCCTCTGCAAGAACTTCTCAAATCACCACAACCAGTTCTTTGGGCAGATTTTTCCAATCTTCTCATTTCATCAAGGGTGGGTTCATTTCTGATCAAGGGGACATACACTTGTGAAGCGTTTGCACTACATGACAGTTTACACCAAACATTATCAAGCATACAGCAAGAAACATGCCTCTTAACATCTGAACACAACGTGGATCTTCATGCAAAAGTTGTTCTATACAAATAATAATCCTTCAAACCCTATATCAACAACCAAGGTATGATATTTATCCTTGGTATCAAAGGACAGTTGCCACTTCTAAGATTCAAATATCACTTGTCTTACAAAATGTACATAATGATATTGAAGTTCTTACCTGTAATACTCTGATCAGATGATTTCAAGACCAGAGAATTTAAGAAATGTTTAACATCAACCTTATTTCCAGCCTTAACCGCAGTAATATCAGCACTAGCTTTTACATTTCCCTCGATTATTAAGTTGTCGACAATTACATCAGAGTCAATTGTCACATCACCCTCATCCTTCCAGATTGCTCCGTTCTGAAGCTGACAAAGATAAAAGTCGGATTATTTTATTTTTTACAAATGATATAAGGTAATCAAATTCACATTCTACATCATCAGTCCAGGAAAAAGAAGTTTTATCTGGGTGACTGGCATCGGTTGTACTTCATGCAGCAGCAAAGAGATGAAAGTTCCCATGTAATGCTTTGTTATGGGAATATGCAAATAGTTAACTGATCAGTTATCCAATTAGATAAGAGCATACCAATATGCAGTGACCACAAGCATGGTTATGATTATCTATCCCTAACAAAAGAGTCTTGAATGTCGTGTTTAGCTTGTAATACCTCTGCTATATTGCAGCCATCCAGTACGTTTGAGTCAGATGAAAGTCCATCAAAAAGATTAAGATCCTCAGTAAATGTCACCTTTCCACCCACTTGTCCAGCTTCATCCACCAACATAATTGTGTCCATGTTAACTCAGTCAATCACTGGAGCATACAAATCCTCTGGAAGATTAACAATAAAAGATATGCTGTAAACATAAAAAATATTCTTAATACATGAAAAATAACATCATGTGGATACAGGTAATAGAGAAACTGGGTGCCTTTCGTGGGAGTTGTGTAGTTAGGCTACAAGTGTTCACTGGGAAAGTGCAGCACCAACTTAATCTTCAGCTAGTGTTGCATTATCAAAAGGTAGAAATAGTTTAGTAAGTGTCATAGAACTAGATGGGTAGGTAGTAGCAGGTACGTGGCCACCAATCATGGAGGTAAATTACTGGTACTACCTGCTTGGGTACTGGGAAGGTTACTCACAGCTGCACAACAAGCCAGAACTTCAATAGTTGTCTAGTTTTACCGCTCTAACACAGGCAGCTATATCTTTCTGCCTCACCCGCATCTGGACTTCCAGCATTCGGTCCACAAACATACAATCTACTTGTCACACAACATTTGACAACACAGACAATTCAGTCTTCATAACTAGATTTAACTGCAGTAAGTGCTATGCACTATCCCTATCTTTCGGCAAAATGGTAGGGGTAACTGATAGTTAAAATGAACAATAGGAAGAAGCATTAGGTGTAAGTGGTAGGGTGGAAAATAATGGAAGAACATTAGGTATACACATTAGTTGTATTTGGTAAGAACAGCAGGTAGGAACCTCTGAAAACACTGCGCTAGCTAGAGTTGCCCTCTGCCAGTAGCCTGTTAAGGACAAGACACTACACAGATAAGAAGTGGCTCTGGAATTCACCAGTCATAGAGACTTTATCCATGGCCACCCCCTTGAGGAGTTCCCAAAAGGCACAGGCATCAGTTTTATTGAGAGAAATGTAGATGAATATAATTAAAGCATGTCTATTTCTAAACTCCGTTTCTTTTATTTTTCTGCATTTCCTTAGGCAAAGGCTCCTCTCTGGTCATTCCACCACAGTAGTAGTTGTCGCAACTTCTCACTCAGATTCCACCAACAATGGTGTTCCTCAGGATTGTGTCATCACCCAAAAACTCTCTGCCATCTATAAATGATCTTTCCTCTATTTCAAACAATATTCAATTTTATGCTGATGATTTCACTTGCATACTTCAACTTGATTTCCCTACCTTCGGTCTACTAATACTTATCTTCTTTCTCATACTTAACATATCCTTTCAATTAACACCTTTGCAGCAACTGTGCTAAATTTAAATCTTTTCCTGTATCTACCTAAGTCATTCTTTTCATTCATTCCATTTCAAAACGCCATAATTCAACCCTGTAATAATATAAACATGTCAATCATAAGCATTTCCACAACTATAACCTGGAAACCCCACAATCATTGCAAAGTCTGCTTTCCATAGGATAGTGGTATGTTATGGGTGCTGCAATTATCATCGAGTTGGTTTGATAACTATGGGGCTTTTATATGCCACAGTATGGAGTACTAATCACAAACTGGGGTGGTTTTATATCCATGGATATTAACAAGAGCGGAATCAGTGGAGTCAGTTTTCCTGGCATTACCTGTCTTCAACCATTCCCTTCTGTATGCCTTCATCAGGTATTTTGACCAAACAATAAGGTTAACTTTTGAATCTAATAATTTGTGCATAAATCTTACTTCATACCTTTATGAATACACTATGATGATATATGCTCAATTACATTTTTTCCAACTCTTTAGTTAGGTTGCTTGCGATGGAATTATACTTCAACTGGGAATTTAAATCTGCAAAATACCAAAGCCACAGTCATGGTGTGAAGCACCATCCTAATTAGCTTAGCAATAATGGAAGCAGTTAATGTGATAGTCCAGTATTGCAGTAAAGACTAGAATTTATTTCCAAAACTTACCCTAGCACGGACTATGATGAGGGTCAAGAAAACACACCAAATACAGTACATTCTGCAATGAACAATGATAACATGCAGCAGAGATATTATTCCCTTGGTAAAAGCAGCAAGTGCCTACCCAAGTAGGTCATATTTCATGCATGCTATTACATGGTAAGGTCAGGCCACAGATTTCTTTTTAAAGAATTAAAAGATCACTGATGCACAGACTATGATTTATATTACACATATTTGCAATGATGTCACCAGTGAAGGTGTATATGCTGTCGATGACCTGTTCACCTGACCGCCTTAGAATTCTTGCAGCAAGTGTGCTTACATCAATATCATTTATTTCTGTGGGATTGAAGTTCCCTCCAATGTACAGAGCCTCTGTGAAAATCTTGTGACCAAAGATTTTTCCACTGTAGTCTTTTTGAACCACCTATTGGGAAACAAAGTGTTTTTAGTTACACTGTACATTCAGTCATGTTAGATTATTGTATATATTTAGAATTCAGAAGCTTACATTGTTGAGATGCTTAATCCAATCTTCTCCATTGACTGTCGAGAGTGACAGCTCCTTAACAAAGTGGACGTCATTCTCGATAGTAACTCTTGATGTTACATGTTGTGGCAATTGTGATGTCTTCTTCAGAGCTTGAGCTACCATGTTCGAAACGTCAACTCCATCCACTAAACCACTCACTGTTAACTTGTTTACTGTACATGTAAAGAAATCTGCTAGCTACAATGCATATTTACCATTGCACAACTTCAAAAATTCATGTGAATAGACAACATTTAAGAAACACACATACAGACCTGGACAGGATATTTCAGTGGGGTAAACAAAATCTTAAAAGTTTCATGCCTCCAAGACCCAATTTCTACCAATCTTTATCAAAAACTCAACTCTTGTCTCTTGATGGTTCTGCAATTCCACCTCTTGCTTAAGTGAAAATAATTGATATTGCTGTAACATCTACTCTTTCTTGGAAACCTCACAGCACAGGAATAGCCAATTCTGTCTCTAAGAAACTGGGTATTCTGTTTAGATGATGAAACTTCCCTTCTGAGCAGTTACTCCATTTATACAAGGAATTGATTCAACCTCGTATGGAGTACTGCTCTCACAATTGGGATGGACCTAGCTCTGTATGCACACTTAGAATCGAAAGCAATCTGACAAACTGTCACACACCAACTTTTGAACTTGACCCTCTTGCCCTTTGCTGCAATGTTGGTTCACTTTCCCTCTTCTATTGGTATTCTTTGGTTTCTCCTCCCAAAAGTTGGCCATTTGTGTGCCCTCACCACAAGCCAGACTATGCAATACTCGGCAAGTTGCTGCATCACATGATTATTGTGTGGCCATCAGTAACTCAAGGGTGGGTAGTTTTGATAGCTGCTCCTTTCCCTACATGTTGAAGCTTTGGAAGTATCTCCACATTTTTCCCACTAACAATGACCTGGCACACTGCAAAAGACAGGGCTTCCACTTACTGCAAAATTCGTAAAAACTTTCCCTTGTCTTTTCTTTTTCCATTTCATAATACTCTCTATTTCAATTAAGGCCTGGCTTTGATGTGGACTTTAATGTGACTGGATCCTAAAAAAATTACACATTCATATTCTATTATACTTGATAGCCGATTTCCGTGTCGGAGAGTTAGTGCCAGGAAACAAAGAATGGCCCATCCACTCATACACACACATACATAACACATATACATACATACATACACAAGTACATAAACTTGTTTGCCTTTAGTCCATTTCTGGTGCCACCCCACCTCACAGGAAACAGCATCATCACCCCTTGCCTCAGCGAGGTAGCGCAAAAAAAAAAAAAAAAAAAAAAAAAAAAAAAAAGCCACATTTGTTCACACTGTCTCTAGCTGTCATGTGTAATGCATAGAAACTACAGCTCCCTATACACATCCAGGCCCCACAGACCTTTCCACGGTATGCCCCAGACATTTCACATGCCCTGGTTCAAATCAACCCCAGTATACCACATAGGTCCAATTCACTATTCCATGCGCACCTCTCACTCTCCTGTATGTTCAGGCCTGATCACTCAATCTTTTCACTATCCTTCCACCTCCAGTTTGGTCTCCTGCTTCTCCTTCCCTCCATCTCTGACATATGTCCTCTTTGTCAACCTTTGTTCACTCATTCTCTCCATGTGTATACATTTCATCACACCCTCTTCTGCTCTCTCAACCACGCTTTTTCCATTACCACACATCTCTCTTACCCTTTCATTACTTATTCAATCAAACCACCTCACACCACACATTGTCAAACATTTAATTTCCAACACATCCACCTTACTTTATTCAACCCTATTTACAGCCTATACCATGCAACCATATAATGTTAGAACTACTATTCCTTCAAACATACCAATTTTTGCTCCGATAAAATTTTTAATTGCTCCCAGAACCTTCATCCTCTCCACACACTGTGACTCACCTATGCTTCCATGGTTTCATTCACTGCCATGCCCTGCTTCCTAGCTACTGAATGCCATTTCCCAATCTATGTTACCACAAATTTTGGAGGATTGTCTAGTTTCCATGATCATCTATTTTCTGTCTCACCTCTGCTCTTTTACTGTAGTCTTTCATCACATTCAAATTTGAGCAATACATGATCAATTCCTCCAATAGGTGTACAAGTTACCAATATCCATGCTACTGCAAAAATAACATCTAGTAATGATGGTGTATTAGTCCCTCTCATCCATTCCCCAGTCTAACACTATATAACCAATCAGTATTTTACTAAAATACCATCTTTAAAAAGTGTTGGACACACTGCTTCATGTCCCATCCTAATTGTTCCTTCACTGCTATCACTGTGTATGAGTTTCATTTCATTGCAATTCTTTGGAGGATTATATACTAGTAACACCACAGTGCTGCTCTTTCCTACAGTTGCTATGTATTGTCTGAATCATGTACCCATCTGGGTATAACAGGCGAGATCTTATCGCTGGTATACATTGTTTCCAAGACACCAATAAAATCAGGTGAAATTTCCATTGCAAGATGCCTGAATTCCAGTTCTTTACCATTATCACATTGTATGTGCAGATATGGTATTCAAGGATGCATGTTTTGGAAAGAGTTCTACAGATGCGTTGTCCTGTCTCAATCTTGTATATATACCACATCTCTGCTCCTATGTGTGTATGTACAAACCCCAAGCCTTAGACAGGTGGGCGTACCAAGGACAAATCCATCTTACTCCATCTCATTCCTCGATTTTCAGGAAGTTTGATGCAAAATACTTTCTTCAAATTCCTCGCACTAACCTGCTGTTCTGGATATCTGTCTGTGGATATCAGGACCTTGCTAGTATACAGTTTAATAGCAACAGTGAAGCATCCTCTACAAGACATCAACCCAGATATTCAACTACAGTTTAAATGTCAATCAAAATCTAGTATGGGCTACCTTAAAATTTCAAGAATCGATTCAACATACCATGAACATCTCCAGTATACCTGAGACCCACACCTCCTGTAATAGTGGCATCCTGATCCACTAACACAAGATTATCAACTGCAGCCTCCACATCCAAGCTATTCAGAGATTCCAGTCAGGTCAGAATTCAACAGATCCAAAGATGTCATAACCGTCTTTTTTTTCAAATGTCAAATACCCTAAAATGGGGAAAAAAATATATTTAATTCTTACACTAGCCTAACAAAGATCAAAGAATTGCATGGCATCATATCACTATATGCATACAATTATAATCAACAAGCAGTCTTCAACACTGGATCTTACCTGTATGAGGGATATTCTTATCAAGTCGCATGAGGTCAGTGGCAACATCAAGACCATTCAATCTGCCCTTTAGGTCTAAATTTCCAATAACATTCACTTTACCACCAAAATCCTGAAAGTATTCACCATCCATATCACAAACTCTGATGCTTGTGATTCGAATTCAATAACAGCTGTGCACACATTTGCATTTAGATCCATATGGGAGAAGTTGAACAAGGACACATCTTTTGATGTTTTCTTGTACAATACAGATTTCCTGAACAAACATTTCAAATGGGCATCCTAGTCTGAGGGGCAAGTCAGTACTGGATCTCTTGTTTACTCAGTTTAGAAATTGAAAATTATGTTATCAAAGGAATAACAGGTACTTGCAATGCCTATTGTCCCACCAAAAGTTAAAATATGCTAAAAAGGTACATCATGGTATTTGTCTTCACCTATGTTATTTTGAACTTTATTATTCAACAACCTCGACTTAGTCCTTCCAAAATACATTCATCCTAGGTAATGTGCAAATTCATCCATGTGCTCCCAAATCTCATTTGTTCATTACCTCCAGGGGTACTCATGGTGAAAGTAAAAACCTTAGATTCTAACGTGTATTGTTCACAAGTTACTGTGGTAATACTAAAAGAAACAGAAACTGGTGATAATGTCCTGCATACACTTTCGTAATTGTCCGAATCATAATGCTCATGTTTGAGGACGAGTTTAGGGGAAAATATTGAAAACGAAGAGGAAACCATAATAAGCTACAAAAGAAAAATTTCATAGTTGAACATATTCCTTAGAAACAAAATTAGAAAAATTCCATTACCAGAGTAAGTAGTATTATATGACAGCATGTACTATTAAGAAGCAATGTAAGCTTGCTTGTGGATAGGCACCTTGGAATTTAGTGCATTACGCATAACATCTAGAGAATGGAAGAGTGAATAACTAAGAGCTTGCACTTTTTAATGGACAAGCTTTTCACTTCCTCTAAAATTTGCATATGCTTTTCCTTGCATTAACCTCTTTATATTTCAATTAAGGACCAACCCTGATGTGGACTTACGTATATGAATGAAGCCTCCAGTGTAAAAAAAAATATATTTCTGTTGGCAACATTTTATATTAACAAGATTGATCCATGAACAGATGAAAAGCCACATTTACTTGCATCCAATCTATAGCCATCATGTACAATGCATAGAAACCATCTCCCATCTACAAACAAACCCTAATGATCCTAATATGGATTCCCCCCACCTCTTATACCCCAATTCAGCCCACTGACATGTTGCTCCCTGTATATTATACCATTCCAATTCTTTACCCTTTACTCACTTCAGACCCTCTTAATACATTTAGGCCCCAGTAGCTCTGAACTCTCACTTTATACTTCCATCTTTTCAGTGTCCCATCCCGTTTGGAAATTCCATATCTCATGCATATCCTTTCCTCATAATCTCCATATATCCTAACTATTTCAGCACACTCTTGTTTGCTCTCATTTATACTCCGCTCTTTACAACCATAACACTTACATTATCGTTCCTTACAAGATCAATCCTCATCATAGTGTTCTCATGCCCTTCAATTCCAACAAATCCACCTTCCATTCTCAAGTTCACAAGGTCTAAGACACTAATCCATCATTATTAGGACTACTACAGTTTTAAACATACCTATCACTGCACGGAAGGGAATCCCTGGTTAGAAATGTATGACAAAAACCAAGAATCTTTTCCCTTGATACAGTCTTTGAATGTCATGCCAAACTTTTAAGCATTTAATAAGCAAGATAGGTAAAGCTAATGAATTACTCACGATCTGTCCAGTGATGGTCTGGTAGCCATCCAGAGTAACTATATTCTCCTGCAGTGATGAAACATCCACATTGTCAACTAGGAAACCCTCTCCCATTTTAAGGTCTCCTTGCACAAACACTTGACCCTAACAATGAAGAGTATAATGTTACAAAATATAGCCCGAAATATAGATAAACTATCAAATAAAGTGTTAAGTTTTGAAAGTTAATGTCCAAGTATCAGCTTTATTTCTACTCAACCATCAATACTTTTATAAGACATTAAAATTTTGTTCATGGGAGATATCTACAAAACACAAATTCCTTATACATTTCCAAGCATCTGACTTACAGGAAAAATAAATTAAAATAACATCTCATAACACGTGTGTCCATAACCTGAAGCACTAGTTCACATGGAATGAAGGAATCTCAATTTATTGTTACCCCTTTTTCAATAAGGCAGTAAATATTTCCATTTCTCATGTTAATTTCATAGCAAATCTGTTTTATTTCATAACTCACCTGAAATATGTAGTTACCAAAAACACTCGCCTGGCCAGTCTTATGAAGGTATTCACTCAATGGATAGCCATTCAATGTCTCTCCCACCACTGGGCCTCTGCAAATAAAAATTCTATTATAGAGTTCATGCATAATATTTTTTTTTTTTTTTATTATACTTTGTCGCTGTCTCCCGCGTTTGCGAGGTAGTGCAAGGAAACAGACGAAAGAAATGGCCCAACCCCCCCCATACACATGTATATACATACGTCCACACACGCAAATATACATACCTACACAGCTTTCCATGGTTTACCCCAGACGCTTCACATGCCTTGATTCAATCCACTGACAGCACGTCAACCCCGGTATACCACATCGCTCCAATTCACTCTATTCCTTGCCCTCCTTTCACCCTCCTGCATGTTCAGGCCCCGATCACACAAAATCTTTTTCACTCCATCCTTCCACCTCCAATTTGGTCTCCCTCTTCTCCTTGTTCCCTTCACCTCCGACACATACATCCTCTTGGTCAATCTTTCCTCACTCATCCTCTCCATGTGCCCAAACCACTTCAAAACACCCTCTTCTGCTCTCTCAACCACGCTCTTTTTATTTCCACACATCTCTCTTACCCTTACGTTACTCACTCGATCAAACCACCTCACACCACACATTGTCCTCAAACATCTCATTTCCAGCACATCCATCCTCCTGCGCACAACTCTATCCATAGCCCACGCCTCGCAACCATACAACATTGTTGGAACCACTATTCCTTCAAACATACCCATTTTTGCTTTCCAAGATAATATTCCTACAAAAAACTTATCCATCCTCTCAAGATGAACTCCAATAGTAAGTATCAAACATGGACACAACAAGGCACATAAACCTATCCACTTTAACTGACAGCATACATAAATTCAAGAGATTGTATGATAGTGTTCAAGAAATGGAAAACAAAATACTCGAGTACAGACTTTATTTACTGTTATTATACTCACTCAAATACAGCACTCTGCAACTGGACAGGGATGATAATGTCTTGATAAGCCGATCTTCGCCAGTAGCGGTCACCCAATCCCTCCAACACCAGGTTGTTTACGTTTACTGCCGTTACATCGCCAGATATCTTGGGGTTGCAAAGTAAATTTCTTTTTTTTTTCACAAAATTATACTAAATTTATGTTTTAGAAATAAACAAAACCTGGGCAAACTGGTACATGACATCTAGCAAAACAAACAAGCTGGAAATCTCCAACAAGAAACTTTAATTAGAAGGCAAAGCAGCCAGCACATACAAATGAACAATGCAACACTTGTATGTACATACAAAACTGGCAGTTCAAGTAAGGAAAAACAATTATGAAATTAAGTAGTAGGGTGGTAATAACAAAAGCAAAAATGAATTATTTATATTTCATAATACTTGATTGCCATTTCCCGCATCAGTGAGGTAGCACCAGGAAGCAGATGAACAGCTCATCCACTTATGTACACAAACATAAATGCCCATACATGCACATAAGCATATATGTGTCTATGTTCATACATAGACACATATATACACATCAACATATTCATGCTTGCCTTCATCCATTCCTAGCAAAACACCCTGCCCCACAGGAAACAGCATCACTACCTCCTGCTTCAGCAAGGTAGCGCCAGAAAAATGGACAAAAAAAGCCACATTTGTTCACACTCAGTCTCTAGCTGTCTTGTGTAATGCACCAAAACCACAGCTCCCTATTCACATCTAGGCCCACAGACCTTTCCATGGTTTACCCCAGACATGTCAGAAGCCCTGGTTCATCTACTGACAGCACGTCAACCCTGGTATATTCATATTCTAAAGCATTTATTATTTTGGTTAATATACCTCGCAAACGCGGGAGACAGTGACCAAGCAAAATAATAATATAATACATACAATTCTAAAACAAGCCATTATTTCTTTTCTAGTAGACTGAAATAACTACCTCAAACAATTTGAGAAGACCTCCAAAGAAATGAATATCATACTCACATGTAGTGGGCTTGTGAAATTAATTTCTTCTGCAATAATAATTTCTTCCACTTCTGCAAGCGTTACATGAAGGTTGGATGGATCTATACCATTAACAGTACCTCCCTCCTCCATCACTACACCCTCTGCACTGCCCACACTTACTGACTCTCTAAACTTTATGCGACCTGAAATATACAAAGTTCATTTTTCAATAACTGGCACGTCAGTGTATATAATTTTCAGCCACTTAAAAACCCTGAACTCTTGTAGAGGTACATAGTGCATCTTAAACACAACAATCTGAACAATGGTGATACTCAGCATTTGACTTTGGTGTCAAGGAAAAATGAAATGACATGAAAGAAGTGGTGAGGGAGATTCAGCTTGAAAGAAAGCCTGCTTACAGAAATAACGAGAAACTGAATCAAGAGCAACATAGGGCAAGTATATGAAACAAGGGGTGAAAGAGGAGTGGAGGGCATTTAGGGAAGCACTGCTTACCTGTGCAGGTCACATGTTTGGTATGCAAAATGTGGGATGTGGATATATGAAAATTGGGATGGAGTGAAGATTCAAGTGAAAGAAGCATATGGATATCATCTGCAGGAAAGGTGTGCAAGACCAGGAAGTGTAAAACTGCAAGCAACAAGATGTTAAGAGAAAGGTTAATGTGCCGAATAAAGGAGCAAAAGAAGTCATGAAAACAAAGAAATTTTTGAAATGAGTATCATAGTGATGAAAGCAAGAGAATAAATGGAAGCAACAGTAAAATGAGCAAATGGAGATACAGATAAGCAAACAAAGTGAAAAAACGTTGGTACGTATATGCTGGACTGCTGAATGTTTGATGATAGGGTAGCAGCAGTGGCATCACGTTTGAGACAAGGGGCATGTGGGTTAAAAGAGTCCTGGTGAATTGTATTTTGAAAAGAGAAAGTAATGGAAATCCTGCACAAGTAGTAGACAGAGTTTCTCTAGCAAGGGGATGACAGTGATGCTTACTACTTTGTCAAAATATTCAAAGTTTGTGGGACCCAGAGTGAGGTGCCTCAGGAAGGGTAAAATGCATGCACAGTTTCCTCATAGAGAAAAATGTGAACAAAAGTGAGTGCTCAATTACAAAGGTACAAGTCTGTTTGGTATACCTGGTAATGCAAGTTGGAGTGGAGGCCATGCACAAAACATCAGATTGGGAAGAAAGTGTGGCTTCATGATGTGCCAAGGCATTTGCCTAGATTGTCATATATCCGAGTAGATAGCATTTGGCACTTTAGGTTAAGAGGCAATGTGCTATGAATATATGGGGTAAACTAATGTTACACAACCGAATGAGGAGGATTTTACCTGGCAAGTTAAGACATGTGTTCAAGTGGAGAGGGAGGAGGTGGAATGCTTCCAAGAAAAAGTGGGTCTGCATTAAACATGAGCTTTCTCTATACGTGAATACTCAACTCATGAACAGGGAGCTTCAGGAAGGAATAGGCTAAGAGATATAGGTAGATAGATAGATGGAGGTGGTGAGGGAACATCTTTGGGTAGAGGGAAGGACTACAATATGCTTGGAGTTAAAATGGCATGGGAGATAAACTAGCCGCTTTATGCAGATGATACAGCTCTAGTGGCAGATTCCAAAAACATCTCTAGCTAGTGACATTCAAGACAGAAGAAATTCAAGAAAATGTGGGGATTAGACAGGATGGTTTGAGTTTCAGGATGTAGAGGACGAAGAGAAAGAGAAGGGCTTCAGGTAACTGGCAGAGGATATGGCAACATAAAACCATGAGGCTGGAGTGAAGGAGCAATGGTCCTACATGCATTAAGGATCATGTGAAGGATGAGACTGTCAACTTAGGATAAGAAGGCTATATTTATACAGTGGTCCTAATATGGTGAATGGATAGGAGCGTTACAAGAAGTGGTAGCAAGCGCAATCAAAGCTGACCAGGGTGTGCTATAACTGACTTTTTTTTTTTTTTTTTTTTTTGCTTTGTCGCTGTCTCCCGCATTTGCGAGGTAGCGCAAGGAGACAGCGGCAAAAAAAAAAAATAAAAAAAAAAAGTCAGTTATAGCACACCCTGGTCAGCTTTGATTGCGCTTGCTACCACTTCTTTTAACTGACATGAAGATATGAAAAAATATTTTGATCAGTGTCAGAAGTGGAGAGACAAAGGGATAGGGAGACTAAGGCAAGGACATAAGCATGGATAGTATAAGGGTTTCAGGTACAAGGGCTTGAACATTCAAGAAGGAAAGAGTTTGGAGCAATGAACCGAAAAAATCTGATATAAGAGAAATTCAGTCACCGGGTTTAACCTGGTTATATATATACATTCTTTAAAGACATAACAGCTGAATCCCGCATCAGCAGGGTAGCGCCAGGAAACAGACAAAGAATGGCCCATCTACTCATATACACATATATATACATACTTGCCCATATATATACAAACACATGTACATATTCTAACTTGCTTGCCTTCATCCATTCCTGGCACTACCCCACCCCACAGGAAACAGCATTGCTACCCCATGCTTCATAGAGGTAGTGTCAGAAAAAAAAAAAGGACACATTCGTTCACACTAAAGTCTCTAGCTGTCATGTGTAATGAACTGTAACCACAGATCCCTATCCACACTCAGGCCCCAAAATATGTTAGACAAACTGCAAGTGGTTACACCATGGAGAAAAGTCACCTTTGAGACCATCATCAGCTGATGAAATTAAGCACAAGACTTGTACAAAAATGTAGAGCAATGCCTTTATAGTATAAAAGTGGTGCATGAACAGAATAAAATGGCAAAAAAGGGTTAATCCAGGCACCACACAAAAATCTAATAAGCTGTAAAATAGAGATGTTACAAACATAAAACACCATCCCCTTACAGTGCAAATAGGTAACTATATCACTGACAACTTTCACCCCACAAGAGTACATCTTATCCTGCTCCAGCATGGTGTGCAAACTCTAAGTCCAAGGAGCTCCACAGAAAGGGTCCTTGCATTACCTAAAATGAAATAAACCCCCCCCCCCAGCAAACTGAAGAAAGGGGGATGTTGAAAAGGCCACCATTAAGCATTACCATCGATTCTTTGAACAGTGTCCACTAGCACTACTTCTTGGCTCAAGTCCAGTTTGTTTATCCTGTTGGAGTCCAAGAAACCAGCAACTACCACTTCATGGAAGTGATAAGTATTGGTGATCTTGTCAGGAGAGTTGTAGTCCACCAAGTTGGACCACAACTCATCATTGATGGTATCTGTTTGGACCGAACCAGTCACCACCACATCATCTTTGTAGACGAGACCACCTGTTGGATAAAAAAAAGTAAATGGTTATCTTGACCCATAGGGGAAAAGAGGAAGAAAAAAAAAAAAAAAAAAAAGCCAGCCCCAGGTAAGCACATTAGATACAATGTCAGCAATACCTTGATGATGGACATGCCAAGGAAAACTTGATGAAAGTTACAAGCTATCAGCTGGGCAGACCCTTCAAAACTGTGGTGCTTTACCCATACTTAATGCACAATCATTTGACAGTCCTACATTTTGGAGTTTCTGATATCATAAGAACTTACAGCTTAACGGTAACTAACCAATTAATACAGGCTTTCAAAATGACATTTAGCGTCATACAAAACACTCGTGCTCATATTCAAATTATAATGCTTCATAAAAAGATAGGGGAGAAAGAATACTTCCCACGCATTCCTCACATGTCATAGAAGGCGACTAAAGGGGACGGGAGCGGGGGGCCAGAAACCCTCCCTTCCTTATATTTTAACTTTCTAAAAGGGGAAACAGAAGAAGGAGTCACGCGAGGAGCGCTCATCCTCCTTGAAGGCTCAGATTGGGGTGTCTAAATGTGTGTGGATGTAACCAAGATGAGAAAAAAGGAGAGATAGGTAGTATGTTTGAGTGAAACGAAGCTCAAGGGTAAAGGGGAAGAGTGGTTTGGGGATGTCTTGGGAGTAAAGTCAGGGGTTAGTGAGAGGACAAGAGCAAGGGAAGGAGTAGCACTACTCCTGAATCAGGAGTTGTGGGAGTATGTGATAGAGTGTAAGAAAGTAAATTCTAGATTGACATGGGTAAAACTGAAAGTTGATGGAGAGAGATGGGTGATTATTGGTGCATATTCACCTGGGCATGAGAAGAAAGATCATGAGAGGAAAGTGCTTTGGGAGCAGCTGAATGAGTGTGTTAGTGGTTTTGATGCACAAGACCGGGTTATACTGATGGGTGATTTGAATGGAAAGGCGAGTAATGTGGCAGTTGAGGGAATAATTGGTATACATGGAGTGTTCAATGTTGTAAATGGTGAAGAGCTTGTAGATTTATGTGCTGAAAAAGGACTGGTGATTGGGAATACCTGGTTTAAAAAGCGAGATATACATAAATATACGTATGTAAGTAGGAGAGATGGCCAGAGAGCGTTATTGGATTACATGTTAATTGATAGACGCACGAAAGAGAGACTTTGGATGTTAATGTGCTGAGAGGTGCAACCGGAGGGATGTCTGATCATTATCTTGTGGAGGCGAAGGTGAAGATTTGTGGGGGTTTTCAGAAAAGGAGAGAGAATGTTGGGGTGAAGAGAGTGGTGAGAGTAAGTCAGCTTGGGAAGGAGACTTGTGTGAGGAAGTACCAGGAGAGACTGAGTACAGAATGGAAAAAGGTGAGAACAAAGGAGGTAAGGGGAGTGGGGGAGGAATGGGATGTATTTATTGAAGCAGTGATGGCTTGCGCAAAAGATGCTTGTGGCATGAGAAGCGTGGGAGGTGGGTTGATTAGAAAAGGTAGCGAGTGGTGGGATGAAGAAGTTAGATTATTAGAAAAGAGAAGAGAGAGGCATTTGGACGATTTTTGCAGGGAAAAAATGCAAATGAGTGGGAGAGGTATAAACGAAAGAGGCAGGAGGTCAAGAGAAAGGTGCAAGAGTTGAAAAAGAGGGAAAATGAGAGTTGGGGTGAGAGTATCATTAAATTTTAGGGAGAATAAAAAGATGTTTTGGAAGGAGGTAAATAAAGTGCGTAAGACAAGGGAGCAAATGGGAACTTCAGTGAAGGGGGCTAATGGGTAGGTGATAAGTAGTGGTGATGTGAGAAGGAGATGGAGTGAGTATTTTGAAGGTTTGTTGAATGTGTTTGATGAGTGGCAGATATAGGGTGTTTTGGTCGAGGTGGTGTGCAAAGTGAGAGGGTTAGGGAAAATGATTTGGTAAATAGAGAAGAGGTAGTAAAAGCTTTATGGAAGATGAAAGCCAGCAAGGCAGCAGGTTTGAATGGTATTGCAGTGGAATTTATTAAAAAAGGGGGTGACTGTATTGTTGACTGGTTGGTAAGGTTATTCAATGTATGTATGATTCATGGTGAGGTGCCCGAGGATTGGCGGAATGCTTGCATAGTGCCATTGTACAAAGGCAAAGGGGATAAGATTGAGTGCTCAAATTACAGAGGTACAAGTTTGTTGAGTATTCCTGGTAAATTATATGGGAGGGTATTGATTGAGAGGGTGAAGGCATGTACAGAGCATCAGATTGGGGAAGAGCAGTGTGGTTTCAGAAGTGGTAGAGGATGTGTGGATCAGGTGTTTGCTTTGAAGAATGTATGTGAGAAATACTTAGAAAAACAAATGGATTTGTATGTAGCATTTATGGATCTGGAGAAGGCATATGACAGAGTTGATAGAGATGCTCTGTGGGAGGTTTTAAGAATATATGGTGTGGGAGGAAAGTTGTTAGAAGCAGTGAAAAGTTTTTATCGAGGATGTAAGGCATGTGTACATGTAGGAAGAGAGGAAAGTGATTGGTTCTCAGTGAATGTAGGTTTGCGGCAGGGGTGTGTGATGTCTCCATGGTTGTTTAATTTGTTTATGGATGGGGTTATTAGGGAGGTGAATGCAAGAGTTTTGGAAAGAGGGGCAAGTATGCAGTCTGTTGGGGATGAGAGAGCTTGGGAAGCGAGTCAGCTGTTGTTCGCTGATGATACAGCGCTGGTGGCTGATTCATGTAAGAAACTGCAGAAGCTGGTGACTGAGTTTGGTAAAGTGTGTGAAAGAAGAAAGTTAAGAGTAAATGTGAATAAGAGCAAGGTTATTAGGTACAGTAGGGTTGAGGGTCAAGTCAATTGGGAGGTAAGTTTGAATGGAGAAAAACTGGAGGAAGTAAAGTGTTTTAGATATCTGGGAGTGGATCTGGCAGCGGATGGAACCATGGAAGCGAAAGTGAATCATAGGGTGGGGGAGGGGGCGAAAATTCTGGGAGCCTTGAAGAATGTTTGGAAGGCGAGAACATTATCTCGAAAAGCAAAAATGGGTATGTTTGAAGGAATAGTGGTTCCAACAATGTTGTATGGTTGCGAGGCGTGGGCTAAGGACAGAGTTGTGCAAAGGAGGGTGGATGTGCTGGAAATGAGATGTTTGAGGGCAATATGTGGTGTGAGGTGGTTTGATCGAGTAAGTAATGTAAAGGTAAGAGAGATGTGTGGAAATAAAAAGTGTGTGGTTGAGAGAGCAGAAGAGGGTGTTTTGAAGTGGTTTGGTCACATGGAGAGAATGAGTGAGGAAAGATTGACCAAGAGGATATATGTGTCAGAGGTGGAGGGAACGAGAAGTGGGAGACCAAATTGGAGGTGGAAAGATGGAGTGAAAAAGATTTTGAGTGATCGGGGCCTGAACATGCAGGAGGGTGAAAGGCGTGCAAGGAATAGAGTGAATTGGAACGATGTGGTATACTGGGGTCGACGTGCTGTCAATGGATTGAACCAGGGCATGTGAAGCATCTGGGGTAAACCATGGAAAGTTCTGTGGGGCCTGGATGTGGAAAGGGAGCTGTGGTTTCGGTGCATTATTACATGACGGCAAGAGACTGAGTGTGAATGAATGGGGCCTTTGGTGTCTTTTCCTAGGGATACCTCGCACACATGAAGGGGGAGGGGGTTGTTATTCCATGTGTGGTGAGGTGGCGATGGGAAAAAATAAAGGCAAACAGTATGATTATGTACATGTGTATATAGGTATATTTCTATATATTTTTTTTATTATACTTTGTCGCTGTCTCCCGCGTTTGCGAGGTAGCGCAAGGAAACAGACGAAAGAAATGGCCCAACCCCCCCCCCCATACACATGTATATACATACGTCCACACACGCAAATATACATACCTACACAGCTTTCCATGGTTTACCCCAGACGCTTCACATGCCTTGATTCAATCCACTGACAGCACGTCAACCCCGGTATACCACATCACTCCAATTCACTCTATTCCTTGCCCTCCTTTCACCCTCCTGCATGTTCAGGCCCCGATCACACAAAATCTTTTTCACTCCATCTTTCCACCTCCAATTTGGTCTCCCTCTTCTCCTTGTTCCCTCCACCTCCGACACATATATCCTCTTGGTCAATCTTTCCTCACTCATCCTCTCCATGTGCCCAAACCACTTCAAAACACCCTCTTCTGCTCTCTCAACCACGCTCTTTTTATTTCCACACATCTCTCTTACCCTTACGTTACTCACTCGATCAAACCACCTCACACCACACATTGTTCTCAAACATCTCATTTCCAGCACATCCATCCTCCTGCGCACAACTCTATCCATAGCCCACGCCTCGCAACCATACAACATTGTTGGAACCACTATTCCTTCAAACATACCCATTTTTGCTTTCCGAGATAATGTTCTCGACTTCCACACATTCTTCAAGGCCCCCAGAATTTTCGCCCCCTCCCCCACCCTATGATCCACTTCCGCTTCCATGGTTCCATCCGCTGCCAGATCCACTCCCAGATATCTAAAACACTTAACTTCCTCCAGTTTTTCTCCATTCAAACTCACCTCCCAATTGACTTGACCCTCAACCCTACTGTACCTAATAACCTTGCTCTTATTCACATTTACTCTTAACTTTCTTCTTCCACACACTTTACCAAACTCAGTCACTAGTTTCTGCAGTTTCTCACATGAATCAGCCACCAGCGCTGTATCATCAGCGAACAACAACTGACTCACTTCCCAAGCTCTCTCATCCACAACAGACTTCATACTTGCCCCTCTTTCCAAAACTCTTGCATTTACCTCCCTAACAACCCCATCCATAAACAAATTAAACAACCATGGAGACATCACACACCCCTGCCGCAAACCTACATTCACTGAGAACCAATCACTTTCCTCTCTTCCTACACGTACACATGCCTTACATCCTCGATAAAAACTTTTCACTGCTTCTAACAACTTTCCTCCCACACCATATATTCTTAATACCTTCCACAGAGCATCTCTATCAACTCTATCATATGCCTTCTCCAGATCCATAAATGCTACATACAAATTCATTTGCTTTTCTAAGTATTTCTCACATACATTCTTCAAAGCAAACACCTGATCCACACATCCTCTACCACTTCTGAAACCACACTGCTCTTCCCCAATCTGATGCTCTGTACATGCCTTCACCCTCTCAATCAATACCCTCCCATATAATTTACCAGGAATACTCAACAAACTTATACCTCTGTAATTTGAGCATAGGTATATGTCTGTGTGTATATATATGTGTACATTGAGATGTATAGGTATGTATATTTGTGTGTGTGTGGACGTGTATGTATATACATGTGTATGTGGGCAGGTTGGGCCATTCTTTCGTCTGTTTCCTTGCGCTACCTCACTAACGCGGAAGACAGCGACAAAGCAAAATAAATAAATAAAAAAGAAAAAGATATAGTCACCTTCCAAGGGTGCTGAATGCATCATGAATTTACATATCTATAAAAAAAAATCCATAGTTATTATTCAGTGTATCAGAAGCAAAAATTAATATAACCAAAAGTAGTTGATAAATTTATTAATTCTTCTCATACTGCACAAACCCACCATATGTAATATTTCTTATAACAGACTGTACAAATCATTCATACCAGTTTTTATGTATGAATCATACTTTAACACAAATAGAGAGCAGATCTTTAAACTACTCTAGGAATGCCTTCCTATACTTCAGTTTCCTAAGGGTATACTACTGTTTTAGGCATTTCTTTACAGTATTCATATTCTGCTCTAAAGATGCCTTACCATAAACAAGTTTTCTTGCAATTAATCCTGAATGTGAATCCTATCCATCTTGTTCATCTTATATGAACATTGTCAGATAGTCAGTACTGCCATATGCACTAACCTAAACCCATGTCTAGTAAACATATAGGAGACCAAAGTTTGCCAACCACACAACCACATCTTATAAACCACCACGTTAAGCTGCAATGTACAATCTAGACCTTTGTTCCGTATTCTGCTTCTACCATACAAACCATTCATCCCACAATCCTGTTATTGCTGTACACCACCACACACACAATACTAGTTTAATAGTAATCTTGCAAAGACACATCTGACACCCTTTAGTTATGAAAACCAGACTTGAACACTCCTTATACGCTAATCATAAGATATACATCTACCATCCTCTCATTCTATAAACAAAAGACCCACGTACCAGCTAATCTGTAGTTGCCATACTTCTTAACAACACTTCTGTCCAGCTCCACGATGTTGATATCATTAATTGAAGACACATCCATATTGCCCCTCACCAGGAGAAGTCCAAGATCATAGTTTCCCACTAATGTTTGCCGAGATATGTTATCTGTATATACTACCTGGCTTGCTAGTTGCCTCACATCTACCTGCAAATATAACAACCAATAACAAGTGAAATATTCAAAAACTGCCAGCAAAATGAAAAGTAGTGCCCAGTTTTTAGTACGATAATTTCTATTTCAGAAATGCTTTTCCCTCACAGAGTTTTTTATGTGTGTATATGATACTACACTAACCTTACTCTCTCTTTTATAAACAAACTTTCCCTTAAAATCATGGAAATTTCTGCAGTAAACAACTAATACAAGATAGCATCCCCTAAACCAAACAATCTATCTTTAATATGTTGTTTGAGCAAAATATGGATTTAATTACAACACTAATCAAAAAATGCTATGCATTTATTGAACACTAGTCATTTTGCTTATCAACACACTGCAGTGTTCATTTTTTTTTTTTTTAGGCTATCAATCTATGATCCAAGGTCCCAAATTAAAGACAAAACACAGAAAATATATATTTCTATGACAGAGCAACTACATGGAACTATTTGCTCTTAGGGAAAGAAAGGGCAATATTTCAAATTTCGAGTACAAAAAAGAATAAGTTTTCAGGACCATTCACACAAGAGAACTGCTCACCTAGCATCAGATGCATACTTAAGACAAGTTTACTCACATTGTTAACTTTTTCAACAAACAAGTCTCCATTAATCTTCAAGCTTGTGAAGGTTTTCTTGTCCTGGAAGGTTACACTGGCCCCTTTGGTTACTATAGTATCAGTGTCTACACCATTAATTTCGATCGAATTATTGTTCCCAAGTGTGTGGATGATCTCCTCAGCCACCAGTGTCTTGTATTTGTGGTGTCCCACAACCTGCTGATCCCTCACACTCTGCCGCATGTACTCTGTTGATGCAGAGAAGCAACATGTAGTTTTATATTTTCCAAATTTCTCAAATGGGAAACTATATGGTCAAACTGAAGAATTACCTTAAGATGACTCAAGATAGCTAATCATACAGAATTATGATAGAACAGTGACAGTATTGTAACTAATGAGGTTTGGAGGTGCTGCTACTGCAGTACGGGCTCGAAGAAAGTTGGGAAAGGCTTTGAATTTCAATGCCTTACGGGGATACTCTCGAGTTTTCTGGAGTATCCAAGTCTTACCCTGTCTTTTTGTGGTTACCTTGTTAAAACACCCTTAGGAATGGAACACTATGGGTGTCATTGCCTAACTTTATCAGGGAAATAGTAGGTTATTTAATACAAACACTTGAGGCGAGGTGGGATTTTAGTCTTTTGAACAATTTGAGAGCTCTGCTGTCTTGGGGAGACACTGCCCTGTAGTTGCTCTTGGCCATTGGCCTGTCAAATGTGAGGCATAAAAGGCCGAGGAGTAAAAGGGACAAGTGACTGAGGGTGATGGCTCAATGTAAATGGGTTGACAAGCGAGTTTAGGAGGGAACTTGGGGAGAATTTTGAAAGTTATAGTTTGGACGTTCTAGAGATTAGGGAAGCCCATATCCTTAGCAGGGTGTATGGAGAGAAAATGCAAGTTATGGGAGGATGAGGAAAGAGGAGAGGTATGGCCATGAATGAATGAAAATTATCGGTGTAATTTGCAAATGTGCAATCAGAGTATGGGGCGTCACCAGAGGGAAAGGGTGTCAGTAACGTAGATAGATAGTCATGGCCTATTTTCACAACTTCCTCAACCAATCAATCTTTCTCCATGAAATGTAACAAGTACAAAAAATATAATTTATTTCAAAAGCAAAGAAATACCTTAAGATATACTGTACTGCAATGTTACATGCAGTTCTACTTATGCCTACTTTTAACAGTACCCTATGTACAATTAACTAAAAATCCTTTATCTTTAAATTACTGTTCACATCTAAATTCTAAGCAAAGCCCATTAAAATTATTTTTGAAAAGGTACCGTTTAGGAGGACAAGCTAGGAGCAATGAATGTGCAAGGACAGTGTAATGGCAACTTCCCTGTTGTCTTTCCTAAGCAGTCTTGTTAGTAATCAAGAACTATTCTGTAAATACATAATGCCTGCATTATTTTTACTGCCCTAACTCCTTTTCTTAAAAAAAAAAAAAAAAAAAAAAAAGGGAGAGAAGGCCAAGAGTGCCATTGTGTGTGTACAACTATAACCAATAAAGCTTCTAGCATCAAGTAAGGTAATCCTTGCGCTGACCCTATTCTGCCACCTTGCCTAGGCAACTCGCCCTCATCCCAAGTTCGCCTTCATTTAACATTGATATCACTTTTATGGTTAGAAAATATTAGGAAATAGTAGAACTTTCCTCCAGAAAAATTAAGAGGTTCCTTATCCCATTCCTATGCCCAGCTAAATCAAAACAAGACCATTATATAGCAGAAAACCTACCACTAGTTAGCACTCCAGAGATCGTTCCTGCTATGGGACTGCCACGGGTGGTGAAGACATCCACTTCCATGTAGTGTGCACGCCAACTTTCCTGTACATTCTGATCTACACCATCTAGTAGGAACTCCCGGGTTATGCTGTCTAGCGAGTGGCCATTCACCTGCAAAGTGAAATGCTTAACCAAAAGCAACCATGTACTATTGATTATATTCCTTTACCACAACATGTGGTAGAGATGCTCAACATTGATAGAGATGCTCTGTGGAAGGTATTAAGAATATATGGTGTGGGAGGCAAGTTGTTAGAAGCAGTGAAAAGTTTTTATCGAGGATGTAAGGCATGTGTACGTGTAGGAAGAGAGGAAAGTGATTGGTTCTCAGTGAATGTAGGTTTGCGGCAGGGGTGTGTGATGTCTCCATGGTTGTTTAATTTGTTTATGGATGGGGTTGTTAGGGAGGTAAATGCAAGAGTCCTGGAAAGAGGGGCAAGTATGAAGTCTGTTGGGGATGAGAGAGCTTGGGAAGTGAGTCAGTTGTTGTTCGCTGATGATACAGCGCTGGTGGCTGATTCATGTGAGAAACTGCAGAAGCTGGTGACTGAGTTTGGTAAAGTGTGTGGAAGAAGAAAGTTAAGAGTAAATGTGAATAAGAGCAAGGTTATTAGGTACAGTAGGGGTGAGGGTCAAGTCAATTGGGAGGCGAGTTTGAATGGAGAAAAACTGGAGGAAGTGAAGTGTTTTAGATATCTGGGAGTGGATCTGTCAGCGGATGGAACCATGGAAGCGGAAGTGGATCATAGGGTGGGGGAGGGGGCGAAAATTTTGGGAGCCTTGAAAAATGTGTGGAAGTCGAGAACATTATCTCGGAAAGCAAAAATGGGTATGTTTGAAGGAATAGTGGTTCCAACAATGTTGTATGGTTGCGAGGCGTGGGCTATGGATAGAGATGTGCGCAGGAGGATGGATGTGCTGGAAATGAGAGGTTTGAGGAAAATGTGTGGTGTGAGGTGGTTTGATCGAGTAAGTAACGTAAGGGTAAGAGAGATGTGTGGAAATAAAAAGAGCGTGGTTGAGAGAGCAGAAGAGGGTGTTTTGAAATGGTTTGGGCACATGGAGAGAATGAGTGAGGAAAGATTGACCAAGAGGATATATGTGTCGGAGGTGGAGGGAACGAGGAGAAGAGGGAGACCAAATTGGAGGTGGAAAGATGGAGTGAAAAAGATTTTGTGTGATCGGGGCCTGAACATGCAGGAGGGTGAAAGGAGGGCAAGGAATAGAGTGAATTGGAGCGATGTGGTATACAGGGGTTGACGTGCTGTCAGTGGATTGAATCAAGGCATGTGAAGCGTCTGGGGTAAACCATGGAAAGCTGTGTAGGTATGTATATTTGCGTGTGTGGACGTGTGTATGTACATGTGTATGGGGGGGGGGGTTGGGCCATTTCTTTCGTCTGTTTCCTTGCGCTACCTCGCAAACGCGGGAGACAGCGACAAAGTATAAAAAAAAAAAAAAAAAAACCACAACACGTCAGAACCACTAAACTCCATTTCCTCAACTATTACTATTATTACCACTGAACACCACTCATCTACAGATATGCCTGCTAGTTTGTCTAAAATTATGAAGGCCAACACGACAGTTTTTGGTTCCCAGTTATATGTATTAAATCATGAGCATACAGCCTTGGTTTGCTCACATACATCGACTTAAAGTGCAGGAATATATGAGTTAGCCAACTGTGCACCTGATCCATTCGATAAACAGGAAACCAAATATAGACATCCTCTGTATATAACACAACATGTTTAGTAGCCAGTATAAAGCAGTATTAACCATATAAAGGACACCAGTTTCATACTGGTTTGCAATGCAAGAAGTATGCCTACTTGAATCCACATTTACAAAGTGATATCCCCTCAAATTCTCAAAAAAATTTCCATTGGATTAAAAATCTTTTTAACATCCCTTTCCAGAATCAAAACTTTGAAGTGTTTTATATCTCAAGTGGTATGATGATATCTCAAGTGGTATGATGCAACTTACTCACCTTATGTAAAGTCAGTTCATCAAAATGGGCATTATCAACAGTGAGGGATGCAGCACTTATAAATCCAGTGATAGCTTGCTGGCCGGAGTGGTACAACACTGTAGGAAGGGCATCCTTCAGAAGCTGTACCTCTGTCTGCAAGTATCACCAAGTGGTTAATCAACCAAGTTACTAGATGGTAAAGCAAATGTAAAACCAGTATCCTGTCATAAAAGGGAATTCTCATGTATGATCAGTCAGGTTTTGACTTTTTTGAAGTATAACCATTATTTGATTATGAGCATTATCAGACTTGCCACTCCCTCATCCCATTTTTTGTGGAAATAACCAAGAGAACATTCATTTTAAATACCTGAAGTTCGCTTACAGCTGCAACATATTCCTCCAAGGATTGATTGGCTGAGCTCCCTTCCAAGGGGTTCCTGATGTTAACAGTCTGATCAATGGTAGTTGTTCCACTCACTGTTAGTTCTGGGAAGATGACCTGGCCCACTCCATACCTTTCAAAAGAACAGTTCACGCTTTTTTCATATCCAACTGCCTCTCCTACCTTACCAAGTCAGCATCATTAAAAATCAACCTCATTTACACATTTTGGTAATAGCCAAGCAACAGAATAAGTGGCACTTGTAGATCCAGCAGTGATGTGCAGGCTGTAAGTGTGTTTAAATAGTTATATGCTAGAGGCATGAAGTTGTCTTGGGATAAGACCTGGGATAATGACTGTGAAAAAGAACTCAAAGTAACTGGAGTCTTGATATCGCAGGTGATGGACAAGTACCGAGAGTGGCAGGGAGGGTAATGATGGAAGAAGTAGAGTGAAGACTAGAGGTCAGTTGTGCAAGAAAATGAAATGTTATGATGGAGCAGAGGGCACTGAAAGAAGAGAGCAATGATATTGTAGTGGTGTGTTGGAATTAAAGGACTCTCTAAATTGGTGGTAGTACAAGAATGAAAGTTTTTATGTGCCCTAATGGAATCAGTCAGAACACATGAGTCCTTGTTCAATTGGGTGTAGCCTTAATCAAATGAGGTCTTGAGAGGGTTTGGTCCAACTCTAGGTGGTTACCTCTCAAACATGCAAGAGTGTAGGACACTGATATGAAGAGATTGCCCAGTGCTGACAATCGCTGTTTATTGCAATTCAACTCCAAGACAAGTGCAGATTATGGCCCAGACACATAGAGGTGAGGTTACTGACAAGCATGGCAACTAATGGGAAAGAGCCTTACAAGCTCCACTTTTACTAAATAACAGGCCAGTGAAAAAAGAAAGTTGGGAGGATATGTTATCCAAGTCTAAATGAATAACAGTCCAGTGAAAAAAGAAAGTTGGGAGGATATGTTATCCAATTCTAAATGACTATTTGAAGAATGAAAATGCAGAGGATGGACAAGACATTATATCCAAGGGCAAGGTTGTTTACAACCACAGAAGGTACTGGGAAAAAGACTTGCAATGCTCTTTTGCAATCCCATTAGGTAAAATGCCTAATGAAAAAAAATTAGTTTATGGAAACAATTGTAGTGATGTGAAAGCATGGAAGAATCAAGACGCACTAGAGCACAGGTTTAAGAGAAGTGTTCTACCCCCTTTTGCTGAGGATAGTATAAACTCCATTATATAAAAAATAGCTTTTAAAAACCTCAACCACAAGTAGACTACTGGCATTCTGTCCAGAAACATGCATCTCTCCTTGTCATGTACAACACTTGACTCGCATAGATCATTATTCGTAACCGATTTTCCTGCGGAGCACCATTCAATAGCCTTGACTTTTGGAAAATTGGCAGAAGCAACAGATGGTAGCAGTATGTAGGAACATTTAGGCTGGAGCATTAGGTAATAGTAATAAGGAACATTAGGTAGAAGCTCTCTACATGGCCTGTTAAGGGTGAAGCAATAGAGGCTATGAAGTGGCACTGGAGTTCCCTAGATATGGAGGGACTACTGCCATGGACACCCATTTAAGAGAGTTCCACTTTACATTTAAAAGGCCAAGCGAGTGCTTTGACAGTTGCTGGAAGAGGAGGGGTAACTGGGAATACTGGATTCAATAAGCTGCACATGGGAAAGAGTACACATGTGAGGGACTGAGCATCAACATACATAATTGGCCTGTTGCAATTCACTGGCTTGCACAGAAAAGGTTGTTATATGCAAGTACGTTAAAGGGAGTGGCAGGTGGAATGCCATTTTTTGGTGAAGTAATGTGTGAAAGTCTGTAATGAACAAATGAAGAAAAAAGTCTAAAATAAAGTAGCAAGAGGAAGAGGGTTTAGAAAAGTGGCTTGTTGTGCTGCAATACCTAGAGATATTAAAAAATGGCACACACATAAGTTAAATAAAACCAGGGCACTGAAAGGTTTAAATACTTACATAGACAAATGATGTGTATGGCATGTGAAAGATGGGATAAAGAAGTGATACTCCTGATCCTACCCACCTAGGTATCATGAGGATTAGTGATAACTGCATACTGAGCCAGCACTTCAATGGTTGTCAAGCTGCACTCCTCCGACCCAGACAGCCGTCTTTCTTTCTGTCTCAGCCATATGTAGACTGCTGGTATTCTGTCCACAAGCATACAATCTCTCCTTGTTACACACAAAACTTTACTCATGCTACTCATTCATCAAACCCTAGATTTTCCTATGGTGAGAGCTATGCTGTAGCCCTCCCTTTTGGCAAAATGGTAGGAGCAACAGACAGCAGGCAGGAATATCAGGCTGGAGCATTAGGTTGAAACATTAGGTAGATGTAATAGGCAAGAACGTTAAGCGTTACGAAGTAGCAGAACGGAAGATTAGACAGGAACATTAGGCACATACATTCAGTGGTAGTTGGTAGAGACATTCAGTAGGAACCTCTGGAAACAATGCACTGGCCATTCCCTGTGCCAGGGGCCTGTTAAGGGTAGGCACTCAAGGCTACAAAGCAGCAATGAAGTTCACCACTTATGGAGAATTTTGCCACGTTCTCCCTACTGAAGGAGTTCCCAGAGGGAATGGGCAACATAGATATAGACAGATTGAAGACGAGATTAGGAAGAGTGGTGGAATGAATCTGTTGCTTGCAAAAGAGAAAAGGGAAGTCAGATGGTATGTACATGGAATTAATGCAGTAACTGGGAGGAATACAAGAAAAAGTGGCAATTTTAAGAAAAGGTACAAGAGCTAAAGAATAGTGGAAATGATAGATAAGGGTGAAAGTGGGAATACAAAGAGACAACAACAAGGAGAGTGTTTGAGAAAGGCAGCAGGCATAAAAGTGATGCAGCGAGTATTTTGAAAAAATTCAATACATTGAATAATAGGGTAGCATATGTGGTATGCTTGCGGTGTCTCTAGTTTTCTCATTGCACTAACCCTTCCCCTTGTCAGTATCATCAAAAGTACTTGCAAGTATATAAACAGGTAGTCTTGCCTACTTAGTCATTTGGTTAAATTTATATACTATTAGAAACTTGAAATCTTAGCTGACAACCTTTGGTTGTAATAACCATAATCTCGATGACACGTGACATGTCATGAACATCTTGCCATCCAACGACAAGATATAACCGAAGTTCCAGAGCCATAACCCTAACCTGAGGATGGTCAACAGTCATCAAGGAATCTTGGGCGATGATACCCTCCAAATAATCAATGTCCCTCTTCCTTTGGTCCAGCAAAGTAGTAGTGTCCACCAGACATCGTAACAGTGGGTCTCCTCCAGTCTCCACCTCTCCTGTGAATGCCCATGCTTATCTCATTTTAAGTTATTAAATATCTACTATAAAATTTGCCCAAATTGTGAGTTTTTCTTAAAACATGATTGTGCTTAAATCTTATTTTATTCTGTTCAATGCTTCTCCTGGACTTCACAAAGGCTCATGACATTGAAAAGGTGCAATCAGATTTGTGCATACCTAATAAAATATCCTCCAAGTGGAGGATCCTGGCCTCCAGCTTGCTCACTGCACCTGTGCACACGTACAGAATATGATAGTCTGGTCCCAGTTTAACTCCATGAAGGTCATGGACAGCATTACAAGTGGTGTTCACTGTGAATGAGGGCAAATAGTGTCCAGTCAAGTCATCCGTGTAGAGACTGATGGTGGCCTGTAGAAGACAATATGAATAGAGCAAATGTGTATTTATCAACACAATAGTAAAATTCTCCCAACTAACAACAAAAATTAACGATTCTTAATTCTAGCAGCAAAGTTTAACATATCTTCTAAAAGGGTGGAGTGAAAAATAATTCAAGTGGCTGGAGCCTGAACATGCAGGAGGGATAAAGGTGTGCACGGGAAAATGGTGAAATGGAGCAATTTGGTAAACAAACGGGGAACATGCTGTTAATGGACTGGACAAGGGCATGAGACAAGCTGGAGGAAACCAAGAAAAGGTCTGTGGGTCCTGAATGTGGGCAAGGGGATGTGGTTAGGCAAATTTCGCATGACAGAATCGACAAGAGGGAATGAGGCCTTTTTGTCCCAGGCAATTTCTAACCAATGGGGAAAAACAGTGAACAAGTTTGAAAAAGATTATATTCTTAAATCATCCACAATAGAGCTGATAAAACATAAATGATTTTGAAAATGCAAAGTGCATTACAACCCTCATGACATTTATCTACCGGGGTGCATCCCTCAAAGTGAACATGTCAATTTGGCTGCCAGTGACTAAGTATATCATCAGCACCTCAAGTATACCAAGTATGTTATAAACTTTCACCATCTGTTCTATAAGGCTCAGAAAAATCTTACCCGATTAGCCAAAACTACTAAATAGATACATGGCACATATAAACTAAGAAACTACGGGAAACAAATTGGTAAAGCACTTTTTGCATACCCCAGTAGAGATCATGATGATGCTCT
The DNA here is from genome assembly GCF_036320965.1 of Panulirus ornatus. Taxonomy (NCBI): domain Eukaryota; kingdom Metazoa; phylum Arthropoda; class Malacostraca; order Decapoda; family Palinuridae; genus Panulirus; species Panulirus ornatus. The sequence continues at coordinate 6,250,688 of NC_092267.1, read as the reverse complement.
CAAAGTTGTGCAGGGGTAAAACCCCCACAGAGCTCGGTCCGACGGCCTTTGATAGTTGCAACATTTGCCACTGCTGCAGCTGGTTATCTAGAGAGAGAAAAAAAAAAAAAAAAAATCACAGCCATTTCAAAAGAACCTTTCTCAAAGGAAAACACTTTATAAATATCAAGGATTTAAGAAAAAAGTTCTTACTTCTCCACCAATAAATCTTTCCATAGTCATGGCTTAGCAGAAGAACGTAATGTTTGTCATCATGTGGGTCACTGAAGTGGAGAACCTTTACGACATCTGTATCTGGCAACTGTTGGATCAGCGTTACACTGTCTAACACTGGGTTGAATTCATATACATGGCAACCCTCCTGCAAATGCAATAGCAAGCTATTCATAAAACAGGCATGTTCCACTACAGCAAATTTATTTGTTTTTTAAAATTTCCTTTATCCATCTTACTTCAGAAATCCTTTTGCCAAAACACCAGTTTGTATATTAGGATCTTAACTTACAATCCTTCAGTATTATGACAAGACTATAATTACTTACCAGAGCAGCTATGCAAGATTCCAATTTTTTCACAAACCCATGATCTTTCTTTAATATAGTATATAATTATGAATAATGGTGGCCAATATATATACAATTTGATGAGATAGGTTATATTTCCTTTAAAAATACCTTTCCCCATCCCAAAGGAGTGGATCTAGTGTGAAAGTTTAGCAATTTCAGTCACGTAGGTGGCTGCCTACTTTAATTCAAATGCACATTTAAGAGCATACAAATGTACAATACCACTCCCTGATAGGTTGTTGTTCAGGCCTGTTAGTGAGGGCCATGGGATTATGTTCCAAGAAATGACAACCAAGAGGAAACATACACTGATAAAAGGTTCCAGCTGTCTTGGCCTGATAAAGCTGTGATGCTTTACCCTAACTCAATTTTCTAGTAACTTACAGAAACTTACTAGAAAGATACTAATGTGATACTTAGTGTGGTTAGTTTCTTGCCAAGTGGGAATGATTGATTACAGAATACTGGGAGGGTGCAGGTTTTATTCAAGGCTGTAAGGGATTAAGGAGAAATGAACTTGTGGGAATAAGGATATTCTCTTTGGAGGTAGACTGTCTTCCAATCATGTGATGTGTCGAGAATATATTTTTGTGCAGTACTTTGGGTACTGTATGGCATAGCTCAAAAGCTTTGCATGTAGCCATTGTGGATGACTGCTTAGCAGCTAGCTGATTCATAGGCAAACTATTTCTTTCTTTTTTAGGATTCTGATAGAATTAGTGATGAAAGGGCAAGTGAGGTGCAGTAATAAAACGTGTATGGTAGGGAGACCTTTGAAGGGTGTGCTTAAATGGTTTGGACACATGGGTAGAATGAGCGAGGAAAGGTTGAAACAAGGATATACAAGTCAGATGTGGATGGAACATGGAAAACAAAGACCAAATTGGAGATGGAAGGATGGAGTGAAAAAGTTAAAGTGATAACGGCTTGATCATGCAGGAGGGGGATAAAGCATTCAATGGATAGAGTGAACTGGAACAATTTGGTGTGCTAAGGACTGCTAAGGACAACGTGCTGTCAATGGACTGAACCAGGGCTTGTAAGTGTCTGAGGTAAACCATGGAAAGGTCTCCAAGGCCCTGTATGGATAGGGAGCTGTGGTTTTGGTGTATTACAAATGACAGCTACAGACTGGATGTGGCCTTTTTTTTTTGTTCCTTATGCTACCTTGCTAATGTGGGAAACTGTGATAGAAAAAAATCTTTCATGCAAGATATTGGAGCATGACGTTAGTGGTTCCATATGTTCAATGGCATTAGTACTGTATGAAAATTGTAGACAGGTGAAGTCATCCATAATGTGTCGTGTGAGGTTCGTATGCAGTGTGGGTGTGGAGAAGTGGGTCCAATGCCATGGAAGGTGGGCAAGTAGACTGTTTTGCTCGATTATTCAGTAAATTGGCAAATCTGAGGAGTTTGGACATTGACAACTTATTTGGTAGAGTAGGAAGAAAGGTTGTGTGTAGGGGTACTTGGAGGATTTCAGGATGGGTATTACACAGGCAAATTTATCTAAATTAGGGTTTTAGATTTAATCTAAAGTGCAACCTAAAATACAATTTCTTTCAAAGGTATATCAATACTAACGACTTTTTTGTAAATAACACCAGCCCTCATCCAGCATTAAAAGTATCGATAACATGTTACTAAATGACCATTGTAATGCTTTCCCGTTATTATGTTGAAGTGCTGGGAAAATTCTGACAATAGTGCAAGTTTCCAAGCTCAAAATTCAGTGAAGATATTCTCACTTCATGCTTAATCCGTGAAAGTAACATTTATGAGCAAACTTAAGTTTATGCAAGTAGTACATTTTGAATAGCTGAGAATTTACTAGAGAACATTGACATCAATTAACATCAAAGCAATATACATGCAGTCTTGTAAAAGCTCGGCAGAACTAGAGTCCAAACTAATAACGATACTTGCTGAAGATTTCATGCCGAAAACAAGATAGTAACTGCCACCATCTGGAAACCCTGCAATGTCCCGTACTCCAGAAGCCCTTAGCTGGAGGCTATCTCGCTTATCAAAGTACTCTCCCACCAGCACATACATTCTGCAATAAAAAATATCGGATTAAGCTAAGCAAAAGCTCGATCTTCTTCATAGTCTAGTTCAGATTTTCAGCAAGATCTTCAATCAGAATGACAAATAGGATCACAAGAGACTGAAGAGAGACTTTTAGCATAAGAAATTTAAAAGGTGCCAAAATTGGTGTTTGAACATTTTCTCATTTTGTTTGAACAAATGGATACACAAGAAAAACTCTGGTCCATTACAGTCAGTACCTTGTTATTTAGTGAAGAGTACAAGCAGCACAGAATCATGCATACATACATGGAGAAACAGAGTACATCTATAATGTAGCAAGGGTTAAATCAAGATATTTCTTTCATGATAAATGCTACTGACATGATGCAAATGCCATGCTTAGTTCAACAGCAATAAAATTGAGGAAAATTAATGTTCTACTCATTCCTCTTCCAGCAGCATAACTTACACAGAATGTGTGAGATCATCATCTGGGGTAGAATAGTAGTGTTCTCCAACAACTAAATATAGTTCACCATGTGTGTAGAAGAGGTGCAGTCCTCCAACTATGCCCCTTGAGAGGATGGTGTGTGGCATGCGCAGCTGCCCTGTCTGCAAGTTAACACAGACAATGCTCACCAGTCGTGAAGACGATGACCCCAGAGCAAGGAAGAGGAACCCAGAGTATGTATGGGCCTGCAAGACAAAATTATCAAAATACAAAAACGTTCAGAGTAGTCACCTTAGTAGAGAATTTTAACAGTTCTTCAGAATAACCTTAGAAATGCTAATAATCTTCAGTCTAGAATATGTACAAGCAATACGTCAAGCCGACAAGAGCACACTATTGCAATACTATGCAAAAACTGTATGCAGTAATGCACAAAAGTTGACCTGCCTATTTTCTTATACAACCCTGTTACTCTGTTCTCAAAAACACTCACTGCTATCCTGTTGACTTTATCGAGGCTGATTGAAGTCAACTGGAACCTCGAAATTATCTTCACACTGTTGTCGATAGCAGACCAGGCAACAATTTTCTGGTAATGACTCCTGCCAACCCAGTTGACATTTTTATTAGTCACAAATAAATCCAATCTTCATTAATTCAAACTATAAATTCAAGTAACATCTGAAATTTCCCTCAACCCCTCTTCCCTTTGCCTTTCTTTGACACCTCTGCCAAGTTCAACTCTAGACATTTTCTCAAACCTGGATCATAGTATTTCAAATCCATCTTTCAGTTCATCAGCCATTCCATTCTTTATGATGTACCAGACATTATTCACTACTATTCACTTCAAGTCTACAAGAAATCCATTTTAACTGAACCATTCCATCCATCCAGTAACTGCATAGACCATACTAAAATGCTAAGAAATTATAAAACCAAGCCACAAATTAAAATTCATTTTTTTCCTTACCTTACTACCAAACTTCTAAATATCGTCAATGTTAATCGGTATTTTCACTATTTCCTCGGACACTTGCACATCTTGACACTGTCCTGAAGTTTTATCATATTTTCTCCTAAAATACCTACATCAAGCAGATAAACTTTGGATCCCAGTTTTTCATTTTCCTAAATTCCAAATCATATTAACTCCTTAACATCAGGTCAGTCACTTGTTCCAACTACCTTCCCTAACTCCTTCAGTTTCTTTCACTCTCTCTATCCACATTACAACATCCTAAAGTTCATGAAAATTTCTTTCCCTTGCATTTCCTCTACAAATCCTTGTCCTTACACATGCCCACCTAGTTCTTATTTTGCTGATCAATATCTGGAAAATGCAAGATTCTGGATAGAGTTCATGTCCCTTGACCAGAATCAATTAACATGGCATTAACACTTATTCATCACCCCAAGCTTAGACCAAGTCCCACCCTTACCTTGGCGCTCCCAAAATCCAGTAAGTGATGTAGTCATAGGTCAACAGCTCGAGACCTGTCACCCCTTCTGTCCACGAGCTATCATCTATTTTTGCTGCACCTTCCATTCTGAATGTTGTCAGTTCCAAGTCTGTCACATTTATTGATGCCAAGTCCATAGCTGGAAGGAAACCAACAGAGTGGATAAAACAGAATTCAACTCATTATCTTCTCTCATCAGTTATTAAAACTTTTCAATATTTCAATTTCATAAAATTTCACTTGCTTGGATATCAAATCTTTAGCCCAATTCATAAATTTTCTTAAACAGTGAAATGTTCAAAAGATATCTACCAAGGAATTACTGTCACGATACAGTGCTGGCCACAAATTTCAGACTAAGAGGACGATACATTTCGTTTTCTTATATCAAAAAAGCTGCATTCACTCACATTCTCTACCTGTCAGGCGTAATGCATTAAAACCACAGCTCCCTAACCACAACTAGGCCCTACAGACATTTCCATGGTTTACCCCAGATGCTCTACATGCCCTGATTGTCCACTGACAGCACATCAATCGCTGTATACCATTGCCCTAATTTACTCAACTCTGGCCTCCTGCACATTTGGTCTCCCTCCTCTTGTTCCCTCCACTTCTGACATATACTTTGTCAAACTTTCCTCACTCATTCTCTCCATATGTCCAAAACATTTCAGCTCTCAACCACACTTTCGATACCTACTCTTATCAAACCACCTCACACCTCAAGCAACTTAAACATATCCCCCTTCCTCCTCACAGCCTTTATATATAGCCCATGCCTCACATCCATACAATATTGCTGGGACTACTATACCTCCAAGCATCCCCATTTTTGCCCTACCAGGTAATCTCTGCACATTCTTCAGCACTCCCAAAACCTTTGCACCTCGTCCATTCTACGACTCGCTTCCTCTTTGATGGTTCCACTCTTTGACATGTCCACTCCCAAATATCCAAAACACTTTATTTCCTCCAATATGTTTTAGTTCAAATTCACATCCCCAACTAAAGTCCATCAACCCTGCTAAACTTAATCTTGCTTTTAATCACAGTAACTCTCCAATTCCTCCTTTCACACTCGTTTTCAAACTCAGTCATTAACTTCCACAGTTTCTCACTCAGCCATCAGTGCTGTGTCATCAGCAAGGAACAACCAACTCTTCCCATGCCCTATCTCACCCACAGACTGCATACTTGGCCCTCTCTCCAAAACTCTTGCATTCATCTCCCTCACCATCCCATCCATGAACCAAATGAACAACCATATTGACTAAGTCCTGACACCCTCAACAAAAACTTCTCATTGCCTCTAGCAGCTGTGGTCTCATCATACAATCCCAAGATCTAAAATAAGGCATCTCCATCAGCCCTACCGTATGCTTTCTCCACATCCATGAATGCTGCAAACAAAATCTTTCTCCACATATTTCTTACACATTCTTTGAAGGAAACGCCTGATCCACACATCCTCCACTGCTTCTAAAACCACACTGCCCCTCCCCACACTGATGCTCTGCACATGCCTCACCCTCTTAAATACCCTCCCATACAACTTACCGGCACACTCAACTACCTTGTACCTCTATAGTTTGAAGACACCTTTACATAATGGCATTATTCATGCATTCTGCTAATCCTCAAGCATCCACTCTTGCCACCTTGCCATATTCCATCTTACATAATGCTTTCACTACCTCCTCTATTTTTACCAAACCACTCTCCACGACTCACTTTGCATACCATCCCAACACAAACACCTTAAATTACCATACTAATCAACATTCAACAATCCTTAAAAAATACTCCCTTCCTCTCCTCTCCTACTCACTTCACCACTAAATGTTACTACTTCCCATTTTGCCTCCTTCGCTGATGCTCCCATTCAATCTCATTTTTTGTTTGCACATTAACATATCTAAAACATCTTATTTTCCATAAAATTTACAGATACTCATTCGCAATTCATTTGCCCCTTCACTCTTGCACCATCCTCTTGTCCTCCTGCCACTTTCTCATACATTCCCATACCTGCACTACTTCCCTACAAGTACTGTCCAAACATCTCTCCTCATTCACTAGCAACTATACTTTGTCCCACCACTCTACCCCTTCTAATCTGCCCATTTTCCACCTCTTGCATGCCACATACATCTCTCTCATGCCAGCACTGCTTCCCTAAATACCTCCCATTCCTCATTCACTCCACTCACGCTCACCTTATGCCATTCTACATGAACTATCCAGGTATTTCTCACACAAATCTTTTCCAAGCTCACTCACTCTCGTCACTCCTCACCGATACAGTTTCCTCTTTCCCAAAAACCTCGAAAAATATTCATCCTCTTCTACATAAGATGAACAGTCCCTCTCAGCACATTCACATACAATAATGCCTGCCCACCACCCTGCATAAAAATACTTTTGTATGCCCCATTTTTAAACGAAGGATTTCCAGTCACCAATCTTTTTTCCATCACACAACTAAGCTGTTCATTTCCAATCATAATACCAATTACCCCGTACCTCCCAATTATACCCTCAACTGTCATTACTCACCTTTGCATCAAAGTCACAAATCACCAATCACCAGTCTCTTGCATCAAAACTGCCAACACATTCATCTGCACCCAAAACACTTGCTTCAAGAGCTTTCTTCACATGGCCAGGTGCATAATCACTACTAGTCACTCAACGCTCGGAATCCACTTTCATTTTTACCAACATCAACCTAGAATTTACTTCCTTAAATTCAATCTAACCAATGCTTCCGCAGTGCTGTTACTCCTACTATGACAACCTACATTAATCTTTCAGTCCACTTTGGACAATTTACTTCAATGTAAACTACAAGGCTACTATTTCTCCAACTCCCACCAATACTCACTTCTTCTGTAACGACGAGACTCCTCAGTGAATGCCTTAGAAATGTGAAGACGAGCCTGGTCAACAAGGCTGTCCATGTACAAGTCTAGGTCAGCCAGAGTTTCCAGGGGCCTATTTTCCATCATTATTGACTGAAGAAAAACAAAACTACACAATAGACATTATCAAGTGCAATGTGGTAACCTAATACTTTTGGCCATCTGTAAACACCTCGTCATATTAGTTTGACAAATGCAATTACCCGATCAATGGCGGATATATACAATTCTGAAGAAAAAGGAGGTATACATTTCTCAAGCCTCATGAAGGCTTCGCCCTACAGACAGACATCAATCACCATTTCCTCTACAAAAAGTATCTAATGTCTTTTCTACATTTCAGATGCTGCATTTACTCAATAGGGAAGTAATACAATAAATTGTTAGCAAAGGAGGGGGCTAAAATGAAAATGAGGCAAGAGGAAACCACCTCTGCCATAACTATGGAGGTCAGTAATGGTAATATTCGACATATTATTTAATACAAATACTTATCCATCAGTAGTATATTAAGATTAGGAATTACAATTTTGTATAAAGGAAAATACACTTGATATTCTTAGGAGTTGTGGATACAAAGTTTACGAAAGATTCCTCACCTTTTCTATCCAGATGGATACATGTTATTAAGGAGGGGAATTTAAGACAAAGGGGGACGACTGGCTAAAAAAAAAAAAAAAAAAAAACTAAGAAAAAGCATAAGATGTTCTATTTACATACATAATGGAATGGGAAGTATCCAAGACCCATCATGAATGCTAGACCCCAATACCCCTTTAAGCTAACCATATCCCGCCCCCCCCCCCCCCCCACTACAACCCTAGACTAGGTAGACTTACCATATATGGGGTTGAGGGTGGCTGCTGCTGGGGTAATTCACCTGGCACAGCCGCTGTTCCCATCATGAAAGCCAGTGTCCACAACACGTGAGCCATGACCACTGCAGGTCTTGCACCACCATAATAACTACCCCAATTCATCGCTGATCTCTGGGGTGGGGAGGAGAAAAAGACAACAAAAGTATGTCATAAAGTATTTGGCATTGTTCAAGCATATTCATTTTGATAAGCACATGTCATACGTTAATAAATGGGTTCAGATATGCTCAATACGGCAGAGCCACAATCATAACTGACCGAGAACTTAAACTCTCCTTGGAAACTAATAAATCTTATCCATAAATAAATATTTTCATTCGTATATGACCAGTGCGGAATGAGCCAAGAATCTTTCACTGAACTCGCGAGAAAACTCTTAAAGAAACACCATAACACTAGTAAACACATGAACACAAGAGTTATTGTAATGCTGACCAAATGTCAGTCCTGCCTTTGACAACATACCAGTTCCATCATGGCCGAGCCCCACATACACCATCCAAAGATACAACTAACTATACTAAAGAGCGAACTATCATTTTCGAGGTATTTCTCAGTTCAAAGTAGGACAGATTTGTTTTCTTTCCTCATCAATCACATACACCGTCCTCTTATCTAAAGACATCTCATTAATCTAAGAAAACACATCAATCATCTATAACGAGAGTGGTAATTACAATATCACACACTAGATCTCACCTACTTGGAACCCAAAGGGTAACTGCTCGCTCTGGTGACACGAGAGTTACATCACATGGTCTCCCGCCACCTGCTCCACCCATGGTTTCTCCTGACTTTTTTTCCTATGATGATTAGAGTAATCACGAACACCTCACTGATAAATACCGTTCATATAAGCCAAATTCTGATTTACGTATTACATAAGCTTTGAAAATCCCTGCTTTGTTCATCAGCCTAGGTCATCTTATATACATTTGCTCATGGTTATCACCTTCATTGGATATAGTTGCAATAAATAAGTCGTGTTCTCCTTCGTCATGTATAAAAAAAAAAGCACCCAATTGGCCAAGAGAAAATGGAGTTAGCCAATCAGAATTGCAGGCCATGCCATCCTGAGGGAGAACCAGCCAATCATCGGGCAAGGATGACCCCCACCGGCAACCAGGAGCCAACCAATCAGGAGTCAGGGACCGCTAGTGCCGCCATTAATGGCGATCGTAGATATTACAGCAATTGCCAAGATACGAGCTTTGCTATCAAAATATGAAATGCAATAATCTTAGATATGATTATATATTCGAAAATTAACTATATGCCAACGTAGAAGATGGTAATTATAAAGGCAGATATGCAAATTTAATTGTCTAGTACAGGTAATCTTACCGAATTACCTGTACAAAATAAACTCATACAGGGTCGATTTAATTTCTATTAGAAAATTAATCTTTTATAGAACCCTTTCGAAACCCGAATTAATATATCTATTTTTGATTAAAAAGCCTAAATATGTCTAGGTAATTACAATTTAATTAGTGACAGGAGCCATATATTACCAACCAGGAGGATAATCTGGATTTCCAAAATTTTAATCCGACTTATCAGAGAATGTCCTAAGAGGTGAAATGATTATATACAGCTTACGTAAGATATTTTTAGGACAATTTATATTATGAATTATGCAAATAAGGTGTAGTATATGTTATCTAATAGAACATACTCCTTTCAATAAATTCTAAACCAGCATTTATGAAATTGGTTTGAAATCAATACTGAAAATATATACAAAAGCCATGAGATAATATATAACGCAACCTGTAATTAAAATTTCGTTGTGACTTCTGTAATGTTTTTGATGTGATGGAGGGAAAAGTTTCTTGTATGTTTCATCCATAATTACGAAGTGATTATAGATTATCTACTGTATGCAGCAACCATAAGTGAGTAATGTAACCTTCGTACCATTTAAAAAGTAGATACGTTTTTATCCACTAAGGTAGTTATGGAATTCTCAAATAAGGGTGTCACATCGTTTGTAAACTTCCAGAAATAAACTATCGTTGAATTTTTACAATATTTGGGTTAATATAATGTTTTGGTGATTTGAAACTCATTTTTATCTGATATTTGTCAGTATTTCTAATATAAAGTGTAGTTGTTTATAATTGTGTCCTGGTATCTTACATCAATTATGTACCATAAGCATTTTCTATTGTCTCATCTTTTCAACTTGGCATCATTATTATTTATGACACATTGTAGTGTTGAGATAAAACACTACACTGTTGTAGATAAAAAGGAAAATGTGGAGGCAGTTCATCAGTTTATGGAAACAAGTATTACAGTGAATGAATTTTGACGACAATGGTACTAATGTGTTCCTTAAACTATAGACCTCATATAGAGTGGTGTCCCCGCAATGTGATTAGGTCCATGAAGTTGAGGAAAGATGGCCAGAATTACTCAATATCAACAATATGGATTTTCAAAAATCCATTGGTACCACTTTCATCAAAATCTGTCATGAATTTTATACAGGTCTTGCAGGCGGGTGACACCATTTATCCACACATTGCTCTGTTTACATTCTAGAGAGCTTTATTTGGTGTGTAAATCAAGTTTTAAACAATAAAGCTTTATATCATTTCATGAAAGTGCCTCATGGATGTGTTATTCTCTGAACCTTCAGCTAGACGTGATTTGTTCGGGTTTTCACAGAAGCATAATGCTAGGCTGTCAGGCTTGGTTTAGGGAATGCTGAACAAACATTTTTTTTCTTAATTATTCTGATAGAGGGCTTCAACAGTATGCAAGAAGTTGAGGAATTACTATACTTGGTCTCATAAATTTGAATGATAGTACCCACAGATGCATACAAAATTAAAACAGCTATCGTGTATGTACGTATTGTAACCCACATATTCTAAGTTTATTATGTCAAAATCTTATTTACCCATGGATGCAAATTTCTCTTTAGTTTATTATAACAAAATTTTATTTACTCGTAGATGCAATTTTCTCACAATTAAGGTACTTTTTTGAGAAGTACAAAAATTTTTGTTTTGGTAAAAGTGATCAGCACTTTTCATCATTTGGTGATAATTTGGACTTTATGCAGCAGCCAACACAGGCTCTATTTTCATGTTTCAGATGTGAAAAGCTGAAGTGACAAACTGCAAGTGAAGCAGTATCACAAAGCAAACAAGATTCTCGTATCAGACATTTCATTATTTTTCTTCAAAACATTTTTAAAGAATTATCCTTGTATTTAGATATTAATTTTAAAGGTCATTTTAAACAAATTAACCATACAGATATGAAAGCTATTTTATATTTTTTTATTTTATTTTGCTTTGTCGCTGTCTCCCGCGTTTGTGAGGTAGCGCAAGGAAACAGACGAAAGAAATGGCCCAACCCACCCCCATACACATGTATATACATACACGTCCACACATGCAAATATACATACCTATACATCTCAATGTACACATATATATACACACACAGACACATACATATATACCCATTTCACACTGTCTGCCTTTATTCATTCCCATCGCCACCTCGCCACACATGGAATACCATCCCCCTCCCCCCTCATGTGTGCGAGGTAGCGCTAGGAAAAGACAACAAAGGCCCCATTCGTTCACACTCAGTCTCTAGCTGTCATGCAATAATGCCGGAAACCACAGCTCCCTTTCCACATCCAGGCCCCACACAACTTTCCATGGTTTACCCCAGACGCTTCACATGCCCTGATTCAATCCACTGACAGCACGTCAACCCGGGTATACCACATCGATCCAATTCACTCTATTTCTTGCCCGCCTTTCACCCTCCTGCATGTTCAGGCCCCGATCACTCAAAATCTTTTTCACTCTATCTTTCCACCTCCAATTTGGTCTCCCACATCTCCTCGTTCCCTCCACCTCCGTCACATATATCCTCTTGGTCAATCTTTCCTCACTCATTCTCTCCATGTGCCCAAACCATTTCAAAACACTCTCTTCTGCTCTCTCAACCACGCTCTTTTTATTTACACACATCTCTCTTACCCTTACATTACTTACTCGATCAAACCACCTCACACCACACATTGTCCTCAAACATCTCATTTCCAGCACATCCATCCTCCTGCGCACAACTCTATCCATAGCCCACGCCTCGCAACCATACAACATTGTTGGAACCACTATTCCTTCAAACATACCCATTTTTGCTTTCCGAGATAATGTTCTCGACTTCCACACATTCTTCAAGGCTCCCAGGATTTTCGCCCCCTCCCCCACCCTATGATTCACTTCCACTTCCATGGTTCCATCTGCTGCCAGATCCACTCCCAGATATCTAAAACACTTTACTTCCTCCAGTTTTTCTCCATTCAAACTTACCTCCCAATTGTCTTAACCCTCAACCCTACTGTACCTAATAACCTTGCTCTTATTCACATTTACTCTTAACTTTCTTCTTTCACACACTTTACCAAACTCAGTCACCAGCTTCTGCAGTTTCTCACATGAATCTGCCACCAGCGCTGTATTATCAGCGAACAACAACTGACTCACTTCCCAAGCTCTCTCATCCACAACAGACTTCATACTTGCCCCTCTTTCCAAAACTCTTGCACTCACCTCCCTAACAACCCCATCCATAAACAAATTAAACAACCATGGAGACATCACACACCCCTGCCGCAAACCTACATTCACTGAGAACCAATCACTTTCCTCTCTTCCTACGCGTACACATGCCTTACATCCTCGATAAAAACTTTTCACTGCTTCTAACAACTTGCCTCCCACACCATATATTCTTAATACGTTCCACAGAGCATCTCTATCAACTCTATCATATGCCTTCTCCAGATCCATAAATGCTACATACAAATCTATTTGTTTTTCTAAGTATTTCTCACATACATTCTTCAAAGCAAACACCTGATCCACACATCCTCTACCACTTCTGAAACCACACTGCTCTTTCCCAATCTGATGCTCTGTACATGCCTTCACCCTCTCAATCAATACCCTCCCATATAATTTACCAGGAATACTCAACAAACTTTTTTTTTTTTTTGTCGCTGTCTCCCGCATTTGCGAGGTAGCGCAAGGAAAACAGACGAAAGAAATGGCCCAACCCACCCCCATACACATGTATATACATACGTCCACACGCGCAAATATACATACCTACACAGCTTTCCATGGTTTACCCCAGACGCTTCACATGCCTTGATTCAATCCACTGACAGCACGTCAACCCCTGTATTCCACATCGATCCAATTCACTCTATTCCTTGCCCTCCTTTCACCCTCCTGCATGTTCAGGCCCCGATCACACAAAATCTTTTTCACTCCATCTTTCCACCTCCAATTTGGTCTCCCACTTCTCCTCGTTCCCTCCACCTCCGACACATATATCCTCTTGGTCAATCTTTCCTCACTCATTCTCTCCATGTGCCCAAACCATTTCAAAACACCCTCTTCTGCTCTCTCAACCACGCTCTTTTTATTTCCACACATCTCTCTTACCCTTACGTTACTTCCTCGATCAAACCACCTCACACCACACATTGTCCTCAAACATCTCATTTCCCGCACATCCATCCTCCTGCACACAACTCTATCCATAGCCCACGCCTCGCAACCATACAACATTGTTGGAACCACTATTCCTTCAAACATACCCATTTTTGCTTTCCGAGATAAATCTCGACTTCCACACATTCTTCAAGGATCCCAGGATTTTCACCCCCTCCCCCACCCTATGATCCACTTCCGCTTCCATGGTTCCATCCGCTGCCAGATCCACTCCCAGATATCTAAAACACTTTACTTCCTCCAGTTTTTCTCCATTCAAACTTACCTCCCAATTGACTTGACCCTCAACCCTACTGTACCTAATAACCTTGCTCTTATTCACATTTACTCTTAACTTTCTTCTTTCACACACTTTACCAAACTCAGTCACCAGCTTCTGCAGTTTCTCACATGAATCAGCCACCAGCGCTGTATCATCAGCTAACAACAACTGACTCGCTTCCCAAGCTCTCTCATCCCCAACAGACTTCATACTTGCCCCTCTTTCCAAAACTCTTGCATTCACCTCCCTAACAACCCCATCCATAAACCAATTAAACAACCATGGAGACATCACACACCCCTGCCGCAAACCTACATTCACTGAGAACCAATCACTCTCCTCTCTTCCTACACGTACACATGCCTTACATCCTCGATAAAAACTTTTCACTGCTTCTAACAACTTGCCTCCCACACCATATATTCTTAATACGTTCCACAGAGCATCTCTATCAACTCTATCATATGCCTTCTCCAGATCCATAAATGCTACATACAAATCCATTTGCTTTTCTAAGTATTTCTCACATACATTCTTCAAAGCAAACACCTGATCCACACATCCTCAACCACTTCTGAAACCACACTGCTCTTCCCCAATCTGATGCTCTGTACATGCCTTCACCCTCTCAATCAATACCCTCCCATATGATTTACCAGGAATACTCAACAAACTTATACCTCTGTAATTTGAGCACTCACTCTTATCCCCTTTGCCTTTGTACAATGGCACTATGCACGCATTCCGCCAATCCTCAGGCACCTCACCATGAGTCATACATACATTAAATAACCTTACCAACCAGTCAATAATACAGTCACCCCCTTTTTTAATAAATTCCACTGCAATACCATCCAAACCTGCTGCCTTGCCGGCTTTCATCTTCCGCAAAGCTTTTACTACCTCTTCTCTGTTTACCAAATCATTTTCCCTAACCCTCTCACTTTGCACACCACCTCGACCAAAACACCCTATATCTGCCACTCTATCATCTAATACATTCAACAAACCTTCAAAGTACTCACTCCATCTCCTTCTCACATCACCACTACTTGTTATCACTCCCCATTTGCGCCCTTCACTGAAGTTCCCATTTGCTTCCTTGTCTTACGCTCTTTATTTACCTCCTTCCAGAACATCTTTTTATTCTCCCTAAAATTTAATGATACTCTCTCACCCCAACTCTCATTTGCCCTCTTTTTCACTTCTTGCACCTTTCTCTTGACCTCCTGTCTCTTTCTTTTATACACCTCCTACTCAATTGCATTTTTTCCCTGCAAAAATCGTCCAAATGCCTCTCTCTTCTCTTTCACTAATAATCTTACTTTTTCATCCCACCACTCACTACCCTTTCTAATCAACCCACCTCCCACTCTTCTCATGCCACAAGCATCTTTTGCGCAATCCATCACTGATTCCCTAAGTACATCCCATTCCTCCCCCACTCCCCTTACTTCCATTGTTCTCACTTTTTTCCTTTCTGTACTCAGTCTCTCCTGGTACTTCCTCACACAAGTCTCCTTCCCAAGCTCACTTACTCTCACCACCCTCCCAAACTTATACTTCTGTAATTTGAGCACTCACTCTTATCCCCTTTGCCTTTGTACAATGGCACTATGCACGCATTCCGCCAATCCTCCAGAACCTCACCATGAGTCATACATACATTAGATAACCTTACCAACCAGTCAACAATACAGTCACCCCCTTTTTTAATAGATTTCACTGCAATACCATCCAAACCTGCTGCCTTGCCGGCTTTCATCTTCCACAAAGCTTTTACTACCTCTTCTCTGTTTACCAAATCATTTTCCCTAACCCTCTCACTTTGCACACCACCTCAACCAAAACACTCTATATCTGCCACTCTATCATCAAACACATTCAACAAACCTTCAAAATACTCACTCCATCTCCTTCTCACATCACCACTACTTGTTATCACCTCCCCATTAGCGCCCTTCACTGAAGTTCCCATTTGCTCCCTTGTCTTATGCACTTTATTTACCTCCTTCCAAAACATCTTTTTATTCTCCCTAGAATTTAATGATACTCTCTCACCCCAACTCTCATTTGCCCTCTTTTTCACCTCTTGCACCTTTCTCTTGACCTCCTGTCTCTTTCTTTTATACATCTCCCACTCAATTGCATTTTTTCCCTGCAAAAATCGTCCAAATGCCTCTCTCTTCTCTTTCACTAATAATCTTACTTCTTCATCCCACCACTCACTACCCTTTCTAATCAACCCACCTCCCACGCTTCTCATGCCGCAAGCATCTTTTGCGCACTCCATCACTGATTCCCTAAATACATTCCATTCCTCCCCCACTCCCCTTACTTCCATTGTTCTCACCTTTTTCCATTCTGTACTCAGTCTCTCCTGGTACTTCCTCACACAAGTCTCCTTCCCAAGCTCACTTACTCTCACCACCCTCTTCACCCCAACATTCACTCTTCTTTTCTGAAAACCCATACAAATCTTCACCTATATATGTACGTATATGTACTTGTATATATGTAGATAATGAAATGTATAGGTATGTATATGTGCGTGTGTGGGTGTTTATGTATATACATGTGTATGTGGATGGGTTGGGCCATTCTTTCATCTGTTTCCTTGCGCTACCTTGCTAACACAGGAGACAGCGACCAAGTGTAATGATAATATGATAAAATTCCTTAAAATACAATAAATTCATTTTGATGCCAAGGTTGATACATAGATTAGGTGTTCCCAAATTAGTGCGTATATCAGACCCAAGTGTCATTCTGAATTAATTTGATTAATCTGCATTCATATTTCAGAGTTGAACAGCAGTTGTATTTCCGAGTTTTTGAATTATAGATATATTACTGATCTTTCAGATATGGTTTTCCAGCTTTTGAATGTTTTATTTATGTAAACTATGTAAATGATTACTTAATAAAACATTTGAAAATTATTTATAGTAATTACCCAAAATTCTTTCTTGTCCATGCTTGTGACTGGTGTAATTTAGACTAGGGAACAGAGTGGTATTTACGTAAGATGAAATGCTGGGATTGGATACCATTACAGAGGAAATACCACAAAAAAGCAGAAATGACTGTGATTCATTACTGCCTTCAAATCTGAAATAGAGCACAGGAAAATGAATGATAGCATTTACAGGCCACACATGTTGAACCCACATAGGTTTGAATCCAGGGTGTGATAGTCAGTCTGCAGTCAACACAAGCTGTTCATGTTCCATTGTGCATTAGTCAGTAAAATGGAACTAGCCTTAGGCTAGGGGACATGTACATATAGTGTAACCAAGGTGGCTCTGATTAGGGCTCTCAGTTGCCTGTGCTGTCTCAGTTGAAAAAGCTAAAGAGAACATTGGGAAAAGTTTAACCGAATGGTACTCTGTTAGATTGGATCAGGAGAATTATATCATGATTATATATATCAGGAAAGGTTGGTGACAGCTGTGTAGTGAGCATAGATTTTTCCACGATGAGGAAAAAGTTACTAGGGAGGATGGAACCATCACCACAACAGTAGTTTTTTTTAGTGTGAGGAATATTGTTAATCACAACAGTACGTTTTTTGGTATGAGTAAGATGACCTTCAAACATACTAGGTTTTATTAGATATATATAATCCAGATTGGCATGTTATTTCTTGCATCATCAAGATTTTTCCTGATGATTAAGTCATTATAAGCTAGTGAGAACCTAATAGTTTACGTAATCAGAATTGGATTACAACACATTGGACTTAAAAAGCCAGTGTGCTTTTATATGAAACTGACGATTGTATGTGACAAATTTATGAGAATTGCTTTTGCCTTTTAGTATTTTTTTATTTTTTTTTATTTATTTTTTTTGCCGGTCTGCCGCTTTTGCGAGGTAGTGCAAGGAAACAGACGAAAGAAATGGCCCAACCCACCCGCATACACAATGTATATACATACACGTCCACACACGCAAATATACATACCCATACATCTCAATGTACACATATATATACACACACAGACACATACATACATACCCGTGTACACAATTCACACTGTCTGCCTTTATTTATTCCCATCGCCACCTCACCACACATGGAATACCATCCCCCTCCCCCCTCATGTGTGCGAGGTAGCACTAGGAAAAGACAACAAAGGCCCCATTTGTTCACACTCAGTCTCTAGCTGTCATGCAATAATGCCCAAACCCACAGCTCCCTTTCCACATCCAGGCCCCACACAACTTTCCATGGTTTACCCCAGACGCTTCACATGCCCTGATTCAATCCACAGACAGCACATCAACCCCGGTATACCACATCGATCCAATTCACTCTATTCCTTGCCCGCCTTTCACCTTCCTGCATGTTCAGGCCCCAGTCACACAAAATCTTTTTCACTCCATCTTTCCACCTCCAATTTGGTCTCTCACTTCTCTTCGTTCCCTCCACCTCCGACACATATATCCTCTTGGTCAATCTTTCCTCACTCATTCTCTCCATGTGCCCAAACCATTTCAAAACACCCTCTTCTGCTCTCTCAACCACGCTCTTTTTATTTCCACACATCTCTCTTACCCTTACATTACTTACTCGATCAAACCACCTCACACCACACATTGTCCTCAAACATCTCATTTCCAGCACATCCACCCTCCTGCGCACAACTCTATCCACAGCCCACGCCTCGCAACCATACGACATTGTTGGAACCACTATTCCTTCAAACATACCCATTTTTGCTTTCCGAGATAATGTTCTCAACTTCCACACATTCTTCAAGGATCCCAGGATTTTCGCCCCCTCCCCCACCCTATGATTCACTTCCGCTTCCATGGTTCCATCCGCTGCCAGATCCACTCCCAGATATCTAAAACACTTTACTTCCTCCAGTTTTTCTCCATTCAAACTTACCTCCCAATTGACTTGACCCTCAACCCTACTGTGCCTAATAACCTTGCTCTTATTCACATTTACTCTTAACTTTCTTCTTTCACACACTTTACCAAACTCAGTCACCAGCTTCTGCAGTTTCTCACATGAATCAGCCACCAGCGCTGTGTCATCAGCGAACAACAACTGACTCACTTCCCAAGCTCTCTCATCCACAACAGACTTCATACTTGCCCCTCTTTCCAAAACTCTTGCATTCACCTCCCTAACAACCCCATCCATAAACCAATTAAACAACCATGGAGACATCACACACCCCTGCCGCAAACCTACATTCACTGAGAACCAATCACTTTCCTCTCTTCCTACACGTACACATGCCTTACATCCTCGATAAAAACTTTTCACTGCTTCTAACAACTTGCCTCCCACACCATATATTCTTAATACGTTCCACAGAGCATCTCTATCAACTCTATCATATGCCTTCTCCAGATCCATAAATGCTACATACAAATCCATTTGCTTTTCTAAGTATTTCTCACATACATTCTTCAAAGCAAACACCTGATCCACACATCCTCTACCACTTCTGAAACCACACTGCTCTTCCCCAATCTGATGCTCTGTACATGCCTTCACCCTCTCAATCAAGTTCCCATTTGCTCCCTTGTCTTACGCACTTTATTTACCTCCTTCCAAAACATCTTTTTATTCTCCCTAAAATTTAATGATACTCTCTCACCCCAACTCTCATTTGCCCTCTTTTTCAACTCTTGCACCTTTCTCTTGACCTCCTGTCTCTTTCTTTTATACATCTCCCACTCAATTGCATTTTTTCCCTGCAAAAATCGTCCAAATGCCTCTCTCTTCTCTTTCACTAATAATCATACTTCTTCATCCCACCACTCACTACCCTTTCTAATCAACCCACCTCCCACGCTTCTCATGCCACAAGCATCTTTTGTGCAATCCATCACTGATTCCCTAAATACATCCCATTCCTCCCCCACTCCCCTTACTTCCATTGTTCTCACCTTTTTCCATTCTGTACTCAGTCTCTCCTGGTACTTCCTCACACAAGTCTCCTTCCCAAGCTCACTTACTCTCACCACCCTCTTCACCCCAACATTCACTCTTCTTTTCTGAAAACCCATACAAATCTTCACCTTAGCCTCCACAAGATAATGATTAGACATCCCTCCAGTTGCACCTCTTAGCACATTAACATCCAAAAGTCTCTCTTTCGCGCGCCTGCCAATTAAAACGTAATCCAATAATGCTCTCTGGCCATCTCTCCTACGTACATACGTATACTTATGTATATCTCGCTTTTTAAACCAGGTATTCCCAATCACCAGTCCTTTTTCAGCACATAAATCTACAAGCTCTTCACCATTTCCATTTACAGCACTGAACACCCCATGTATACCAATTATTCCCTCAACTGCCACATTACTCACCTTTGCATTCAAATCACCCATCACTATAACCCGGTCTCGTGCATCAAAACCACTAACACACTCATTCAGCTGCTCCCAAAACACTTGCTCTCATGATCTTTCTTCTCATGCCCTGGTGCATATGCACCAATAATCACCCATCTCTCTCCATCAACTTTCAGTTTTACCCATATCAATCTAGAATTTACTTTCTTACACTCTATCACATACTCCCACAACTCCTGATTCAGGGGTACTGCTACTCCTTCCCTTGCTCTTGTCCTCTCACTAACCCCGACTTTACTCCCAAGACATTCCCAAACCACTCTTCCCCTTTACCCTTGAGCTTCGTTTCACTCAGAGCCAAAACATCCAGGTTCCTCTCCTCAAACATACTACCTATCTCTCCTTTTTTCACATCTTGGTTACATCCACACACATTTAGACACCCCAATCTGAGTCTACGAGGAGGATGAGCACTCCCCGCGTGACTCCTTCTGTTTCCCATTTTTTAGAAAGTTAAAATTACAAGGAGGGGAGGATTTCTGGCCCCCCGCTCCCGTCCCCTCTAGTCGCCTTTTAGTAACTGATTTATTACATTTTTAGACATTTAGTCCATAAGAAATACAAGGAATTTTGTTTTATTGACTCTGGTAGACATTTGATTTAAGCAATACATGCATATAGATAAAAGGAGAGGCAGAGTGTGAAAGAGACATAAATGTTATATTGTATATAGATAGAATTAGTTTGTTTTTGATACGGAAAAGACAGAACAGTAGCATTTTGTTCAGATGAACACCAATAACTGCAGGGGAAATAACGAGAAAGGAAAAATATGAGACCATCCAGAGGGAAATTAAATGAAAATGTTTACTTTGTGAAATATCTTCATTCTTCTCTGATATTTGAATATCGATAACTTGTGTCCATTGAATACACATGGAAGCCGATTTGAACGTATTTTCTGAAGCAGGTAAGAGAGGAGATGATAAGGAAGGAATTAATATGGAACACCTCTCCGTTAACAGTATAATTTGTTACTGTAGTTCGCTCACATGGCTTCATAAGCAACGTAACTCTACATCTTAGATTACATCAAGATGACCTAAACCTAACAGGGCTTCCCCAGCGAGAATGTTCATGAACTCGCAAATGTCTCTAGATGAATGGAATGTCGCGTCTCGTACTTTAGACTGGACAATGTCATATTCCAATTGTTGAAGTGGCTGTTTAATTTTCAATTAATGTTAAGATTGCGTTATAATACGTTTATTCGGGTAAAATGATTGCTTTCATATGGGAATGAATGCAGAACTTCGGCTCGGCCGCCAAACAACCACATCAATGTTATTCATTTATATATTTTCTTGGACACATTTTACTTTTCCTGATCCGAGCAAGATGTCGCTGCTGTCGTGGTCCTTAACATCACATTTTAAATCATGTAAAATTACCAAATAGACACTTATATCGTGAATCATTACTTTTAACATACGTATCTCGATGATTATAGTCTTTTTGACGTTTTAAAGTAAAAATTTACCTTCACAGTTGTTCAAACCAAAATTTGAGTATCTTTATCTATATCTGTAGCAAATATTCGGTTAAAGTTGAAACAACCGAACCGCTCTTAATGGCTTGTTAAAACGACTCGGGTTGCTTCACCCCGCTCAACTCGTCTTTGAACCGTGAATGAACTCAAGAAATATCTCGGGTTTATTTTTTATCATTATCTGATGGATGAGCTTATTACATTTACATATATATTCTCTGTCTTAATATTCGAGGAGATTTTATTGAGTTTGTTCTGGAAATAATGAGAAAGACATGGGGAAAAAATCAATATTCGTTTGAAGGTTTGTGTTCGAAGCAGCTTCGAATCTTCAACATACCGAGGTTTCGAGAACGAGTCCTTACCAGTTGCAACCTCTTTGTTCATCGGCTCCGTGAGGGTAAGTTCTTCAATCCTCTTGGGTTTTATGATGTGCATTATTTCCCTACTTGATATAGGGAGGAATTGAAATTTGACGCCATTAATCGACGGTTTCGTATATATATATATATATATATATATATATATATATATATATATATATAATATATATATATATATATATTAAACTTTGGCAGATTTGAAAACCTATTAATGGCGAATTGTGACTTTATTTCGTCTTGGTACATAGTGGCGGATTGGAAGTCTATTTCACTATATCAATGGCAGATTTGTGATTGGTCTGGGGTCTTTAACATTATTTTGACATTAGTTGAATGTGTAGGTTAGGTTTGATTGACCAACAGCTTGAATGTTTCATTTATTCCATAATTGTGTAGTTTTTACAGAATTACTTGCTGCAAGTTATGATTCGTAGAATGTTTTACAGCGATTAAATAAAGCATTAAGGGATATGTTTGCCAGGGAAAATGGAGGGTAATTGGATGATACACATTTGGTATAAATTTATCCAAACGTCTTCTGACCTTGCTCAGCAGATAGTTTAGTATTTTTATAATTTACATTTATCTGCCCCTTAGGATCGTTTTAAACCTCGTAAATCTTTTGTCATTAACATTGATTATTTTACATAATTATTTACCAATCGAGGAAATCAGATCCAACATGGCGTCGGTTAATATAAACAACAACAGTAGTTCTGTACTTGGAATTGGTTGATAGGTTGACTTTATTCAGGTGCCCATTGAAACCTATGTTGATGGATTGAGGTATATACAGCATCGAGTAAATTGGGTAATTTACCACTTAAGTTCTTCATGACTTCTAGCTTTGAATATTAAGCTACTTTCTCCTGTGGTAATGTTTTAAGAATTTAATATCAGTGGAGCATGACCCGAATCATGACTTTATTCAATGGTTTTAAATAAGGCAGTTGTCGAGGATTATTTAGAAGTATGGGGATAATCCTTTTAGAATATCACTGGAGACTTGAAATCTATACCTGTACTTCCATAGCGGAAATAATTGTGTAGTTTGCCGTTAAACCATCAGTTATGTATTGACTATGATTGTCATGTGACAAGTCACATTAGGCCAAACTAAATAGTCTGTCGACAAAAGAATGTCATTCTCAGTGATGAACTTGTTACCCCAAAGGAGCCCCATTATTTCCGTGCTACTGGAAATAGTGCAGCTATGAAACTGCAGGATTTACTTAAGAGAAAGGGGTTTTGGTTAATGGTAATGGGGCATCGAGGAATGTATGGGATAAGATTTCACTATCTGGGAGGGTAAGAATGGTTATGTCGCAATGGTAATGGAGCATCGAGGAATGTATGGCATAAGATTTCACTTCTGGGAGGGTAAAAATTGTTACGTTACAGTAATTCCAATGATGTATGGATCAAGCGTTTCATTTATCACCCATATTTCTGTTAAAGGAAAGATGCAGTTAATTTATTGTACAGTTAAGTAGGTTGCTTGTGGATTGGCATAAAGATCTGCGGAAGATGTAATTTCTAGTATGTGCACAAGAGAGAACATGTTAAAACAATCTGCTTATCCTATGTACAGTTTAGGAAGTGTGCCCAATTTTTTTCTTTTGTACTCATGGGTACGTCAGTATTTTTGGTTTTGTGGTAACTAGTTGATAAATATATTGAGGATCATGAAAGTCATTTGATTTTAAAGGAGAAACTGCTTACGCTGGGAATGTTGAGAATATCTTCATTTAACAAATGACTGTTTTTAATACGAGACTATTCACTCATTTTGCAGGAGCAGGACAAATGCAGCCGCAAGGGTCATCCACTTGATCTTCCAAACCATCATCGAGGTCATTAGAAGATATCCTCTCCGAGTGTTCCTGATACATGCTGAGGATGTTTCGTGTCTGGTGATTTTTTGACATGACCCAATTTGACAGAGTGACTGACATGACTGACAGCTTTGTTTTATTGGTTTAGAAATGGTATTGGTTATATGTTACTGTTAACTTTACTAATATTGCATGCATATTTTAGCATATGTTGTAGTGGATGTAGTAATACACTGTATATAGTAACATATCTGATAATTAGTTTGAGGAAGTAGCAAGGGATAAAAATATCGTAGTAGACTACAATTATTGCAACTCTTTGCGTAAGCAGCTGCAGTTCTTTGCATCTTCCACACACACAACCACACCACACACACACACACACCACACACACACACACTTGCATTGTTTTGTTTTTTCCTTTCTTCAACAATGTCTGTTTCTGGATTTTTATTTTTTCCAGGCCTGTTGTATAATGTGATGTCAGCATTCAAGGTCACAAGTCAGTTGTATATAACTGACAGGAATGGCTGCTGTTAAGTAAGTACTAATATACCATACTGTCATTTATTTACCAAATGGTTACCTATACCTTGGAGAGGGATGGTTTTATATCTTTCTGGTCAGCACCAAGTAGGATTTAAAGATCTGATAGGCATAGTTGTATTATGATAATCATGAAAGCATATACTAGTAATGGAAGTTTCTGAATTGACACGTGTATCCTCTGTCAACCTCTCATTTATTAATTTTTACAGTCCCATTGTATGATGTAGTGAGAAGACATCATTCAAGAAAACGGAAGTCCCTGCTGTTGTATATAATTGACAGGAATGGCTGCTCTTAAGTAAGTTATTATACCATACCACCATATATTTACATAATAATTACCTATATCTTGGAGAGGGATGGTTTTATATCTTTCTGGTCAGCACCAAGTAGGATTTAAAGATCTGATAGGCATAGTTGTATTATGATAATCATGAAAGCATATACTAGTAATGAAAGTTTCTGAATTGACATGTGTATCCTTTGTCAACCTCTCATGTATTATTTTTTTACAGTCCTATTGTATGATGTAGTGAGAAGGCATCGTTCAAGAAAACAGAAGACCCTGCTGTTGTATATAATTGACAGGAATGGCTGCTCTCGAGTAAGTTATTATACCATACCACCATATATTTACCAAATAATTACCTATACCTTAGAGAGGGATTGTTCTCATCATTCTAGTCAGCACAATAAAATTTAAAGATAGGCATAGTTGTATTATAATGAAAACATAGAAGTTTGCAGTTTTCATGTTAACTGAGATGACAGTAGGAGTTATGTACTAGAGCATTTGTTGTACATCTGAAATTGGGTAGGATTCACCTGAGGTATCTCTTGTGTATATGACCATTCCTTTAGAATGGTGAATATCTGGGTTATTAGATAAACTTGGGCACTACAAGAAAATTGGTTTTTTATATTTACCATTTTGCGTGTTAGTGAAATAGCACCAGGAACATATGAAGTAAGGTTGCGTTTATTCTCATCCAGTCTTTATCTGTTGCATGAAATATGCCAAAACCACATGTATCATCTGTCAACCTCTCATTTATTTTTTACAGTCCTGTTGTATGATTTAGTGAGAAGGCATCATTCAAGAAAACCGAAGTCCCTGCTGTTGTATATAATTGACAGGAATGGCTTGTTTTAAGTAAGTTATCATACCATACCACCATATATTTACCAAAAAATTACCTATACCTTGGAGAGGGATGGTTTTATATATTTCTGGTCAGCATCAAGTAAGATTTAGAGATCTGATAGGCATAGTTGTATTAGGATAATCATGGAAGCATATACTAGTAATGGAAGTTTCTGAAGTGACACATGTATCCTATGTCAACCTCTCATTCATTATTTTTTACAGTCCTGTTGTATGATGTAGGGAGTGCGCAAAAGATGCTTGTGGCATGAGAAGCGTGAGAGGTGGGTTGATTAGAAAGGGTAGTGAGTGGTGGGATGAAGAGGTAAGATTATTAGTGAAAGAGAAGAGAGAGGCATTTGGACGATTTTTGCAGGGAAAAAATGCAATCGAGTGGGAGATGTATAAAAGAAAGAGACAGGAGGTCAAGAGAAAGGTGCAAGAGGTGAAAAAGAGGGCAGATGAGAGTTGGGGTGAGAGAGTATCATTAAATTTTAGGGAGAATAAAAAGATGTTTTGGAAGGAGGTAAATAAAGTGCGTAAGACAAGGGAGCAAATGGGAACTTCAGTGAAGGGCACTAATGGGGAGGTGATAACAAGTAGTGGTGATGTGAGAAGGAGATGGAGTGAGTATTTTGAAGGTTTGTTGAATGTGTTTGATGATCGAGTGGCAGATATAGGGTGTTTTGGTCGAGGTGGTGTGCAAAGTGAGAGGGTTAGGGAAAATGATTTGGTAAACAGAGAAGAGGTAGTAAAAGCTTTGCGGAAGATGAAAGCCGGCAAGGATGATATTGCAGTGGAATCTATTAAAAAAGGGGGTGACTATTGTTGACTGGTTGGTAAAGTTATTTAATGTATGCATGACTCATGTCATGTCAGTGGATTGAATCAGGGCATGTGAAGCGTCTGGGGTAAACCATGGAAAGCTGTGTAGGTATGTATATTTGCGTGTGTGGACGTATGTATATACATGTGTATGGGGGTGGGTTGGGCCATTTCTTTCGTCTGTTTCCTTGCGCTACCTCGCAAACGCGGGAGACAGCGGCAAAAAAAAAAAAAAAAAAAAAGACCCATGGTGAGGTGCCTGAGGATTGGCGGAATGCATGCATAGTGCCATTGTACAAAGGCAAAGGGGATAAGAGCGAGTGCTCAAATTACAGAGGTATAAGTTTGAGTATTCCTGGTAAATTATATGGGAGGGTATTGATTGAGAGGGTGAAGGCATGTACAGAGCATCAGATTGAGGAAGAGCAGTGTGGTTTCAGAAGTGGTAGAGGATGTGTGGATCAGGTGTTTGCTTTGAAGAATGTATGTGAGAAATACTTAGAGGAGCAAATGGATTTGTATGTAGTATTTATGGATCTGGAGAAGGCATATGATAGAGTTGATAGAGATGCTCTGTGGAAGGTATTAAGAATATATGGTGTGGGAGGCAAGTTGTTAGAAGCAGTGAAGAGATACTCTGTGGAAGGTATTAAGAATATATGGTGTGGGAGGCAAGTTGTTAGAAGCAGTGAAAAGTTTTTATCGAGGATGTAAAGCATGTGTATGTGTAGGAAGAGAGGAAAGTGATTGGTTCTGAGTGAATGTGGGTTTGCGGCAGGGGTGTGTGATGTCTCCATGGTTGTTTAATTTGTTTATGGATGGGGTTGTTAGGGAGGTGAATGCAAGAGTTTTGGAAAGAGGGGCAAGTATGAAGTCGTGGATGAGAGAGCTTGGGAAGTGAGTCAGTTGTTGTTCGCTGATGATACAGCACTGGTGGCTGATTCATGTAAGAAACTGCAGAAGCTGGTGACTGAGTTTGGTAAAGCGTGTGAAAGAAGAAAGTTAAGATTAAATGTGAATAAGAGCAAGGTTGTTAGGTACAGTAGGGTTGAGGGTCAAGTCAATTGGGAGGTAAGTTTGAATGGAGAAAAACTGGAGGAAGTAAAGTGTTTTAGATATCTGGGAGTGGATCTGGCAGCAGATGGAACCATGGAAGCGGAAGTGAATCATAGGGTGGGGGAGGGGGCGAAAATCCTGGGAGCCTTGAAGAATGTGTGGAAGTCGAGAACATTATCTCGGAAAGCAAAAATGGGTATGTTTGAAGGAATAGTGGTTCCAACAATGTTGTTTGGTTGCGAGGCGTGGGCTGTGGATAGAGTTGTGTGCAGGAGGGTGGATGTGCTGGAAATGAGATGTTTGAGGGCAATATGTGGTGTGAGGTGGTTTGATCGAGTAAGTAATGTAAGGGTAAGAGAGATGTGTGGAAATAAAAAGAGCATGGTTGAGAGAGCAGAAGAGGGTGTTTTGAAATGGTTTGGTCACATGGAGAGAATGAGCGAGGGAAGATTGACCAAGAGGATATATGTGTCAGAGGTGGAGGGAATGAGGAGAAGTGGGAGACCAAATTTTAGGTGGAAAGATGGAGTGAAAAAGATTTTGAGTGATCGGGGCCTGAACATGCAGGAGGGCGAAAGGCGGGCAAGGAATAGAGTGAATTGGATCGATGTGGTATACCGAGGTTGACGTGCTGTCTGTGGGTTGAATCAGGGCATGTGAAGCGTCTGGGGTAAACCATGGAAAGTTGTGTGGGGCCTGGATGTGGAAAGGGAGCTGTGGTTTTGGGCATTATTGCATGACAGCTAGAGACTGAGTGTGAACGAATGAGGCCTTTGTTGTCTTTTCCTAGTGCTACCTCGCACACATGAGGGGGGAGGGGGATGGTATTCCATGTGTGGCGAGGTGGCGATGGGAATGAATAAAGGCAGACAGTGTGAATTGTGTGCATGGGTATTTATGTATGTCTGTGTGTGTATATATATGTGTACATTGAGATGTATAGGTATGTATATTTGCGTGTGTGGACGTGTATGTATATACATGTGTATGGGGGTGGGTTGGGCCATTTTCTTTCGTCTGTTTCATTGCGCTACCTCGCAAACGCGGGAGACAGCGACAAAGCAAAATAAATAAAATAAAAACCTTGGAGAGGAATGGTTTTATGTCTTTCTGGTCAGCATCAAGTAAGATTTAAAGATCTGTTAGGCATAGTTGTATTATGATAATCATGAAAGCATATACTAGTAATGGAAGTTTCTGAATTGACACGTGTATCCTATGTCAACCTCTCATTTATTATTTTCAGTCCTGTTGTATGATGTAGTGAGAAGGCATCATTCAAGAAAATAGAAGTCCCTGCTGTTGTATATAATTGATAGGAATGGCTGCTCTCAAGTAAGTTATTATACCATACCTCCATATATTTACCTAATAATTACTTATACCTTGGAGAGGTATTTTATCCCTGGGGATAGGGGAGAAAGAATACTTACCACGCATTCCTCATGTGTCATAGAAGGCGACTAAAGGGGAAGGGAGCTGGGGGCCAGAAACCCTCCCCTCCTTGTATTTTAACTTTCTAAAAAGGGAAACAGAAGAAGGAGTCATGCGAGGAGTGCTCATCCTCCTCGAAGGCTCAGATTGGGGTGTCTAAATATGTGTGGATGTAACCAAGATGAGAAAAAAGGAGAGATAGGTAGTATGTTTGAGGAAAGGAACCTGGATGTTTTGGCTCTGAGTGAAACGAAGCTCAAGGGTAAAGGGGAAGAGTGGTTTGGGAATGTCTTAGGAGTAAAGTCAGGGGTTAGTGAGAGGACAAGAGCAAGGGAAGGAGTAGCACTACTCCTGAATCTGGAGTTGTGGGAGTATGTGATAGTGTTAGAAAGTAAATTCTAGATTGATATGGGTAAAACTGAAAGTTGATGGAGAGAGATGGGTGATTATTGGTGCATATGCACCTGAGCATGAGAAGAAAGATCATGAGAGGCAAGTGTTCTTGGAGCAGCTGAATGAGTGTGTTAGTGGTTTTGATGCACAAGACCGGGTTATAGTGATGGGTGATTTGAATGCAAAGGTGAGTAATGTGGCAGTTGAGGGAATAATTGGTATACATGGAGTGTTCAGTGTTGTAAATGGAAATGGTGAAGAGCTTGTAGATTTATGTGCTGAAAAAGGACTGGTGATTGGGAATACCTGGTTTAAAAAGCGAGATATACATAAATATACGTATGTAAGTAGGAGAGATGGCCAGAGAGCGTTATTGGATTACGTGTTAATTGATAGATGCACGAAAGAGAGACTTTTTGATATTAATGTGCTGAGAGGTGCAACTGGAGGGATGTCTGATCATTATCTTGTGGAGGCGAAGGGTTAAGATTTGTGGGGGTTTTCAGAAAAGAAGAGAGAATGTTGGGGTGAAGAGAGTGGTGAGAGTGAGCGAGCTTGGGAAGGAGACTTGTGTGAGGAAGTACCAGAAGAGACTGAGTACAGAATGGAAAAAGGTGAGAACAAAGGAGGTAAGGGGAGTGGGGGAGGAATGGGATGTATTTAGGGAAGCAGTGATGGCTTGTGCAAAAGATGCTTGTGGCATGAGAAGCATGGGAGGTGGGTTGATTAGAAAAGGTAGTGAGTGGTGGGATGAAGAAGTAGATTATTAGTGAAGGAGAAGAGAGAGGCATTTGGACGATTTTTGCTGGGAAAAAATGCAAATGAGTGGGAGAGGTATAAAAGAAAGAGGCAGGAGGTCAAGAGAAGGGTATAAGAGGTGAAAAAGAGGGCAAATGAGAGTTGGGGTGAGAGAGTATCATTAAATTTTAGGGAGAATAAAAAGATGTTTTGGAAGGAGGTAAATAAAGTGCGTAAGACAAGGGAGCAAATGGGAACTTCAGTGAAGGGGGCTAATGGGGAGGTGATAACAAGTAGTGGTGATGTGAGAAGGAGATGGAGTGAGTATTTTGAAGGTTTGTTGAACGTGTTTGATGATAGAGTGGCAGATGTGGGGTGTTTTGGTCGAGGTGGTGTGGAAAGTGATAGGGTTAGGGAAAATGATTTGGTAAATAGAGAAGAGGTAGTAAAAGCTTTACGGAAGATGAAAGCCGGCAAGGCAGCAGGTTTGGATGGTATTGCAGTGGAATTTATTAAAAAAGGGGGTGACTGTATTGTTGACTGGTTGGTAAGGTTATTTAATGTATGTATGATTCATGTTGAGGTGCCTGAGGATTGGCGGAATGCTTGCATAGTGCCATTGTACAAAGGCAAAGGTGATAAGAGTGAGTGCTCAAATTACAGAGGTATAAGTTTGTTGAGTATTCCTGGTAAATTATATGGGAGGGTATTGATTGAGAGGGTGAAGGCATTTACAGAGCATAAGATTGGGGAAGAGCAGTGTGGTTTCAGAAGTGGTAGAGGATGTGTGGATCAGGTGTTTGCTTTGAAGAATGTATGTGAGAAATACTTAGAAAAGCAAATGGATTTGTATGTAGCATTTATGGATCTGGATAAGGCATATGATAGAGTTGATAGAGATGCTCTGTGGAAGGTTTTAAGAATATATGGTGTGGGAGGCAAGTTGTTAGAAGCAGTGAAAAGTTTTTATCGAGGATGTAAAGCATGTGTACGTGTAGGAAGAGAGGAGAGTGATTGGTTCTTAGTGAATGTAGGTTTGCGGCAGGGGTGTGTGATGTCTCCATGGTTGTTTAATTTGTTTATGGATGGGGTTGTTAGGGAGGTGAATGCAAGAGTTTTGGAAAGAGGGGCAAGTATGCAGTCTGTTGTGGATGAGAGAGCTTGGGAAGTGAGTCAGTTGTTGTTCGCTGATGATACAGCACTGGTAGCTGATTCATGTGAGAAACTGCAGAAGCTGGTGACTGAGTTTGGTAAAGTGTGTGAAAGAAGAAAGTTAAGAGTAGATGTGAGTAAGAGCAAGGTTATTAGGTACAGTAGGGTTGAGGGTCAAGTCAATTGGGAGGTAAGTTTGAATGGAGAAAAACTGGAGGAAGTGAAGTGTTTTAGATATCTGGGAGTGGATTTGGCAGCGGATGGAACCATGGAAGCAGAAGTGAATCATAGGGTGGGGGAGGGGGTGAAAATCCTGGGAGCCTTGAAGAATGTGTGGAAGTCGAGAACATTATCTCGGAAAGCAAAAATGGGTATGTTTGAAGGAATAGTGGTTCCAACAATGTTGTATGGTTGCGAGGCATGGGCTATGGATAGAGTTGTGTGCAGGAGGGTGGATGTGCTGGAAATGAGATGTTTGAGGACAATATGTAGTGTGAGGTGGTTTGATCAAGTAAGTAATGTAAGGGTAAGAGAGATGTGTGGAAATAAAAAGAGTGTGGTTGAGAGAGCAGAAGAGGGTGTTTTGAAATGGTTTGGTCACATGGAGAGAATGAGTGAGGAAAGATCGATCAAGAGGATATGTGTGTCGGAGGTGGAGGGAACGAGGAGAAGTGGGAGACCAAATTTTAGGTGGAAAGATGGAGTGAAAAAGATTTTGAGTGATCGGGGCCTGAACATGCAGGAGGGTGAAAGGCGTACAAGGAGTAGAGTGAATTGGAATGATGTGTTATACCGGGGTCGACGTGCTGTCAGTGGATTAAACCAGAGCATGTGAAGCGTCTGAGGTAAACCATGGAAAGTTGTGTGGGGCCTGGATGTGGAAAGGGAGCTGTGGTTTCGGTGCATTATTACATGACAGCTAGAGACTGAGTGTGAACGAATGGGGCCTTTGGTGTCTTTTCCTAGCGCTACCTCGCACA
The DNA here is from genome assembly GCF_036320965.1 of Panulirus ornatus. Classification (NCBI taxonomy): domain Eukaryota; kingdom Metazoa; phylum Arthropoda; class Malacostraca; order Decapoda; family Palinuridae; genus Panulirus; species Panulirus ornatus. The sequence goes on along the minus strand of NC_092267.1, from coordinate 6,218,194 downwards.
CATGAGGGGGGAGGAGGTTGTTATTCCATGTGTGGCGAGGTGGCGATGGGAACAAATATAGGCAGACAGTACGAATTATGTACATGTGTATATATGTATATGTCTGTGTGTGTATACATATGTGTACATTGAGATGTATAGGTATGTATATTTGCGTGTGTGGACGTGTATGTATATACATGTGTATGCGGGCGGGTTGGGCCATTCTTTCGTCTGTTTCCTTGCGCTACCTCGCTAACGCGGGAGACAGCGACAAAGCAAAATAAAAATAAAATAAATACCTTGGAGAGGAATGGTTTTATATCTCTGGTCAGCATCAAGTAAGATTTAAAGATCTGATAGGCATAGTTGTATTAGGATAATCATGAAAGCATATACTAGTAATGGAAGTTTCTGAATTAACAAAATTGATTTTATCTACTAGAGCATTTGTTAATTCTGAAAATTGGTAGATTCGTGCGATATCTTGTGTGCATAACCGTTCCTTTTAAGTGGTCAGTATGTGTTATTTGGCAAATTTAGGCACTACAACAAGGAAAAACTTGCTTATTATTTTCTGTTTGCTGTATCTCGTGTTAGTGAGTCAGCATCGCGAACAAACTAAGAGAGGCCGCATTCACTTGCATACATGTATATTCTTTAGCTTTTGCATGAAATGCACCAAAACTGCAGCCCTCTATCCAAAGCCAGGCCCCACAGACCTTTCCAAGGTTTCCTCCAGCTGCTTCACATTCTGTTTCAGTCACTTAACTGCACTTCTACCCCTGTATTACATATTCCAATTCATTGTTTAATGCACGCATTTCATCCTCCTGTATGTTCAGGCCTTGACCACCATAATCTTTCTCATCCCATTTTTCCATCTTGTTTGGTCTTTCCCTTGTCCATGTCCCCTATAATTCCTACACATCCTGTCATTCTCCAAATTAATATTTTCTTTGTTTCCATGGTTCCATTTGTTACCATGTCCACTCCGAGGTATCTGAAATACTTCACTCCTCCAAATTTTCTCCATTCAGATTCACACCTCAACAATCTCTGTCCCTAACCTAGCTAAACCTAATAACCTTACTCTAATCACATTTACTATTTCTCTTTTAATAAACACTTCTGAACTCTTTAAACAACAAGCGCAGTTTCAAATTGCAATCTGCTCCCAGTGCTTTGTCACCACCAAACATATGACTTGCTTCTCAGGTCCTCGCTTGCTACAGACTGCATACATGCCCCTCTCAAAGACCCTTGCATTTACCTCCCTCACTACTTCATCCATAGGTGAATTTAACAGCCATGATAACATTACATAACATTATCGACCCCTGTCATAGACAATCCTTCAACTGGAACAATTCTTTCATCTCTCCCTGCTCTTGCATGAGCCTTACAACCTTCATTAGAACTTTTCACTGCTTACAGCAACTTTCCTCTTGGACTAGTTTGTAAGAACTTAGGCAAGGCATCTTTATTAGCCCCATCATATTCTTCCCTAGATCCATAAATGCCATATACAAATTCTCGTTTCTCCAGTTGTTTCTTTCACACACATCCTTTAAAGCAAACACCAGATTCATTCATTCTCTGCCTCTTATGAAATCATATTGTTCATCCTTCCTCTGCTGCTCTGTACTTGCCTTCACCCTCTCAGTCACCACTCACAAACAAACTGCCAGGTACAATTGACAAACATCTTGTACCAATGAATTTGGAAAACTCAACATTTGTCTCCTTGATCTTGTACAGTGGCATTATACAAGTATTCCACCAACCCTCAATCCATCCATACATTGAAAATCCTAATCAACCAAATTACAGCAGTCAACCCTATATGAAATTCAAATGCAATGCCTTCATCTCCAGATGATATGCCACATTTCATCTTGTGCAAGACTTGCATACTAGTTTCACCAAACTCCTTTCCATGACAATGACGTACTGCATACTTCCTTGACCTGAACTCCTTACATAAGCCAGCCTTTCATCAACCACATTTAACCAATCTTTCAAAATACTAATTCCATCTCATCTCATTGCTACTTGTCACCACTTCATTTTCCCCTTTCGCTGAAGTTCTCGTTTTTCTTGTTTTCCTCGTACCGTTTGAGCTTCCAAAAACTCTCATTCACCCTGAAGTTTCCTGATAGGTGCTCACCTCAGCCCTCATTTATCTGCAGCCTTTTCAACTTCCTTTCGACCTCTTTCTCTGATACATCTCTCAATCGTTTGTACTTTTTTCCTTGTGTTTCCCATGTACCTCCCTTTTCGCTTTCACTTGTAACTTCATCTCGCCACTTTTTACCCTTTCTCACCTACCCATCTCCCACCTTGTACTTGCACATGCCAACACTGCCCCCTTAAATACCTCCCAATTCTATCACTCCCCTAGGTTCATTTACTCTTGCCATTTTTGTCAATAACATGGTATTTCTCACTTATAACTTTTTTGAAATTTTAGGATGTTGGCATTAATTGAGAATGTCATGTAGTCGGCAAAGATTGGATTACACATCATACTTTTATGAAATTTTGCTTCTGGTAGATAAATTTCCAGATTCATGTTCCTATAGATATGTCTCTCTGACTACCGTTCCCCTCAAAACTCTACAAGGGAATGGTAATGGCTAGTTTCCGCTCGCTCTTTCTTTACATACTTCCACACATTCTTGCCTCATTTTTTACCTCCAGTACTCCTCTAATCTATTTCTTCAGGTCACTGATGATGATCCTCACTCCAACCCCGTTAATTATACTTTCCTTGTAAACTTCTTTCGCTTTTTCTACAAGCCTGAACCACATCAGAGTAATGGCTTTAAAGGGTTAGTGTGTTTTTTCTTTATTATTGTATATCAAATTAGATTATGAATAGCTTTATCATAGAAATATATAAAGGAACTTAATGAAAATATATATTTAAAAGAACTTAACATTGTTGGACCATTTACTCTACAGTATAAACAGTGCTAGGTACCACCATCCATAGTTCTTTTCATAACTGGTGAATCCAGTGCTACTTCTTACCATTTGTTGCCTCAGTCTTAACAGGCCATTGGCAGAGGGAACTCTGGTTTAGTGTTTGAGGCTCCTGCTTAGTGTTCCTACCAACTACTATTGCTTAATGTGTTTACTTAATATTCCTGCTTAATTTTCCAACCTACTGCTTCTGTCTAATGCTTCCAGCTAATGCTCCTATCTCCTACTACTACATAATGTTCATAACTATTTCTAATATCTATTGATCCTACCATTGTGCTAAAAGGCAGGGCTAACTCATAGTGCTTACTGCAGGAAAATAGAGTTGCAAAGAATGAGATGAGCCAAGTGTTTAGTGTTGTGTGTGACAAGGAGAGATTATATGTTTATGGACATAGTGCCTGCAGTCCACATGTAGGTGAGGCTTGAAGATTTGGAAAATCACAATCTGTGCAATTAGATAAGTATAAACTCTTGATTTTGTTTTTGTGTATGTACTGCTGAGGCTGTGTTTTCTGATTTTGATTATATTTGTGAGAGGACTTAGTTTTGGTAGCTTTTAGCATCTGAAACTATGAAAATATTTGGCGATTAGGTAAGAGATGATGATGTAGCAAGCTCATGTTGGTGTACATGTTAATGTAAGAATTACAGCACTGGGTGGAGTACATATATATGGCAACAAATGATAGGTGCAGTGTTATACCTAAGTTATAACTCGATAGCAGTAGCAGTGCTCCTTGCACTTGCTTAGTTTTATTAAGCTCTTTTTATTGTTGACTTATTTTCCAGGTGTCTTCTGTACGAATGTGGAATGGCGTTAGTGCATGATATGAAGCAGCAGCAGCAAGAAACACGTGACCACTGCCGACTCGACAGAACTTAGTTGATAATAGAAGTATGTTTGTATATAAGTGCCAGTTTAGTTTATTTACCAGGCTTCCAAATACTTTAGGATTTAGTGATGTCATTCTTACAGATTGAGTTTAGGAGGAATAACATTTTTACTTGCATAGAAGTTCATTAAAAGATAATTTTTGAATGAGGAATAACATTTTTACTTGCATAGAAGTTCATTAAAAGATAATTTTTGAATCATAGTTGTAAATGCGATCGAGAGACTTTCATAGATATGGTCCAGAGTTGCTTATATTTGAACATACTTTACATGGTCATCGTAGACTCAAGAGAACTTAGCTGATAATAGAAGTATGCTTTTGTATAACTGTAAGTTTAGTTTACCAGTCTTCCAAATACTTGAGGATTTAGTGATAAATCTATAAAATCCAGCAAGAATAAAATTTTTACTTGCATGGAAGTTCATCGAAAGATGATTCTTAAATAGTTTTAAATGCAATGAAGACTTTCATAGATATGGTCCAGCAGGGCTTATGTTAAAACATACTTTACAGAACTTGTAGAGAGCATTTTCTTACACATAAAAATGATTTTGTGTATATATTAGACTTGAAAATTAAATTATGGAAGAAAACATTCTTGCACTTTGTTGAATGGTTGATTTAACTTTGTTGCTCAGTTGTAGAAATTAATATTTAGCATTGACTTTCAGGTACACTGTGTAGCACACCAGCAATTTGGAAAAAGAAATTTTCTTCAATAGCATTGTCGGCACTGCTATGGATATATGACAAATGAGTTGTGGTAATTGGTTGATATATATTGAAAATTGTTTTAAGGGAGACCAATATTAATGGCAAAATTTGAGTGTCTATTGAACAAAATGCATTCAATAGAAAATGGCTTTCAAGGCATGAGATTAGATACTTCTGAAAACATATATTTATTTATTATACTTAACCACTGTCTCTTTGCGCTAGCGAGGTAGTACAAGCAAACAGACGAGGAATGGCCCAACCCACCCACATACATAAACACCCACACACGCATATATACATATACATTTCAACATATACATGTATGTACATACAGACATATACATATATACACATGTACGTATCCATACTTGCCACCTTCATCCATTTCCTTTCGCCACCCTGCAACACATGAAATACCATTTCCCCCCATCTAGTGAGGCAGCACCAGGAACAGACAAAAAAGGCCACATTCGTTCACACTCAGTCTCTAGCTGTCATGTATAATGCACCGAAACCGCAGCTTCCTTTCCACATCCAGGCCCCTTAGACCTTTCCATGGTTTAACCCAAACACTTTACATGTGCTGGTTCAATCCGTTGACAGCATGTCCACCCTGGTATACCACATCATTCCAGTTCACTCTATTCCTTGCATGCATTTCACCCTCTTGTATGTTCAGGCCCTGATCGCTCAAAGTTTTTCGCTCCATTGTTCCACCTCCTATTTGGTTCCTGCCTCTCCTTCCCTCCTCTGACACATATATCCTCCTTGTCAATCTTTCCTCTCTCATTCTCTCCATGTATCCAAACCATTGCAACACACCCTCTTCTGCTCTCTCAACCACACTCTTTATTACCACACATCTCTCTTACCCTTTCATTACTTACTCTATCGAACCCCCTCACACCACATATTCTCCTCAAACATTTATTTCCAACACATCCACCCTCCTCTGCCTTCCATGCCTTGCATCTTTCTAGAATTCAATTCCTTATTCTTTCAAATGGCTCCACAACTTCAGGAGTAATGCTGCTACTGCCTTGGATCTTATCCACTCACAAACCCCTGAATGTAGCACAATGGCATTTCCAAACCATTCTTACTGTTTATCCTTGAGCTTCGTTTCACTCAGCCAGAACATCCCGGTTTCTTTGCTGAAATGCACCATCTCTCATCTTGATTACTTTCACATACATTTAGACACCCCAGCCTGAGCCTTCAAAGAGGATGAGAACTCTCTGCTTGGCTCCTTCATAGAGTTAATTAGATATTCTCCTCTTCTGGTATGTGCTTCTGAGGATGTTTGGTGCTTGGTATTGTGTGTATGACTCCGGCAGAAACAAACAGCTGTTTGATGGACTGACTTGACTGACGACTATGGTTTACCAATTTAGATATGATATTGTGCATGTTTTGTTAATTTCATTAAAACTGCATGTGTATTGTAGCATAGATTGTAGTAGATGTATTAGTGCACTGTATGTAGTAAAATATTTTCTAATTGAAAAGTAGCAAGGGATAGACTGTAGAAGTATAGTGTAGTAATTGCAGCTCTTGGTATAAGAAGTTAGTTCTTGTTTCTTGCCCCTCCCCTCATGCACATGCACACACAGGCATGCATGCATGTGCACACGTATGCGAGCACGTGCACACACGCATGCACGTATGCATGCATGCATGCGCACATATGCGTGCATGCATGCATGCGCACATATGCGTGCATGCATGCATGTGCACATATGCATGCATGTATGCATGCATGTGCACATATGTGTGCATGTATGCATGCACGTGAATGTACGTGTGCATGTATGCATGCATGTACACACATCCATGCACACGTACATATCCGTATGCATGCATGTGCACATGCGTGTGCATGCACACACATCCATGCACACGTATAGATAGGTATGCATGCATGTGCACATACGTGTGCATGCACGCATGAGCACACATACCCATGCATGTATGCATGCACGCGAGCACCACACGGGTAACTAAAACGATTCAAATCTTCTCAATTCGTACTTTCAACTCAGGAAACCTGTCCCTCTATCCTACTAAACCTAATAACCTTGCAATTATTGACATTTACTCGCAACTGCCGTCTTTAACACACAATACCAACTCGGTCACCAACTTATGCAGTTTCAATTGATAATCTGCCACTTCTGCTGTGTCATCGGCAAACTGAATCTCTTTCCAGGCCCTCACTACCTACAGAATGCATACTTGCCCCTCTATTCAAGACCTTTGTATTTATCTTCCTACCACTTCAGTCATAGTGACACCCCAGACCCATAACATAAACCTTCACATGGAGCCACTTTCCTTTCTTCCTACCCACCCACACACACACGTACCTTACACCCATCATAATTTTCATTGCTTCTAGCTGCTTCCTCCTAGACCAAGTATTTGTAAGACCATCCACAAGGCATCTGTCAACCTTATCAAATTCTTTATCCATGTCCATAAATTCCACATACCCATATTTGTTTTTCGCAGTCTTGAATGCAAACACTTGATCCATAGATCCTTTACCACTTGGGAAACCATGTTGCTCTTCCCCAGTGTACTGTTCTGTACCTGCCTTTGCCATGTCACCACTCTTCCTTACAGCTTACCATGTACGCTCTGTATTTTGAAAACTCTATTTTTGTTCCCCATGCCTTTAGACTGTGGCACTATACATGCATTCTGCCAATCCTTGGGGACCTCTCCATGATCCATATGTACATTGGAAATCCTGTCTAAACAATCTAAAACAATTGTCCTTTCATAAGAAATTCATCTGCAATATCATCACTTCTGCTACCTTGCTATGTTTCATCACATGTAAGGCTTTCAATTTCTCATTTTTTCACCAAACTCTTTTCCATGGCTGGATCACTTCACATACTTCCCTGACCCAAACACCCTACATCTGCTGCCCTATCATCAAACATTCAACAATCCCTCAAAATACTTGATCTCTCGTCATTTCCTGTTACCACTTTATTGGCCCCTTCACTGAAGTTTCCATTTGCTTTGTTTTCATGAATTATTAAATCTTTCCAAAACATTATCCTGATGTTTACGGACACACTCGTTCCATCTTTCATTTGCCCTCTTTTTCAGCCCCTGTACCACTTTGCACACCTCCCCGACCAAAATGCCCTATATCTGCCATTCTATCATCAAACACATTCAACAAACCTTCAAAATACTTGCTCCATCTCCTTGCTTGATAACAACTTATTAACTCCCCCTTTGCCGATATTCCCGTTTGTTCTCTAGTCTTATGCACATTATTTACCTCCCTCCAAAACATCTTTTTATTTTCCCTGAAATTTAATGATACTCTCCCCAACTCTCATTTGCCCTCTTTTTCAACTCTTGCACCTTTCTCTTGACCTCCTGCCTATTTCTTTTACACATCACTGTCATTTGCACTACTTTCCTGCAAGAATCGTCCAAATGCCTCTCTTCTCTTTCACTAACAACCTTACTTCTTCATTCATCCCACCTCTCGCAACCCTTTCTGATTTGCCCACCTTGCTCATGCCACATGCATCTTTTGTGCAAGCCATCACTGCTTCCCCAAATACATCCCATTCCTCCCCCACTCCCCTCATGTCATTTGCTCTCACCTTTTGCTATTTTACACTTAATCTCTCCTGATACTTCCTCACACAAGTCTCCTTTTCAAGCTCACTTACTCTCACAACTATCTCTTCCCCAATATTCTCTCTCCTTTTCTGGAAACTTCTACAAATCTTCACCTTTGCCTCCACAAGATTGTGATCAGACATCCCTCCAGCTGCCCCTCTCAGCACATTAACATCCACAAGTCTTTCTTTTACCTGCCTATCAATTAATTTTTTTTATTTTATTTTGCTTTGTCGCTGTCTCCCGCGTTAGCGAGGTAGCGCAAGGAAACAGACGAAAGAAAGGCCCAACCCGCCCACATACACATGTATATACATACACGTCCACACACGCAAATGTATATACCTATACATCTCAATGTACACATATTATACACACAGATATATACATATATACACATGTACATAATTCGTACTGTCTGCCTTTAGTTGTTCCCATCGCCACCTCGCCACACATGGAATAACAACCCTCTCCCCCCTCATGTGTGCGAGTTAGCGCTAGGAAGGACACCTAAGGCCCCATTCGTTCACACTCAGTCTCTAGCTGTCATGTAATAATGCACCGAAACCACAGCTCCCTTTCCACATCCAGGCCCCACACACTTTCCATGGTTTACCCCAGACACTTCACATGCCCTGGTTCAATCCATTGACAGCACGTCGACCCTGGTATACCACATCGGTCCAATTCACTCTATTCCTTGCATGCCTTTCACCCTCCTGCATGTTCAGGCCCCGATCACTCAAAATCTTTTTCACTCCATCTTTCCGCCTCCAATTTGGTCTCCCACTTCTCCTCGTTCCCTCCACCTCTGACACACATATCCTCTTGGTCAATCTTTCCCCACTCATTCTCTCCATGTGACCAAACCATTTCAAAACACCCTCTTCTGCTCTCTCAACCACATTCTCTTTATTTCCACACATCTCTCACCCTTACATTACTTACTCGATCAAACCACCTCACACCACATATTGTCCTCAAACATCTCATTTCCAGCACATCCACCCTCCTGCGCACAACTCTATCCATAGCCCACGCCTTGCAACCATACAACATTGTTGGAACCACTATTCCTTCAAACATACCCATTTTTGCTCTCCGAGATAATGTTCTCGACTTCCAAACATTCTTCAAGGCTCCCAGAATTTTCACCCCCTTCCCCACCCTATGATTCACTTCTGCTTCCATGGTTCCATCCACTGCCAGATCCACAAGTATCTAAAACACTTTACTTCCTCCAGTTTTTCTCCATTCAAACTTACCTCCCAATTGACTTGACCCTCAAACCTACTGTACCTAATAACCTTGCTCTTATTCACATTTACTGTTAACTTTCTTCTTTCATACACTTTACCAAACTCAGTCACCAGCTTCTGCAGTTTCTTACATGAATCAGCCTCCAGCTCTGTATCATCAGCGAACAACAACTGACTCACTTCCCAAGCTCTCTCATCCACAACAGACTGCATACTTGCCCCTCTTTCCAAAACTCTTGCATTCACCTCCCTAACAACCCCATCCATAAACAAATTAAACAACCATGGAGACATCACACACCCCTGCCGCAAACCTACATTCACTGAGAACCAATCACTTTCCTCTCTTCCTACACGTACACATGCCTTACATCCTCGATAAAAACTTATCACTGCTTCTAACAACTTGCCTCCCACACCATATATTCTTAAAACCTTCCACAGAGCATCTCTATCAACTCTTGTCTTTATATATGAGATATAAATGACAAAATTGCTTTTCATTCACCATGCATCACACATGGAACTGTGCTAACCATACCAAGTTTTACCTCTACATTCTTGGAGGTAAATTCAAAAGGTGAATGATGGTGAGAAGTACAGGTATTTGTGTTAGGAAGAGAAAGTGGCAATTTTTCTTTTGTTCAGGGAAGCATGTAACATGTTGGATAAAGCTTTAGTTGTTGTCATTGAATGATGGCAATGATGACAGTTTGTATTTTGCATCAAAAACTACTTTTAAGACATAAGACTGATTAAATGTCATTATTCTGTTGTATAAATCAATTTTGAAAACCACTTCATATTGTCTGCCATCCAGGAACAAGGATGATAGTTAGAGTAAAAGTTCTAATCTAGATTTTCAGTGACTGGAAAGCTCTAATATTTCACTGTGGAAAAGCATACAGTAACCAGACAATTTTATCCACCATGTTTACTTTTCCCCTCTATGCTTGTAGAATTTTTATGGTAGAATTGAACAGGAAATCTTGTTGTGATGTTGACAAACCCAATTCTGCTCTCAATCGCTGTAAACTGTACTTGTAGTACCCTCTTCCCTACCCTAGAAATGCAGTATATTGACAAAACATAGATTATTTACAATTTAATGGCTTAATAGGCAATGTTTCCAACCCAGGCACATGTCCACTTGAAACTAAACTCCTCAAATATGAAAATTAAATCTTGTGTGTTCTGGACTCTACCAATGTTCCCTTTGGAAATATTGCAAGGTCCTGCATGTCCAAGACGCAGCTTCCCCACTGAAGATGCTGTACATTTACTCCTCCATTGTTTACTTTCCTCACAAGGATGACTACATGTCACCACAATACCTCTTTATTTGGTGGTCCCCTCCCCTCTATGTTGTGCAAGGGGATCCTGGGGACAGAAGATGGCAGCTAAAGATGATCCTGTATGAATGGCTTTAAACTACATGAGATGCACAGATCTTTGGTCCAATACTGATCAATTTATATATTTTCACGTCATTAAAGTAATTCCAGTGAAATATCTTTGGGGACCTTTTGTGGAACCAGTGATTTTGCATATCTGAGCCAAATAATAAAGCTTTTCCTGCTATCTAATCTTGTACCAAGCCAAAGAAAAGGAATGTGTTAAGTTGGGTTACATGTAAATGAAACCAATATGAATTTTTTTCCCCAAGTAACCCTTGCCTTGATAGATCATTTTGAATTAACCGCCTTACTAGCTATCTAACTATGAAATTGGTGTATGTTATTCCTTGACACCTTATTTGTGTATATTTTTTTTAAGATGTACATTGTCACTTGTAAAATTATACAGGATGCATTATGCGACTGATGAGGGAATGGTTGTAAAGATGAGTCTTTCTACTGTGCTTTATGAAAAAGGAAATTCTGCAATGTAAATCTGTATGCAGTTGCACTGAAGAAACTTTGATCATTGAATTTGTATATCTTGTTAAAAATGTTTGCACTGAAGTTTGTAAAAATACTTCATATTGCTAAAAGTACCTTTTGTATGAATTCCAAAATAATAAAGATTAGGGAAATCGACTGTAGAGCACTTATATCCTAAACAGTTTAAAGAAAAACCAATGAAAAAATTTTAAAGATATTTGGCTGTCTGCCATTAACTCCCTTGCACCAAATGACATACATGCTTAGCAGCTTAAACTACAAGTGAGCTGGCTATTTTTGATTAAAGGGCAGCTGCAGCAAGACTGAGGGAGTAATCACCTTATGAGATCCCATAGCAGAATGTTGAAGTTACCTAATGGATGCTATTAGGGAAGCATTAGAAGTACATAAGGAAGCTAATTACATGGGCATTACAATTAAATTATCCCATAAGATGTCTAATGGCACCTTCATTACATGGGATAATTATAAATTTACAGGCTATGAGATTGCCCATCTCTGAGAATAAATGGGGAAAGGAGCACACTAAGGTTTACTCAAGTTGAAATAGAATAACTTTGATAACAGCCAGAGATAATGGCATGTAATTAAGTAAATTTGTAAGATAAAACCTGCTATAAACTTTCAATAAAGTACTAAGTCAGTAAATGACATAATGGGGACTTGAGCTCACACATTACTGTAGCTCTTTTATACTAAGAAATTAGTTATATAATTTAGACTTAAGTAGGAGGCAAATGTTTACACTATAAGTATGTTGAATTTATCCTTCATAAATGGTAAATTGGATTTAAGTATTTATAACAAGAATTCCTATAAGTCCCATTGTATTAAATTTCTTCATAAATAACTCCAATACTTGGCTTAAGTTCATAAGTATCAAAGACTCATTTTTCTGATCAGTGCTTTCATAAGTATTTTTCTAAGTTCATTGTACTGTGGATCAATGAAAAATGTATCTCCCTTTCATTTTTTTATTGATCTTTTCTTATAATACATCAAATGTATTCTTGGTTCTTCTCATCACTGCAGCCTGTTTCCTGGACCTCTCTCCCTCCCTCTCACAGCCACTTCACAATCTGAAAAATGTAAAGCAAGACCATTAGATATTGATGTTCTCAGCAGATTTGTTGCTGATGGTCAAGCTAAAAGCAAAGATGACTAGTACTCTGTCTCTCTCTTCCAGTGGCTGCTGCTGCTGCAGGGTGGTGGCAGTGTTCATACTGAAAGCAAAGATTATTATTACCCTTTACCTGCTATACCAGACCACCACTACCTTCACCCCCTCACTACCTAAACCTGCTGCTGCTGCTGCTCTTGTTGCTGCAGCAGTGGGGGTAGAGCATGGGGGGTTATTTCCCTCCCTCTCACACCTCCCACTCTCCTACTACCCCCTCCCTTCTTCCCCTACCCCCCTCCCAAACCTCCCCCCTTGCCCTCTCCCCCACCCCCCTGCCCCCCACCCCCCCCACCCACCCATCCCCCTGCCTACCTTCCCGCACCCCCCGCCCACCCTCCTCCACCCCCCTCCCACCCAAACCAACTCCCTTCCTGCTACTCCGCTGCTGCCGCTGCTGCCACTGTTGCTGCTTCTCAGTCTGTAAACACAAATAGAATTAGCATCCCCTGTACCCCACACTCTTGCTTCATTCTCGTGCCAAACTCTCATCCTCCCCTTACTGCTGCTGCTGCTGTTGCTGTTCAATCTGTCAACGTAAAGAGGAAAATTGATTAGTATCTTCTTGCAACCAATTGCTCCGCTCTCATCTTCACTCCTGCCCATCCAGCTGATGCTATTGTTGTCGAGAGATTTCTGGTGGGGATAAACATGACAATGTACATATGATACCAGGGGTGTAACCATAGGGAGCACCCCCAACTCCTCCTTTATGAAGTCCTGATGAGATGGACATTTATGTTCCATGGAGAACACTTGAACCTTCTTCCTCAGAGTGGGTGCCATCATCAACACTGCTCTCCTGAAGGTCTCAAGCAGAACCAATCCTGCAAAAGGGAGAAAAAATATTGATAAAGTCAAATCATATGAAGTTTCTGGAAGAAAAAAACATACTTTTTCTGACAAAATGGCAATTACTGATATTCCTGCGCTAGAAACAATCCACATATACAACAAAATGACACAATCCCATCCATTATGTTTCCTTATGACTATTACTCAAATATAACAGCCTGGATGTATTGTAATTATATCCATTGATTTTGCTATAAAACTGAACATTTTGCAGGTACGTACCATGGTCATCAAGCGTTTCATCAGAATACTTCGGCCAGGAGTCCGGTGGAGGCATGGTGCAAGGAAGAATGTAGAGGTAAAAGTAATGGCAAGCCAGAAGATGAACTAGAAGAAATGCAGGGAGGAATATGAAAGGTAGGTAACTGCAGTGAATGTAGGAACGCAGTCATGTCTGAATTATACTTGATCGCCGTTTCCTGCATTAGCGAGGAAGTGCCAGGAAACAGATGAAGAAAGACCCATCCACTTGTATATATACATACATATATGCATATACATATTCATATACTTTCTTTCTTTCTTTCAAACTATTCGCCATTTCCCGCGTTAGCGAGGTAGCGTTAAGAACAGAGAACTGGGCCTTTAAGGGAATATCCTCACCTGGCCCCCTTCTCTATTCCTTCTTTTGGAAAATTAAAAAAAAATAATAAGAGGGGAGGATTTCCAGCCCCCTGCTCCCTCCCCTTTTAGTCGCCTTCTACGACACGCAGGGAATACGTGGGAAGTATTCTTTCTCCCCTATCCCCAGGGATATTCATATACATATATACATATTCATGCTTGTTTGTCTTCATTCTCGGTACCATCCCAACTCACAGGAAACACGAAAAAAGGCTATATCCACTCACACTCATTCTCAAGCTGTTGTGTAATGCACCAAAGCCACAGCTCCCTATCCAGGTCCCACAGGCCTCTCCATGGTTTATTCCGGATACTTCACATGCCCTAGTTCAGTCCATTGACAACATGTCGACCCAAAGTAAACCACATCATTCCAAACCATTCTATTCTATGCACGTATTTCACCATTCTGCATGTTCAGGCCCCAATTGCTCAGAATCGTTTTCACTCCATTCTTCCCGCTCCAATTTGGTCTCCCACTTCTCCTCGTTCCCTCCTCTCTGACACATATATCCTCTTGGTCAACCTTTCCTCACTCATTCTCTCCATGTGACCGAACCATATCAAAACACCCTCTTCTACTCGCTCAACCACACTCTTTTTATTACCACACCTCTCTCTCACCCTATTATTACTTACTCAATCAAACCACCTCACATCTCATATTGTCCTCAAACATCTCATTTCCAGCACATCCACCCTCCTTCACACAACTCTATCTATAGCCTATGCCTTGCAACCATATAACATTGACGGAACCACGATCCCTTCAAACATACCCATTTTTGCTTTCTGAGATAATGTTCTCGACTTCCACACATTCTTCAACGCTCCCAGAACTTTTGCCCCCTCCCCCACCCTATGATTCGCTTCCGCTTCCATGGTTCCATCCGCTGCCAAATCCACTCCCAGATATCTAAAACACTTCACTTCCTCCAGTTTTTCTCCATTCAAACTTACCTCCCAATTGACTTGACCCTCAACCCTACTATCCCTAAATACCTTGCTCTTATTCACATTTACTCTCAGCTTTCTTCTTTCACACACTTTACCAAACTCAGTCACCAGCTTTTGCAGTTTCTCACATGAATCAGCCACCAGCGCTGTATCATCAGCGAACAACAACTGACTCACTTGCCAAGCTCTCTCATCCACAACAGACTGCATACTTGCCCCTCTTTCCAAAACTCTTGCATTCACCTCCCTAACAAACCCATCCATAAACAAATTAAACCACCATGGAGACATCACACACCCCTGCCACAAACCAACATTCACTGAGAACCAATCACTTTCCTCTCTTCCTACACGTACACATGCCTTACATCCTCGACAAAAAGTTTTCACTGCCTCTAACATCTTGCCCCCACTCCATATACTCTTAATACCTTCCACAGAGCATCTCTATCAACTCTTATCATATGCCTTCTCCAGATCCATAAATGCTACATACAAATCCATTTGCTTTTCTAAGTATTTCTCACATACATTCTTCAAAGCAAACACCTGATCCACACATCCTCTACCATTTCTGAAACCACACTGCTCTTCCCCAATTTGATGCTCTGTACGTGCCTTCACCCTCTCAATCAATACCCTCCCATATAATTTCCCAGGAATACTCAACAAACTTATACCTCTGTAATTTGAGCAATCACTTTTATCCTCTTTGCCTTTGTACAATGGCACTATGCAAGCATTCCGCCAATCCTCAGGCACCTCACCATGAGTCATACATACATTAAATAACCTTACCAACCAGTCAACAATACAGTCACCCCCTTTTTTAATAAATTCCACTGCAATCCATCCAAACCCACTGCCTTGCTGGCTTTCTCCCTAACCCTCTCACTTTGCACACCACCTCGACCAAAACACCCTATATCTGCCACTCTATCATCTAACACATTCAACAAACCTTCAAAATACTCACTCCATCTCATTCTCAAATTACCACTACTTGTTATCACCTCCCCATTAGCCCCCTTCACTGAAGTTCCCTTTGTTCCCTTGTCTTACGCATTTGATTTACCTCCTTCCAAAACATCTTTTTATCCCCCCTAAAATTTAATGATACTCTCTCACCCCAACTCTCATTTGCCCTCTTTTTCACCTCTTGCACCTTTCTCTTGACCTCCTGCCTCTTTCTTTTATACATCTCCCAGTCATTTGCATTATTTCCCTGCAAAAATCATCCCAAATGCCTCTCTCTTCTCTTTCACTAATAATCTTACTTCTTCATCCCACCACTCACTACCCTTTCTAATCTGCCCACCTCCCATGTTTCTCATGCCACAAGCATCTTTTGCGCAAGCCATCACTGCTTCCCTGAATATATTCCATTCCAACCCCCACTCCCCTTATGTCCTTTGTTCTCACCTTTTTCCATTCTGTACTCAGCCTCTCCTGGTACTTCCTCACACAAGTTTCCTTCCTAAGTTCACTTACTCTCACCACTCTCTTCACCCCAACATTCTCTCTTCTTTTCTGTATATATATATATATATATATATATATATATATATTTTTTTTTCATACTATTCGCCATTTCCCGCATTAGCGAGGTAGCGTTAAGAACAGAGGACTGGGCCTTTGAGGGAATATCCTCATATGGCCCCCTTCTCTGTTCCTTCTTTTGGAAAATTTAAAAAAAAATGAGAGGGGAGGATTTCCAGCCCCCCGCTCCCATATATATATATATATATATATATATATATATATATATATATACACACAATATATATATATATATATATATATATATATTTTTTTTTTTTTGCTTTGTCGCTGTCTCCCGCGTTTGCGAGGTAGCGCAAGGAAACAGACGAAAAAAATGGCCCAACCCACCCCCATACACATGTATACACATACGTCCACACACGCAAATATACATACCTACAAAGTTTTCCATGGTTTACCCCAGATGCTTCACATGCCCTGATTCAATCCACTGACAGCACATCAACCCCGGTATACCACATCGATCCAATTCACTCTATTCCTTGCCCTCCTTTCACCCTCCTGCATGTTCAGGCCCCGATCACACAAAATCTTTTTCACTCCATCTTTCCACCTCCAATTTGGTCTCCCACTTCTCCTCGTTCCCTCCACCTCCGACACATATATCCTCTTGGTCAATCTTTCCTCACTCATTCTCTCCATGTGGCCAAACCATTTCAAGAGAGGTTAAAGTTCCTTATAAACATTAGAACAGAGGATTAAGTCTAAGGATATACAGTTCCATATGTCAGTCCATATATATATATATATATATATATATATATATATATATATATATATATATATATATATATATATATATATATACATACATATACATATACATATACATATATACATATGTATATATATACATATATACATATTTACATATTCATTCTTGCTGCCTACATCCATTCCCCTCACTGTCCCGCCACACGTGAAATAGCATCCACCCCAACCCCCTGCGAGGTAGCGCTAGGAAAAGACAAAAAGGCCACATTCGTTCACACTCAGTCTCTAGCTGTCATGTGTAATGCATCATAATCACAACTCCTTTCCACATCCAGACCCCACAGACCTTTCCATGGTTTACCCCAGATGCTTTACATGCCCTGGTTCAATCCATTGACAGCATGTCAACCCTGGCATACCACGTCGTTCCAATACACTCTATTCCTTGCACACCTTTAACCCTCCTGTATGTTCAGGCCCCGATTGCTCAAAATCTTTTTCATTCCATCCTTCCACCTTCAGTTTGGTCTCCCGTCTCTTCTCGTTTCTTCTACCTCTGACACATATATCCTCTTGGTCAATCTTTCCTCACTCGTTCTCTTCATGTGACCAAACCATTTCAACACACCCTCTTCTGCTCTCTCTCAACCATGCTCTTTTTATTACCACACATCTCTCTTACCCTTTCATTACTTACTTGGTCAAACCACCTCACACCACATATTGTCCTCAAACATTTAATTTCCAACACATCCACCCTCTTCCACGCAACCCTATCTACAGCCCATGCCTTGCAACTGTATAACATTGTTGGAACTACCATTCCCTCAAACATACCCATTTTTGCTCTCTGAGATAACATTCTTGCCTTCCACACATTCTTCAACGCTCCCAGAACCTTCGCCCCCTCCCCCACCCTGTGACACACTTCCACTTCCATGGTTCCGTCCACTGCTAAATCCACCCCCAGATGTCTAAAACACTGCCTCCAGTTTTTCTCCATTCAAACTTACCTCCTAATTGACTTGTCCCTCAACCCTACTGAACCTAATAACCTTGCTCTTATTCACATTTACTCTCAGCTTTCTTCTTTCACACACTTTACAGTCACCAACTTCTGCAGTTTCTCACCCAAATCAGCTTCCAGCACTGTATCATCAGTGAACAACAACTGACTCACTTCCCAAGCTCTCTCATTCGCAACAGACTGCATACTTGCCCCTCTCTCCAAAAGTTTTGCATTCACCTCTCTAACCACCCCATCCATGAACAAATTAAACAACCATGGCAACATCATGCACCCCTGCTGGAAACTGCCAGTCACTTTCCTCTCTTCCTACTCATACACATGCCTTACATCCTTGGTGAAAACTTTTCACTGCTTCTTGCAACTTACCTCCCACACCATATACTCTTAATACCTTCCACAAAGCATCTCTATCAACCCTATCATATGCCTTCTCCAGATTCATAAATGCTACATACAAATCCATCTTTTTTTTTTTTTTAAGTAATTCTCACATGCATTCTTCAAAGCAAATACCTGATCCACACTTCCTCTACCACTTCTGAAACCACACTGCTCTTCCCCAATCTGATGCTCTGTACATGCCTTTGCCCTTTCAATCAATACCCTCCCATATAATTTCCCAGGAATACTTGACAAACTTACACCTCTGTAGTTTGAACACTTACCTTTATCCCCTTTGCCTTTGTACAATGACACTATGCATGCATTCCGCCAATCCTCAGGCACTTCACCATGAACCATACATACTCTGAATATCCTTACCAACCAATCAACAACACAGTCACCCCCTTTTTTAATAAATTCCTCTGCAGTACCATCCAAACCTGCCACCTTGCCAGCTTTCATCTTCCACAAAGCTTTCACAACCTCTTCTCTGTTTACCAAACCATTCTCACTGACCCTCTCACTTCACACACCACTTCTACCAAAACACCCTATTTCTGCCACTCTATCATCAGACACGTTCAACAAACCTTCAAAATACTCACTCCATCTCCTCACTTCATCACTACTTGTTATTACTTCCCATTAGCCCCCTTCACTGATGTTCCCATTTGTTCTCTCGTCTTTTTTTTTTTTTCATACGATTCGCCATTTCCCGCATTTGCGAGGTAGCGTTAAGAACAGAGGACTGGGCCTTAGAGGGAAAATCCTCACCTGGCCCCCTTCTCTGTTCCTTCTTTTGGAAAATTAACCTCCTCCAAATCTTTTTATTCTCCCTAAAATTTAATGATACTCTCTCACCCCAAATCTCATTTGCCCTCTTTTTCATCTCTTGCACCTTTCTTTTGACCTCCTGCCACTTTATTTTATACATCTTCCAGTCATTCACACTACTTGCCTGCAGAAGTCTTCCAAACGCCTCTCTCTTCTCTCTCACTAACAGTCTTACTTCCTCCCACCACTCACTACCCTTTATTAATCTGCCCACTTCCCACCTATCTCATGCCATGAGCATCTTTTGCGCAAGCCATCACTGCTTCCCTTAGTACATCCCATTCCTCCACCACTCCCCTTATGTCATTTGCTCTCACTTTTTTCCATTCTGCACTTCATCTCTCCTGGTACTTCCTCACACAAGTCTCCTTCCCAAGCTCACTTACTCTGACCATTCTCTTCACCCCAACATTCTTCTGTTCTGAAAACCTTTACAGATCTTCTCCTTCGCCTCCACAAGATAATGATCAGACACCCTCCAGTTGCCCCTCTCAGCACATTAACATATACATACCTATACATTTCACCGTATACATACATGTACATACACAGACATATACATATATATACATGCACATATCAATACTTGCTGCCTTCATCCATTCCTGTTGCCACCCCACCACACATGAAGTGGCACCCCCCTCTCCCCATGCATGTGTGAGGTAGTGCTGGGAAAAGAACAAAAGGCCACATTTGTTCACACTGTCTTTAGCTGTCATGTGTAATGCACTAAAACCATAGCTCCCTTTCCACATCCAGGTCCCAAAAAACTTTCCAAGGTTTACCCCAGATGCTTCACACGCCTTGGTTCAATCCATTGACAGCATGTCAACCCCTGGTATATCACATTGTATATCACTCACTCTGTTCCTTGCACGCCTTTCACCCTCTTGTATGTTTAGGCCCTGATCGCTAAAAATCTTTTTCACTCCATCCTTCCACCTCCAGTTTGGTCTCCCACTTCTTGTTCCCTCCACCTCTGACACATATATCCTCTTTGTCAATCTTTCCTCACTCATTCTCCCCTTTCCTCACTCATTCTCCCTTGTGACCAAACCATCTCAAAACACCCTCTTCTGCTCTCTCAACCACACTCTTTTTATTACCATCTCTTTTACCCTTTCATCACTTAATCAAACCACCTCACACCACATATTGTCCTCAAACATTTCATTTGTAGCACTTCCACCCTCCTCCGCACAACCCTACCTATAGCCCATGCCTCACAACCATATAACATTGTTGGAACCACTATTCCTTCAAACATACCCATTTTTGCTGTCCGAGGGAATGTCCCCAATCACCAGTCCTTTTTCAGCACACAAATCCACAAGCTCTTTACCATTTCTGTTTACAACACTAAACACCCCATGTACACCAATTATACCCTCAACAGCCACATTACTTATCTTTGCATTCAAATCACCAATCACAATAACCCAGTCTTGTGCATCAAAGCTGCTAACATACTCATTTAGGTGCTCCCAAAACACTTTCCTCTCATGATCTTTCTTCTCATGACCAGGTGCAGAGGAACCAATATTCACCCATCTCTCTCCAACCACTTGCAGTTTTACCCATATCAATCTAGTTTATTTTCTTACACTCTTATCACATACTCCCACAATTTCTCCTTCAGTGGTGCTACTCCTTCCTTTACTCTTGTTCTCTCACCAACCCCTGATTTTACAAACAAGACATTCCCAAACCACTCTTGCTGTCTCCCACATTAGCGAGGTAGTGCAAGGAAACAGATGAAAGAATTGCCCAACCCACCCACATACACATGTATATACATACACGTCCACACACGCACATACACATACCAATACATTTCATTGTATACATATATGTACATTTTTTTTTTTTTTTTTTATTTGTCGCTGTCTCCCGCGTTTGCGAGGTAGCGCAAGGAAACAGACGAAAGAAATGGCCCAACCCCCCCCCATACACATGTATATACTTACGTCCACACATGCAAATATACATACCTACACAGCTTTCCATGGTTTACCCCAGACGCTTCACATGCCTTGATTCAATCCACTGACAGCACGTCAGCCCCGGTATACCACATCGCTCCAATTCACTCTATTCCTTGCCCTCCTTTCACCCTCCTGCATGTTCAGGCCCCGATCACACAAAATCTTTTTCACTCCATCTTTCCACCTCCAATTTGGTCTCCCTCTTCTCCTTGTTCCCTTCACCTCCGACACATATATCCTCTTGTTCAATCTTTCTTCACTCATCCTCTCCATGTGCCCAAACCACTTCAAAACACCCTCTTCTGCTCTCTCAACCACGCTCTTTTTATTTCCACACATCTCTCTTACCCTTACGTTACTCACTCGATCAAACCACCTCGCACCATACATTGTCCTCAAACATCTCATTTCCAGCACATCCATCCTCCTGCGCACAACTCTATCCATAGCCCACGCCTCGCAACCATACAACATTGTTGGAACCACTATTCCTTCAAACATACCCATTTTTGCTTTCCGAGATAATGTTCTCGACTTCCACACATTCTTCAAGGCTCCCAGAATTTTCGCCCCCTCCCCCACCCTATGATCCACTTCCGCTTCCATGGTTCCATCCGCTGCCAGATCCACTCCCAGATATCTAAAACACTTCACTTCCTCCAGTTTTTCTCCATTCAAACTCACCTCCCAGTTGACTTGACCCTCAACCCTACTGTACCTAATAACCTTGCTCTTATTCACATTTACTCTTAACTTTCTTCTTCCACACACTTTACCAAACTCAGTCACCAGCTTCTGCAGTTTCTCACATGAATCAGCCACCAGCGCTGTGTCATCAGCGAACAACAACTGACTCACTTCCCAAGCTCTCTCATCCCCAACAGACTTCATACTTGCCCCTCTTTCCAAAACTCTTGCATTTACCTCCCTAACAACCCCAACCATAAACAAATTAAACAACCATGGAGACATCACACACCCCTGCCGCAAACCTACATTCACTGAGAACCAATCACTTTCCTCTCTTCCTACACGTACACATGCCTTACATCCTCGATAAAAACTTTTCACTGCTTCTAACAACTTTCCTCCCACACCATATATTCTTAATACCTTCCACAGAACATCTCTATCAACTCTATCATATGCCTTCTCCAGATCCATAAATGCTACATACAAATCCATTTGCTTTTCTAAGTATTTCTCACATACATTCTTCAAAGCAAACACCTGATCCACACATCCTCTACCACTTCTGAAACCACACTGCTCTTCCCCAATCTGATGCTCTGTACATGCCTTCACCCTCTCAATCAATACCCTCCCATATAATTTACCAGGAATACTCAACAAACTTATACCTCTGTAATTTGAGCACTCACTCTTATCCCCTTTGCCTTTGTACAATGGCACTATGCACGCATTCCGCCAATCCTCAGGCACCACACCATGAGTCATACATACATTAAATAACCTTACCAACCAGTCAACAATACAGTCACCCCCTTTTTTTAATAAATTCCACTGCAATACCATCCAAACCTGCTGCCTTGCCGGCTTTCATCTTCCGCAAAGCTTTCACTACCTCTTCTCTGTTTACCAAATCATTTTCCCTAACCCTCTCACTTTGCACACCACCTCGACCAAAACACCCTATATCTGCCACTCTATCATCAAACACATTCAACAAACCTTCGAAATACTCACTCCATCTCCTTCTCACATCACCACTACTTGTTATCACCTCCCCATTTGCGCCCTTCACTGAAGTTCCCATTTGCTCCCTTGTCTTACGCACTTTATTTACCTCCTTCCAGAACATCTTTTTATTCTCCCTAAAATTTAATGATACTCTCTCACCCCAACTCTCATTTGCCCTTATTTTCACCTCTTGCACCTTTCTCTTGACCTCCTTTCTCTTTCTTTTATACATCTCCCACTCAATTGCATTTTTTCCCTGCAAAAATCGTCCAAATGCCTCTCTCTTCTCTTTCACTAATACTCTTACTTCTTCATCCCACCACTCACTACCCTTTCTAATCAACCCACCTCCCACTCTTCTCATGCCACAAGCATCTTTTGCGCAATCCATCACTGATTCCCTAAATACATCCCATTCCTCCCCCACTCCCCTTACTTCCATTGTTCTCACCTTTTTCCATTCTGTACTCAGTCTCTCCTGGTACTTCCTCACACAGGTCTCCTTCTCAAGCTCACTTACTCTCACCACCCTCTTCACCCCAACATTCACTCTTCTTTTCTGAAAACCCATAGAAATCTTCACCTTAGCCTCCACAAGATAATGATCAGACATCCCTCCAGTTGCACCTCTCAGCACATTAACATCCAAAAGTCTCTCTTTCGCACGCCTGTCAATTAACACGTAATCCAATAACGCTCTCTGGCCATCTCTCCTACTTACATAAGTATACTTATGTATATCTCGCTTTTTAAACCAGGTATTCCCAATCACCAGTCCTTTTTCAGCACATAAATCTACAAGCTCTTCACCATTTCCATTTACAACACTGAACACCCCATGTATACCAATTATTCCCTCAACTGCCACATTACTCACCTTTGCATTCAAATCACCCATCACTATAACCCGGTCTCGTGCATCAAAACCACTAACACACTCATTCAGCTGCTCCCAAAACACTTGTACATACACAGACATATTTTTTTTTTTTTTTTTTTTTTGCTTTGTCGCTGTCTCCCGCGTTTGTGAGGTAGTGCAAGGAAACAGACAAAGAAATGGCCCAACCCACCCCCATACACATGTATATACATACGTCCACACACGCAAAATATACATACCTACACAGCTTTCCATGATTTACCCCA
The DNA here is from genome assembly GCF_036320965.1 of Panulirus ornatus. Taxonomy (NCBI): domain Eukaryota; kingdom Metazoa; phylum Arthropoda; class Malacostraca; order Decapoda; family Palinuridae; genus Panulirus; species Panulirus ornatus. The sequence goes on along the minus strand of NC_092267.1, from coordinate 6,193,824 downwards.
GACGCTTCACATGCCCTGATTCAATCCACTGACAGCACGTCAACCCCGGTATACCACATCCATCCAATTCACTCTATTCCTTGCCCTCCTTTCACCCTCCTGCATGTTCAGGCCCCGATCACACAAAATCTTTTTCACTCCATCTTTCCACCTCCAGTTTGGTCTCCCACTTCTTGTTCCCTCCACCTGCGACACATATATCCTCTTGGTCAACCTTTCTCTCCATGTGCCCAAACCATTTCAAAACACCCTCTTCTTTCTCAACCATGCTCTTTTTATTTCCACACATCTCTCTTACCCTTATGTTACTTACTCGATCAAACCACCTCACACCACACATTGTCCTCAAACATCTCATTTCTAGCACATCCATCCTCCTGCGCACAACTCTATCCATAGCCCACGCCTCGCAACCATACAACATTGTTGGAACCACTATTCCTTCAAACATACCCATTTTTGCTTTCCGAGATAATGTTCTCGACTTCCACACATTCTTCAAGGCTCCCAGAATTTTCACCCCCTCCCCCACCCTATGATCCACTTCCGCTTCCATGGTTCCATCCGCTGCCAGATCCACTCCCAGATATCTAAAACACTTTACTTCCTCCAGTTTTTCTCCATTCAAACTTACCTCCCAGTTGACTTGATCCCCAACCCTACTGTACCTAATAACCTTGCTCTTATTCACATTTACTCTTAACTTTCTTCTTTCACACACTTTACGAAACTCAGTCACCAGCTTCTGCAGTTTCTCACATGAATCAGCCACCAGTGCTGTATCATCAGCGAACAACAACTGACTCACTTCCCAAGCTCTCTCATCCCCAACAGACTTCATACTTGCCCCTCTTTCCAAAACTCTTGCATTCACCTCCCTAACATCCCCATCCATAAACAAATTAAACAACCATGGAGACATCACACACCCCTGCCGCAAACCTACATTCACTGAGAACCAATCACTTTCCTCTCTTCCTACACGTTCACATGCCTTACATCCTCGATAAAACTTTTCACTGCTTCTAACAACTTGCCTCCCACACCATATATTCTTAATACCTTCCACAGAGCATCTCTATCAACTCTATCATATGCCTTCTCCAGATCCATAAATGCTACATACAAATCCATTTGCTTTTCTAAGTATTTCTCACATACATTCTTCAAAGCAAACATCTGATCCACACATCCTCTACCACTTCTGAAACCACACTGCTCTTCCCCAGTCTGATGCTCTGTACATGCCTTCACCCTCTCAATCAATACCCTCCCATATAATTTACCAGGAATACTCAACAAACTTATACCTCTGTAATTTGCCTCTGTAATTTGAGCACTCACTCTTATCCCCTTTGCCTTTGTACAGTGGCACTATGCAAGCATTCCGCCAATCCTCAGGCACCTCACCATGAGTCATACATACATTAAATAACCTTACCAACCAGTCAATAATGCAGTCACCCCCTTTTTTAATAAATTCCACTGCAATACCATCCAAACCTGCTGCCTTGCAGGCTTTCATCTTCCGCAAAGCTTTTACTACCTCTTCTCTGTTTACCAAATCATTTTCCCTAACCCTCTCGCTTTGCACACCACCTCGACCAAAACACCCTATATCTGCCACTCTATCATCAAACACATTCAACAAACCTTCAAAATACTCACTCCATCTCCTTTTCACATCACCACTACTTGTTATCACCTCCCCATTTGTGCCCTTCACTGAAGTTCTCACTTTATTTACCTCCTTCCAGAACATCTTTTTTTTTTTTTTTTTTTTTTTTTTTTTGCCGCTGTCTCCCGCGTTTGCGAGGTAGTTCTTCCTAAAATTTAATGATACTCTCTCACCCCAACTCTCATTTGCCCTCTTTTTCACCTCTTGCACCTTTCTCTTGACCTCCTGTCTCTTTCTTTTATACCTCTCCCACTCAATTGCATTTATTCCCTGCAAAAATTGTCCAAATGCCTCTCTCTTCTCTTTCACTAATGATCTTACTTCTTCATCCCACCACTCACTACCCCTTCTAATCAACCCACCCACTCTTCTCATGCCACAAGCATCTTTTGCGCAATCCATCACTGATTCCCTAAATACATCCCATTCCTCCCCCACTCCCATTATTTCCATTGTTCTCACCTTTTTCCATTCTGTACTCAGTCTCTCCTGGTACTTCCTCACACAAGTCTCCTTCCCAAGCTCACTTACTCTCACCACCCTCTTCACCCCAACATTCACTCTTCTTTTCTGAAAACCCATAGAAATCTTCACCTTAGCCTCCACAAGATAATGATCAGACATCCCTCCAGTTGCACCTCTCAGCACAGACATGTATATACATATATACACATGTACATAATTCATACTTGCCGCCTTTATTCATTCCCATCGCCACCCCGCCACACATGAAATGACAACCCCCTTCCCTTGCATGCACACGAGGTAGTGCTAGGAAAAGACAACAGAGGCCACATTCGTTCACACTCAAGTCTCTAGCTGTCATGTAAAACCACAGCACCCTTTCCACATCCAGGCCCCACAAAACTTTCCATGGTTTACCCTAGACGCTTCACATGCCCTGGATAAATCCATAAACCCCAATATACCACATTGTTCCAATTCACTCTATTCCTTGCACGCCTTTCACACTCCTGCATGTTCAGGCCCCGATCACTCAAAATCTTTTTCACTCCATCTTTCCACCACCAATTTGGTCTCCCACTTCTCCTTGTTCCATCCACCTCTGTCACATACATCCTCTTTGTCAATCTTTCCTCACTCATTCTCTCCATTTGACCAAACCATTTCAGAACACCTTCATCTGCTCTTTCAACCACACTCTTTATTACCACACATCTCTCTTGCCCATTCATTACTTACTCAATCAAACCACCTCACACCACGTATTGTCCTCAAACATCTCATTTCCCACACATCCACCCTACTCCGCGCAACTCTATCTATAGCCCACGCCTCGCAACCATATAACATTGTTGGAACCACTATTTCTTCAAACGTACCTATTTTTGCTTTCCAAGATAATGTTCTCGCCTTCCACACATTTTTCAACGCTCCCAGAACTTTTGCCCTCTCCCCCACCCAGTGACTCACTTCTGCTTCCATGGTTCCATCCACTGTCAAAATAAACTCCGAGATATCTATGCCCAGATATCTACTCCCAGATATCAAAAACACTTCACTTTCTCCGGTTTTTCTCCATTCAAACTTACCTCCCAATTGACTTGTCCCTCAACCCTACTGTACCCAATAACCTTGCTCTTATTCACATTTACCCTGCTTTCTTTCACACACTTTACCAAACTCAGTCACCAGCTTCTGCAGTTTCTCACATGAATCAGCCACCAGCGCTGTATCATCAGCAAACAACAACTGACTCACTTCCCAAGCTCTCTCATCCACAACAGACTGCATACTTGCCCCTCTCTTCAAAATTCTTGCATTCACCTCCCTAACATCCCCATCCATAAACAAATTAAACAGCCATGGACACGTCACGCACCCCTGCTGCAAACCTACATTTACTGAGAACCAATCGCTTTCCTCTGTTCCCACTCGCACACATGCCTTACTTCCTTGATAAAAACTTTTCACTGCTTCTAACAACTTGCCTCCCACACCATATATTCTTAAAACCTTCCACAGAGCATCTCTATAAACTCTATCATATGCCTTCTTCAGATCCATTAATGCTACATACAAATCCATTTGCTTTTCTAAGTATTTCTCACGTACATTCTTCAAAGCAAACATCTGATCCACACATCCTCTACCACTTCTGAAACCATGCTGCTCTTCCCCAATCTGATGCTCTGTACATGCCTTCACCCTCTCAATCAATACCCTCCCATATAATTTCCCAGGAATACTCAACAGACTTATACTCTGTAATTTAAGCACTCACCTTTATCCCCTTTGCCTTTGTACAATGGCACTATGCATGCATTCCGCCAATCCTCAGGCACCTCACCATGAGTCATACATACTTTAAATATATTTACCAACCAGTCAACAACAAATTCACCTCCTTTTTTAATAAATTCCACTGCAATACCATCCAAACCCGCAGTCTTGCTGGCTTTCATCTTCCACAAAGCTTTTACTGCCTCTTCTCTGTTTACCAAATCATTCTCCCTAACCCTCTCACTTCACACACCACCTCATCCAAAACACCCTATATCTGCCACTCTTATCAAACACATTCAACAAACCTTCGAAATACTCACTCCATCTCCTTCTCACATCACCACTACTTGTTATTACCTCTCAACGATGTTCCCATTTGTTCTCTCATCTTACGCACTTTATTTACCTCCTTCCAAAACATCTTTTTATTCTCCCTAAAATTTAATGATACTCTCTGACCCCATTTCTCATTTGCCCTCTTTTTCATTTCTTGCACCTTTTTCTTGACCTCCTGCCTCTTTCTTTTATTCTTCTCCCAGTCATTTTCACTATTTCCCTGCAAAACTCATCCAAATGCCTCTACATATTATTATTATATTATTATACTTTGTCACTGTCTCCCTCATTAGCGAGGTAGCACAAGGAAACAGACGAAAGAATGGCCCAACCCACCCACATACACACGTATAGCCATACACATCCACACATGCACATATACATACCTGTACAGTTTAACGTATACATATATATACATACACAGACATATACATATATACACATGTACATTATTCATGCTGCCCTTATTCATTCCTGTTGCCGCCCTGCCACACATAAAATGACAACCCCTCTCCCCGCATGTGCGCGAGGTAGTGCAAGGAAAAGACAACAAAGGCCACATTTGTTCACACTCAGTCTCTAGCTGTCATGTATAATGCACCAAACCCACAGCTCCATTTCCACATCCAGGCCTCACAAACATCTTTTTATCCTCCCTAAAATTTAATGATACTCTCTCACCCCAACTCTCATTTGCTCTTTTTCTCCTCATGTACATTTCTCTAGACCTCCTGCCACTTTCTTTTATACATCTCCCAGTCATTTGCACTATTTCCCTGCAAAATTCGTCCAAATGTGTCTCTTCTCTCTAATAATCTTACTTCTTCATCCCACCACTCACTACCCTTTCTAATCTGCCCACCTCCCACATTTCTCATGCCACAAGCATCTTTTGCGCAAGCCATCACTGCTTCCTTAAATATATCCCATTCCTCCTCTACTCCCCTTAGGTCCTTTGCTCTCACCTTTTTCCATTCTGCACTCACTCTCTCCTGGTACTTCCTCACATAAGTCTCCTTCCCAAGCTCTCTTGCTCTCTTCGCCCGAACATTCTCTCTTCTTTTCTGAAAACCTCTACATATCTTCACCTTCTCCTCCACAAGATTATGATCAGACATCCCTCCAGTTGCACCTCTCAGCACATTAACATCCAAAAGTCTCTCTTTCATGCGCCTATCAGTTAACACATAATCCAATAACACTCTCTGGCCATCTCTCCTACTTACATACATATACTTATAGCTCTTTTTAAACCAGGTATTCCCAATCACCAGTCCTTTTTCAGCACTCAAATCTACAAACTCTTCACCATTTCCGTTTACAACACTGAACACCCCATGTACATCAATTATTCCCTCAACTGCCACATTACTCACCTTTTCATTCAAATCACCCATCACTATACCCCGGTCTAGTGCATCAAAACTACTAACACACTCACTCAGCTGCTCGCAAAACACTTGCCTCTCATGATCTTTCTTCTCATGCCCAGGTGCATATGCACCAATAACCACCCATCTCTCTCCATCCACTTTCAGTTTTATCAATATCAATCTAGAGTTTACTTCCCTACACTCTCTCACATACTCCCACCACTCCTGTTTCAGGAGTAGTGCTACTCCTTCTCTTGCTCTTGTCCTCTCACCAGCTCATGACTTTACTCCCAACACTTTCCCAAACCACTCTTTCCCTTTACCCGTGAGCTTCGTTTCACTCAGAGCCAAAACATCCAGGTTCCTTTCCTCAAACATACCATATATCTCTCCTTTTTTCTCATCTTGGTTACATCCACACACATTTAGACACCCCAATCTGAGCCTTCAAGGAGGATGAGCACTCCCCACGTAACTCCTTTTCTGTTTCCCCTTTTAGAAAGTTGAAATACAAGGAGGGGAGGGTTTCTAGCTCCCCGCTCCCACTCCCTTTAGTCACCTTCTATGACACGCATCAGCAAGGTTGCACAGACGAAGAGTTGCCTAACTACTCACGTATACATGTGTATGTAAACGCACATATACATTCATATGCATTTCAAAATATACATACATATACAAACACAGAGAAATACACATGTACTTATTCATAATTGCTGCCTATGTCCATTCCTGTCACTACCTCGCCACACAGAAACAGCATCCCCCCTTCCCTTCTCCAGCGAGGTAGTGCCAGGAAAAGACAAAAAGTCCACATTCGTTCACACTCAGTCTCTAGCTGTCATGTGTAATGCACCGAAGCCACAGCTCCCTTTCCACATCCAGGCCCCACAGACCTTTCCATGATTTACCCCAGACACTTTACATGCCCTGGTTCAATCTACTGACAGCATGTTGACCCCAGTACACCACATCATTCCAATTTACTTTATTCCTTGCATGCCTTTTACCCAACTGTATGCTCGGGCCCTGATCGCTCAAAATCTTTTTCAGTCCATCCTTGCACCTCCAATTTGGTCTCCTGCTTCTTGTTCCCTGCACCTCTGACACATGAATCCTCTTTGTCGATCTTTTGTTGCTCATTCTCTCCATGTGTCCAAACCATTTCAACACACCCTCTTCTGCTCTCTCAACCACACTCTTTTTATTACCACACATCTCTCTTACCCTTTCATTACTTACTCGATCAAACCACCTCACATCACATATTGTCTTCTGACATTTCATTTCCAACACATCTACCCTCCTTCGCACAACCCTATCTATAGCCCATGCCTCGCAACCACATAACATTGTTGGGACTACTCTTCATTCAAACGTACCCATTTTTGCTCTGAGATATCGTTCTCACCCTCCACAAACACACACACACACACACACACATTATATTATTATTTTGATATATTTTGTCACTGTTTCCCGCATTAGTGAGGTAGCGCAAGGTAACAGACAAAAGAATGGCCCAACCCACCCACATACACATGTATATACGTAAACATCCACACACGGACATATACATACCTATACATTTCAACGTGTACATACATATACATACACAGACATGTACATGCCTTCAATCCATTCCCACTGCCACCCTGCCACAACGAAGGCCACATTCGTTCACACTCAGTCTGGCTGTCACGTGTAATGCACCAAAACCACAGCTCCCTTTCCACATCCAGGCCCCACAAAACTTTCCATGGTTTACCCAGGTGCTTCACATGTCCTGGTTCAATCCATTGACAGCATGTTCACTCTATTCCTTACACGTATTTCACCCTCCTACATGTTCAGGCCCTGATCGCTAAAAATCTTTTTCACTTCATCCTTCCACCTCCAACTTGGTCTCCCACTTCTCATTCCCTCCACACATATATCCTCATTGTCAATTTTTCCTCACTTGTTCTCTCCATGTGACCAAACCATTTCAGCACTCCCTCTTCTGCTCTCTCAACCACACTTTTTTTATATCCACCCATCTCTCTTACCCTTTCATTACTTATTCGATCAAACCATCTCACACTACATATTGTCCTCTGACATTTCATTTCGAACACATCCACCCTACTCCACACAACCTTATCTATAGCCCAAGCCTTGCAACCATATAACGTTGTTGGAGCCACTATTCCTTCAAACATTCCCATCTTTGCTCTCCAAGATAACTTTCTCACCTTTCACACATTCTTCAATGCTCCCAGAACCTTTGTCCCCTCCCCCACCCTGTGACTCACTTCTGCTTACATGGTTCCATCTGCTGCTAAATCCACTTCCAGATATCTAAAACACTTCACTTCCTCTGTTTTTTTTCCTGCAAGCTTACCTCCCAATTAACTTGTCCCCCAACCCTACCTTGCTCTTAATCACATTTACTCTCAACTTTCTTCTTTCACACACTTTACCAAACTCAGTCACCAACTTCAGCAGTTTCTCACCTGAATCTGAGATGAAAGCAAAACTCGGGAAAAGGGGTGCGGAGATGGAGTGTGGCAGTGAGATATGGTGGCTAGTAGCAAGCCTGTTTGCAGATAATACTGAGTTGTTTGCAAAGAGTGAAGAGGAGTTGCAGAAGTTGTGTGTTTTATGATGTGTGTAAGGATAGGCAATTAAAGGTAAATGCAAGTAAAAGTAAAGTAATGATGTTTGAAAGGAAACAGAGTGAAAGTATAGATTTTGTGGGCTAAATTATGCTTTGGATATGGGGGGAAAGAGACTGGAAGAGAGAATTTAAGTATCTAGGAGCCATCTTGGGTAAGTGTGGTGATATGGAAGGAGAGACAAGGGAGAGAGCAGTTCAGGGTACAAGAGTCATTGAGACCCTTAATAGAAGAATGAAGGGTAGAGGTATAAGTATGGAAGTGAGGAGAGGATTAAGGGACAGTATAGTTTTCCCAACCCTGACCTATGCAACTGAAACGTTGGCATGGAATGTGTCACAGAGGTCAAGAATTCAGGCCATGGAAATGAATCATTTGAGAAGAGCTTGTGATGTGACTAGATGGAATGAAGAAAATGAAAGGGTGTATAGGGAACGAATTATGGAGTTGTAGAATGGGTGAAACATAATACTTTAAGGTGGTTTGGGCATGTGGAAAGAATGGAAGACTGGAAGTTTACAAGGAAAGTGCACTGTATAATAGTACAATTAAAGGGGTTGGTGTGACATGGAGAAATAGGGTGGAGGAATACTGGTGGGAGAGAAATAGTGGAAGACTGCGTGGAATGGTGCATGCAAGGGAGGGATGTAAGGATGGGAGTTCCAGGAGGGATCTGGTGTCAGGTATATCCAGTTGGCCAAGAGTCCAGTCTTCTTGGGGTCCAGTAGGTGAGGGGTCCAGTTGAGGAGGAAGCCTTCAGTAGAGCAGTGTTGATGATGGCAACCACTCTGAGGAAGAAGGTTCAGGTGTACTCCAAGGAACATAAATGTCCATCTTATCAGGACTTCATAAAGGAGGAATCAGGGGTGTTCCTTATGGTTACACCACTGGTATCATAATGAATACTTTGCTATATTTATCCCCACCAGAAATCTCAACACCAGTAGCAGCAGCTGGATGGGCATGAGTGAAGGAGACGAGAACAGAGCAAGTGTGTGGAAGAAGATATTAATTTACTTCTTTACGTTAACAGATTGAACAACAACAGCAGCAGAAGCAGTAAGAGGAAGAGGTGGAAGGTTTGGGGCAAGAATGGAGCAAGAGGGTGGGTGAAGGGGACACTGATTTTATGTATGTTTACAGATTGAGCAGTAGCAACAGCAGCAGCATCATCAGCCACAGCGGGGGTAGAGAAAGGGGGGTTGGATTGGGTGGGTTGAGGGGAGGAGGTGGGGGGAAGGAGATGGGGGTTGGGTAGGAAGGGGGAGGTGGTGGGTGGGTGGGAGGGGTCCCAGGGAATGGGGGGTAGGGGTGAGGGGGAGAGGACTTTGGGGGGGGAGGGTGGAAGGAGGGTAGGGGAAGGTGGATGGGGGCAGGGGAGAGGGAGAGGTGCAGGAGGGAGGGTAATAACACCCTTGCTCTACCCCCACTGCTGCAACAACAACTGCAGCAGCAACAACAGGTTTAGGTCACTGGGGGATGAAGTAGTTGGTGGCTATGGTGGGAGTAAAGGGTAATAATAATCTTTGCTTTCAGTATGGACACTGCCACCACCCTGCAGAAGCAGCAGCCACTGGGAGAGAGAGAGAGAGAGAACTTATCATCTTTCCTTTCAGCTTGACCATTAACAGCAGAGGTACAGTTGATCAGGAGTCCAGTAGGCCAGGGGTCCAGTTGGCCAGGGGTCCAGTTGGCCAGGGGTCCAGTTGGCCAAGGTTCCAGTTGGCCAAGGTTCCAGTTGGCCAAGGGTCCAGTTGGCCAGGGGCCCAATGGCCATGGGTCTGGTTGGCTTGGAGTCCAGTTGACCATGGGACGACGAGGCTGCTAAGATGTACCAACAGCGGCGTACTCATCCACCTGACAAGCACCAAATGCAGTTAGTATAATCATTTTAAGAGTATATAAACTGTATACATACAAAATTATATTTAAGACTGCTACAAGGACCTGTGTTTGGCATTAGATTTTAACTGATCAGTTCAATGTATGGACTTAAGCCCATAGTTTTACGGTGGCATCTAGTTCTCATCGATTGCCCTTAAATAGTGAAGCGTAGCATCTATCATCATTTACTCCATTCTCATTAAACAAAGTGGGTATCGAGCGCTTTTAGTTATACATCTTTTGAGGGATTTGAATTTACAGAGCTAGCATTCCTGCTACTAATCCTGCAGGCTGGCAAAGGGCAGGGATGCCCAGTTCCCTGAGGTAGAATTGTCACCCAGCTTCCCAAAAAGATGGCTCAGATATCATAAAATTTCCTCATCCTCTGAAACATGACAAGGCTTCTCTTTCCTATAGCATTACAATTTAGAGTACAAATACCACCGAGACAAGTACACTTTTAACAGAACTGCATTTGGAATTCACATTATTACTTAACTTGTATTCTGTTAGACATTCCCCTATAATTCTCACATTCAATCTCCATCCCCTTTCCCTTATACAAAGGATCTTATTCTGTACTGCTCTTGTCAAATTATCAGGCTTTTGACCATTATACCATGCCTTTCCAGACCCACTCCACAGCAATTTCACTGCTATTCTTCACCTAGCTTACCAAATTTTCTAGAGTCAGGGATCCCAAAGGTTGGTGGTCCAGGAGAAAGGTCAAGAAAGGATGGAGGAAAGGAGTGGAGGGGGACAGAAAATTCATATCCACATCTGAGAAATGGCAAAATATACACTTTGATACCAAGAGTGTAACTAGAGGAGAACCTATACTCACTGTTTTTTAGTCCTTGGTGAAATCATGGCCAACATTCCTCGCAGAATCTTGTCTGTATAATTTGCAGCACTCTGAGACATTCTTCTTGAACGTTTTCCTTCTCATCTTCATTGCCATCTTGTAGAAATGATTGCCTGCAACACAAATTTTTTTCCAATTTGAATATATTATCAAATTTATGAAGCAAGTGGATAAAATTCGGCAAATAACTACAACTACTTTATATGAAAATGCCCCCTATGTGTTAACTTAGGATGTACAATACTAATGAGGCTGTCATAAATTATCCTACTTATATATTAAGATGACCAACTCCTATCCTGTATGTTACCTTAGGATTTACAATACTAATAAGCTATCATAGAAATTGTCCTATTTATATATTAAGGTAACCAACTCTTATCCTATATGTTACGTTAGGATTTACAATACTAATAAGACTATCATAGAAATTATCCTGTTTTTATATTAAAATGACCAACTCCCTTTCTATATGTTACCTTAGAATTTACAATAGAAGTGATCCTATTTATATATTAAAATGACCTACTCCTATCCTGTATGCTACCTTAGGATTTACAACAGTATAATTGTGTTTATTACATTCTATTATCATGTTTTCTATAATCAATCAGCTGTTTTGGTCACATCCTAAAGAATATAAGTGACCTGTTTATGGAGAATGTCAACCCATGTCAGTTCATCTCTCTATCTCCTCCAGAATATTATGCCTCTGGGAGATGTACAAACCTGTACAAAAACATACTGGCAGCTGTAAAAGCACCATTTGTCATGACAGACTAGAAACAACTGGAGAAAAATGACAAGCTCATGTTGTGTGATTTGAACCAAAATCAAGTGGCGGTGGAAATGGCAGCTCCATTATTCATACATTCCCAACAAAATAAACATAACAGGTGACACTGAAAGATCTCTGAAGACCTATAAACAAAAATGGATTAACCTCTATTATAGAAGAAGGTTTTAAAGAAGAAACCCGATGAGGAGAAAGCTGCAGTACTTGTAACCTTTGGTGGAGATATTTATAAGAGATGTGTAATTCATTATGTTCCCAGCACCAGTAGATAGATAACCAGCCTAAACAAGTGGCTTAAAAATGTACTTGCCAAATTTGATGGCAAATTTTACCAGCAACGAAGAATGAACTGGCAGACAAATAGATTTCGAAAGTGTGGAGAACAGACAGGAGAATTGCAAGATTCACCTATCACCAGATTCGGGAATCCATCCAAGGAATGTGAGATGAAAGATTAATTAGTACTTGGACACTCAGATGACTTACTCTGTGAGAAATTCTTTAAAGAGGATGAAAATCTGTATGGCACATAAGCAGCAGATGGCAGTATATTCCTTCCAAGAAGGAAGACAAATGAAATGAAAGAGATTAAACATGAGGACCATGCCTGGTCACACATGCCCATGAGGGAATGCAAATTCTTTAGCAACAAGCATATTTGGGAAGACAGAAGAATGCCCGGCATATAGCAAGACCTGTAGCATATGCATGGAGAAGAATCACTTTGCAATTACACGCAGATCAAAACCAGGCAAGGGTTTTAGAAGTATGGTCAATGGTATTCAAGAGGATCCTGATAGAAAAGCCAACCCCAATTTCCTGTGTGTTACAAGCTTTCGACATGATGCAACGATGAGGCCATTATGGCATCCACGAAGGACGACCCCGATGTCGTGTATTTTATGAAGCTTTCAACACGACTCAGCAATGAAGCCATCATGACATCAGTGGAGGTAAGCAATAAAGTGAAATTTCAGGTTGACTGTGGGACAAGCATGAATGTTATTCCTCAACTAATGATACCTGACAGACAGTTAAAGCCCTGTAATATAGTTTGTATATGTGGAATTCTATAGAGATAGGTGTCTCACTTGAAAAGAAAAAAAGAAGAATCAGGAATTTGAAAGGTGCATGGTGCTACAGTAAGACAGCTAAAGATCTTGACCCATTGGAAGGAAACATGTTAACGATCAAAGCAAATACTCTTAAGAGACAAGACCTGTCATAAAGAAACAGCAAACCAGAGGTTGGATGAGTTCATATGAGAAGATGATAAATTCAGGGACTATATGATGCAGTAAGCAGCTTTTAAGAAAGACTAGTGAATGAGACCTGGATGATGAAGAAAGACCACAAAACAGTATAACAGGAGATGTACAAATTGAAAGAGGCTAAGATACAAACTCAGGTTTGGAGGACAATGTGAATACAGATGTGTGTGTGTGTGTGTGTGCCAAGTAGTGTGTAGAACTAGGATAAGGATGAAATAGGTCATAGAGATGTTTCTGGTGCAGCAGGTGGACTTACTTAGTGTAAGACTATAGAAATGTGCTGCCAGTTAGAAGGTAGCGTCAGGAAAAAGACAAAGAATGACCCATCCACTCATGTACACATTATATACATAAATGCACATACACATGCATATCAACATATACACATATGCAAGTACATTTTCACACTTGCTAGCCTTCATCCATTCCAGGCGCCCCACCCCACAGGAAACAGCATTGCTTCCCCGTGTCAGCGAGGTAGTGCCAGGAAAACAGACAAAAAAGGCCACATTCATTCACACTCAGTCTCTAGTTGTCTTGTGTAATGCACCAAAACCACAGCTCCCCATCCACATCCAGGCCCTACAGACCATTCCGTGGTTTACCCCAGATGTTTCGCTTGTCCTGGTTCAGTACATTGACACCACGTTGATCCTGGTATACCATGCCATTCCAGTTTACTCTATTCTTTGCATACCTCTCACCCTCCTGTATGTTCAGGCCCCAATTGCTCAAAATCTTTTTCACTCCATCCTCCCACCTCCAATTTGGTCTCCTGCTTCTTGTTGCCTCCACCTCTGATACATATATCCTCTTTGTCAACTTATCCCTACTCATTCTCTCCATGTATCCAAAGTATTTCAACACACTTTCTTCTGCTCTCTCTCAACTACACTTTTTATTACCACACATCTCTTACCCTTTCATTACTTACCCAGTCAAACCATCTCACACTACATACTGTCCTCAAACATTTCCAAGACATCCACCCTCCTTCGTACAACCCAGTAAATACCCTATGCCTCGCAACCATATGATACTGTTGGAACTATTATTCCTTCAAACATTAAATCCACTTTTGCCTCAGTCCCAGAACCTTTGCCCCCTTCCCCACTTGACTCACTTCTGCTTCTGTGGTTCTATTCGCTGCTAAGTCCATTTCCAGATTTCTAAAACACTTCACTTCCTTCAGTTTTTATCCATTCAAACTGACATCCCATCCAACTTGTCCCTCAACCCTGCTGAACCTATTAACCTTGCTCTTATTCACATTTACTCTCAATTTTCTCCTTTCACACACTTTTCCAAACTGTCACCAACTTCTGCAGTCTCTCAATCAAGTCTGCCACCAGTGCTGTATCATCTGTGAACAGAAACCAAATCACTTCCCAGGCCCTCTCATACCCAACCGACTGCATACTTGCCCATCTTTGCAAAACTCCTGCATTTACCTCCCTAACCACCCCATCCATAAACAAATTAAACGACCATGGGGAAATCACACACCCCTGCAGCAGACTGACCACTGGGAACCAGTCACTCTCCTCTTTTCCAACTCATACATATGCCTTACAGCCTTGATAAAAACTTTTCAGTGCTTCTAGCAGCTTATCTCCCACACCATATACTCTTAAGATCTTCCACAGAGCATCTCTATCAGTCCTATCATATGCCTTCTCTAGATCCATAAATGCTACATACAGATCCATCTGTTTTTCTAAGTATTTCTGACACACGTTCTTCAAAGCAAACACCTGATCCACACATCTGCTGCCACTTCTGAAATCTTACAGCTCAGCCCAGTCTGATGCTATGTACATGTCTTCACCCTCTCAATCAGTGCCCTCCCATACAATTTTCTGTAGTTTGAACACTCACCTTTATCCCCTTTCCCTTTGTACAATGGCAATGTACATGCATTCTGCCAATCCTCAGCCACTTTACCATGATTCACTCATACATTACCAATCAACAACACAGTCACCCCATTTCTTAATAAATTCAACTGCAATACCCTCCAAACCTGCCACCTTGCTGGCTTTCATCTTCCGCAAGGCTTTCACCACCTCTCTTAACCAAACTATTCACCCTGACCCTCTCACTTCACACACCACATAACAATACATATATATTTGTACCATAAATGATCAATTTATATTATAGTGCTATTGTATTTTTGTGATAAAAGAATATTTTCTAAATTGATGTACAAATATACAGTACTATAGTAATTCTTTAAAATGAGAAGGAACAGTATTTATGCTTATTACAGTGTATCATAGCATGTTTTTTTTTTATTAACAAGCAGCTTCTTTGTTGATATCCACAAGAATGTAAGTGACCTTTTTTCGAGAATGTACCAAGCAAGGTGATATTGGTCATAAGCCTCTGTAAGAAGCACGTACTAATATTGAATGGTGGTGGCCTTCCACCCGAGCAGCTCCTTGTACCTATGGACACCAGAACAGCCTCCTGGACCTCTGGTGACCTGGATTCCTGGTGACCTAGACTTTCCACCCAACCTCTGGGATCCTGGACTCTGGGACAGGTCAGTGACGTGGCCACCTTGGTTGTCTCCTGGACCCCTGGATTGCCATATTCTTGGTCTTGGACCCCCTAGTCTTACCTGATGTATCAGATTAATTTCCTGATGAAGTGCCTGACAACCCTGGTATACACCAACACTATCTAATTCTACAGTAAAATTTCATTCAGTATCATCAAAAAATTTTACAATGATAATTGTAAAAATTTATTTTTTTGTTACTGAATGAAATTTTACTGTAAAAGTAGATACAGAGTTGGTGTATACCAGGGTTGTCAGGCACTTCATCAGGAAATTAATCTGATACATCAGGTAAGACTAGGGGGTCCAGGACCAAGAATATGGCAATCCAGGGGTCCAGGAGACAACCAAGGTGGCCACGTCACTGACCTAGCTCAGAGTCCAGGATCCCAGAGGTTGGGTGGAAAGTCCAGGTCACCAGAGGCACAGGAAGCTGCTCAGGTGGAAGGCCACCACTGGTGTAATCATCCACTTCGACAAATTGCTGGAAACATTTTATCAGTGGAAATGGTGTACAGCTTGTGCAGTTGTGTGCTGAAAAAGGACTGGTTATTGGGAATATCTAGTTTAGAAAGAGGGATATACACAAGTGTACATATGTGATTAGGAAAGATGGTCAGGAATGACTGGATTATGCAGGGGGGAGAGGGTGTGATGTCCCCATGGGTGTTTATATATGAGTTGGTGTGACAAGAATATGTAAGAATCTAAGAGAGAAGGGCGAATATGAAGTCTGTAGGGGATGAGAGGGACATGAAAAGTCAGTCAGTTATGTTTGCTAGGATACAGCATTGATAGATTTGAGCGAGTGCAGAATTTTGTGATTGAGTTTGGAAGAGTATTTGAGAGAAGGAGGCTAAGAGTAAGGGCCGATCACACTATAAGGTTCATCTCTGTATGGTTTTCATATGTACATCATTTTTGCATTGAAATCAATCACAATAGGCACATGGTCAAATGCACCACTGTTGGCTGTGTACCAACTATATAAAAAAAATTGTTAAAAACAATTTATTAGAACACATTTTGAGGTATTTAATAATAAAATCCAATGATAGGTTAAATAGGACTCATTTAAAAAAAATACATGGTGCATTCTACGCCACCCATCAAAAGGCGTATGAGCCTATCGGATTAAATGGGATCCGACCCAAAGTAAAGAGATCCAATGTTGTTACATGGGATCGGATGCTGTTTCTTATACTTACATTATTTATACGAGTCAACAGGTTCATGATCTGATCACTTGTGAGGTGGAGGAGAACCTGTCAAGACGTGGTCCTCCTCTTCCGTAGAAGTCGTGCTCCAGCCCAGAAGCCGGTTAAAGGACTCACAGCCTGCGGGGAAACAGAGAGGTCAATTCTTCGTGAACCAGATTGACGTAAGTGATGTGTTTTCATGTCAATATCTCGATCATATACGAGGATGTTAAGTGGTGTGAGGGGTCAGGTTGGGATCAAGCCCCAAGGTTGGGGTCGACTCCTTGGTGTGGGGGGCTGGCCCGCCTCATCCTACCCGAGATGTTGACATTGGTGTTGGTTTGTGTGTGGCAATATATAGAAACTAAGGCAACACTAGTGCCACACTCAACCCCCCGTGAAAAGCAGCAATAATCACATGATTTACATTGAAATCTTGAACGCGAAATTGACCTTAGACGACATCATGATCCATTATTTATTGTAAGACGATAAAATTACTGTTTTGGCTTTTGATTTTTTTTTTTTTTTTGCACGATTCTGATCTTGATATGTAACGCACGTCACCTATTTAGTACATGTTGACAAGACCACAGAATATGTAGATGATCGTTAGGGTAGTTGGCCGAACGAGTTTTCGTAGGTTATTTCTTAAAATGACATGGTAATTAAACACATTAACCTTAGATTTTAACGTTAAAATGACATGGTAATTAAACACATTAACCTTAGATATTAACTTGTTCATCATTAACCGTCATGGCTGTGTTAACGTATATATATAAGTACAATTATTGCTCTCAGCCACTGGCTTTATTCTCTCATCACCGCACTATTATATCATTGCATTTTGCTGTAATTCTGGTAATTAGGTAATTATCGACCGTAAGATGAAGATAGGAAAGGATTGGATGTGTTATTTTGTAATAGTAATAACGTAAATAATGACATTTTGGCCGTTGTCGGAAACAAGATGGCGTCCGGCCGTCAAGCCTTATCTTAGCTTCAGGTGGTCGAAATGACCCATTTTATCTTCGTTAGGATAACAACTGTCTTGAGCCATGGCCGAACATGAGGTGTAGTGTGAATATCAAGTGAAAAATAAACTTGGGGCTTCGTTTTAGCAGCAGAACAACCTCCAACGAAACCACCAAACGATCATTACGATGGTTCACACATACACACCAGAGCCTCTCCAATACCGTAACACTTTATTTAAATGAATTCATACTCATAGCCGGGATCAGATGCACGCATATATATATATATATATATATATATATATATATATATATATATATATATATATATATATATATATATATATATATATGTGTGTGTGTGTGCCACTTCCCGCATGGGTTAACAAAGGACCGTATGTCAAGCCAGCCATATCTCTGCTAATTACCGTAAAAATGACACTTTATGACACTCCACTTTGACCCTTATGCATAACATTACAACTGGCCAACAAATTTCTCGAACAATTTGCATATACTAACCTTAAAATAAGGGTTTGATGGACGGTGTGTCACGCGTAGGTCCTCCCCGTCAGCGGCTCCTACCAGCAAATGGCCATCTTGGCTCATGGAATTTATACCGTCCCTGGAAACTCTTGCATGACTTGGCGACGGCGTCAAATCCCTAGCTGGTAACTCAAAATCACGAGGAAATACAGGAATTTTCTGTCTTCTAACATCCTGATGGTGTTGAGAGTCCTTAATTAGATGCCAGGCGTGGAATTAAGATGGTTTTCAATGTCTTTGATGGTTATATAACTGTAAATGATATCAAGATCACGATTTAATGAAGTGTTGTGATAGTACCATATCCAAAACATAGGTGGCAGTTTTAGTACCATATCCAAAACATAGATGGCAGTGTTTCATACTTTCTCTTCTTACTTGTGTGAACCAGTGAAGTTCGAACCCTGTCTCATAAAGTATGAAATAACGTACAGAACTTGGATTTTTATACCAGAAATTACGTTTTAAAGAGGAAGGTAACTCAATAGTACAATTCTGAGGCTTTTATAGTTATTTTTAAGACGTCTTTTCCTTTCATTCTGTAGTACAGCAGTGGAAAATACGGGACTAGCCCTGATCGAAGCTGTTCCGATTCAACTGACTCAATGAGGCTTCGAAACACAGCCAAAACGCAGTTAGTACATCAGTCCAAACTCCCTTAAGAAAGTTTCTAAGGAGAAATTATGACCAGAAATAAGGGTGATCCACTAAAAGTTAAAAAGTGGCACTGATGTATACTAGTTATGGAGACTATTTCCGTGGACATATCTTTATTTTTTTTTGGGGGGGGGGGGGGTTGCGGAAGGGAGTTGGCGTCATATAGATAGATAGATAGTGGCTTTGAAAATTATTTACTTAGACACTTTTTCTTGCCAAAAAGGAAAACGAATCATAAGATCACTAAAAAAAAAAAAAAACTTTCGATCATTAACTCATTTGTGGTGGTGGTTGGAATTTTTTTTTCTTTTAGATAATTAATGTATTTAGTAGCTCATGTTATTTGTGAGTTTATTGATAATTGTATTGTGAAGTGTGTTGAACTTGGGTTGTACACTTCAGGGCCTTATGTGCCGACCCTTGATTTAGTGCCATGATCTAGCTGCTGACCTAGGCCCTTAGAACTGGGTCAGCCTGTCTGTGGTCAGACACCAGAGGGGTTGGATGGTTGTAACTCTGTCCGCTCAGCTTATATAGGGTTTTGTAAACTACTTATAAAATGACCAAAACAAAATTTTTTTTTTATTTTTTATCGTTACAGATCATTAAATTTAATGGCTCTTTTAAAGTCATTTAAGTGTGGATCTTAGATCTTTTAGATAATCAGTTTTAAGCGGTTTTTTTTTTAGTTTATATCCTGATTTTTGATAATTGATTTTAGTCAGACAAGATAATGGCTCTTATCAGGGTCTTATTTTTATAAATGAAACTGATACACTTCCGTAAACAAATATTTATTACATTACATTACATCAGTGACATAGGAAGATGGTGAAAATAACATGTTTGCAACCTCGCTCACGAGTCCAAGTTGCTAAAACAATGGAGATACAAAGGTTTGAATAATTGTTGATTTTTGTTTATATTGTATACTTTATTACTTTAAGTATGAATACATACATGTATACATTACCTACATTACATATACACTCATATTATTATAATCGCTGTTTACCTCATCAACAAGGAAGCGCCAGGAAACAGATGAAGAAAGGCTCATCCACTCTTATACAGATATATACATTGAAATGTATATGTATGTATATATGGTGCATTTATGTGTATGTGGGTAGGTTGGACTTCTCGTCTGTTTCCTTACGCTACCTTGCTAACGCAGGAGACGGCGATTAAATATAATAAACATGTTTGTATTTTGCATAGTACATATCAAAGTTTTTACTTTTTTTTTCAGATTCCTGGTTGATGCCTCAGGGATGGAAAGCCTCAAAAGCAGTTAAGAATTTGCTTAGTGAGGCAAACATGGCTGGGACGACAAGGAACACTTGTTCAGCTGAAAACTTTTAGGCCCCGTTGTTCTGGGGGTGTGTATGAGGGGATGGATGTCAGAAGATACCAGCTTGACTGTGCGGGAAGACAGGTGGTCACAGATTGAGAAATAGATCAGAGATTTAGCGGGAAATAGAAAGTACTACAGCAAGGAAGACGGCTCTGTATCATGCCGGAACTGAGCGATGATGACCTTACGTTATATTGCAACTGGAAAAGATCACGTTGTGGACCAACACAACCCACTGTAAGTAGGGTTATTGCACAGACGGATGGTAGACAAAACAGAATTTATGCAGATTAGGGTCTTCCCTGGTGGTGTGGGTGCTGTAGATGGCACTCGTGAACAAAGAACATTATATAAATATTTTTTTATGCCAAGGACAAGATAATGAACATGGTTGTACATTGGCCAGGATCAACACGATTCGAGGATTCAAGAAAATGGGATGAGAAGATTATTTGAAAGCCATACTGTACTACCATATTGTCATCTTCTTGGTGATATTAATTACCATTGCAAGTGTTGGCTTTTGACGCTTTACCTAAGACCTGATGATGGTTCTCAGACAGCTTGTAACGGGTAATGTTAAACGTTTTCTTGCATGTTTACTTGTGACAAAATGTCAATATTATTTACATATCTACATAGGCTGTAGAAGAAACAGGTTTCATGTCTTTTAAGTGTTTCCAAAATCCAAAATTGACCTAACCTAACCCAGTGTGCAAAAGATTTCTAGATTATGAGAAAACAAGCTAGATGATTAGCCTGGGACTAACGTCCAAACTCAGATTTGTACATAATAAGATTCATGTATTACAGGACACAAGAAGAAAACTAGATGTACTGTGGAAAGGGGGATTGGACAGCTGAAACGAAGGTGGCATGTTTTGCATGGTGAAGTGACTCGGGGTCAAGACAGAACAAATCAATCACATAATCATGGCGTGTGTTGTTCTCCATAATATATGCAAAGAAGTGAATTTACACCTTCGAGATGAAAGTGACCTCGACATTTTTCTTGGATATAATTTGGATGCAGCAGCACACTCAAATCACTTAAACCCAGGAGATGCACCTCTAGGTTTGTGTTGCAGAGACTACTTTGCTAATTTACACTTCATGGCAGAACAGCGATTCAGTATCATGCACACTTTTACAAACTGAAAACTTAGTGAAGAATGGGCTTTGTTGGCGGATAAAAAGATGTTTTGGAAGGAGGTACATAAAGTGTACAAGAGAACAAATGGGAACATCAGTGAAGGGGGCTAAATGGGGAGGTAACAACAAGTAGTGGAAGTGAAGAGATAAGAGTGAGTATTTTGAAGGTTTGCTGATAGAGTGGCAGATAAAGGGTGCTTTGCAAGATGTGTGCGAAGTGAGAGGGTCAGGGAGAATGGTTTGGTGAATAGAGAAGAGGTAGTTAAAGCTTTGTAGGAGTTGAAAGCCAGCAATTTGGCAGGATTGGATGGTATTGCAGTTGAATTTATTGAAATAGGGGGTGACCGTGTTGTTGACTGGTTGGTAAGGATATTCAATGTATGTATGGTGAAAACCCTGCAGATTGGGAAAATGCATGCATAGTGCCATTATACAAAGGCGAGTGTTCAAGTTACAGAGGTATAAGTTTGTTGAGTATTCCTGGGAAATTATATGGGAGGGTATTGATTGAGAGGGTAAAGGAATGTACAGAGCATCAGATTTCAGAAGTGGTAGAGGATGTGTGGATCAGGTGTTTGCTTTGAAGAATGTATATGAGAAATACTTAGAAAAGCAGAGGGATTTGTATGTAGCATTTATGGATCTGGAGAAGGCATATGATAAGAGTTGATAGAGATACTCTGTAGAAGGTATTAAGAATATATGGTGTGGGAGGTAAGTTGTCAGAGCAATGAAAAGTTTTCATCAAGGATATAAGGCATGTGTAAGAGTAGGAAGAGAGGAAAGTGATTGGTTCTCAGTGAATGTAGGTTTGCAGCAGGGGTGTGTGATGTCTCCATGGTTGTTTAATTTGTTTATGGATGGGGTTGTTAGGGAGGAGAATGGAAGAGTTTTGGAGAGGGGCAATTATGCAGTCTGTTGCGGATGAGAGGGCTTGGGAAGCAAGTCAGTTGTCGTTTGCTGATGATACAGGGCTGGTTGCTGATTCGGGTGAGAAACTGCAGAAGTTGGTGACCAAGCTTCGTAAAGTCTGTGAAAGAAGAAAGCAGAGTAAATGTGAATAAAAGCAAGGTTATTGCATTCAGTAGGTTTGAGGGATTGGTGATTTTTGTTAACTATCATTTTTTTTGGGGGGGGGGTATTTTTTTTTGGATGGGTTTTAAGGTGTCGAATTCTTTAGTAGTTATGGAGAGAGAATGAGCGAGGAAAAATTGGCAAAGAGGATATGTGTATCATTGATGGAGGGAACAGGAAGTGGGAGACCAAATTGGAGGTGGAAGGATGAAGTGAAAAAGATTTTGAGCGAATTGGGCCTGATCATACAGGAGGGTGAAAGGCGTGCAAGAAATAGTGAATTGGAATGATGTGGTATACTGGGGTCGATGTGCTGTTAATGGATTGAACCAGGGCATGTGAAGTGTCTGGGGTAAAAGTTTTGTGGGGCCTGGATGTGAAAAGGGAGCTGTGGTTTTGGTGCATAACACATGACAGCTAGAGACTGAGTGTGAACGAATGTGGCATATGTTATCTTTTCCTAGCGCTACCGCATGGGGAGATTGTGGGGTGCTATTTCATGTGTGGCAGGGTGGCGACGAAAATGGATGAAGGCAGCAAGTATGAATATGTACATGTGTATATATGTATATGTCTGTGTATGTATACGTTGAAATGTATAGGTATGTATGTGTGCATGTGTGGGCATTTATGTATGTGTGTGTGGGTGGGTTGGGCCATTCATTCGTCTTTTTCCTTGCGCTACCTCACTAACGCGGGAGACAGCAACTAAGTATAATAAATAAATAATGACCATTATACTGGTATACATTCCTTATTTGATAAAAGACATCACACAAACTCCAAAGATGTTTCATAACCGTATCATACCTTTGTCACAACAATCTGTGGATTGTTATAAATTATTTCTACCTGGGAAATCAAATATTCAGCTCTGTAAACATTTTTTTCCAGTAAAGAAATTGATTAACTTGTCCACACACTATGATTTGGAGATAAGAGTATCAGCAAATTATAAGTGAATCTGAGAGGTGTTAAAAAGTTGTTTCAAAGAAGTAGTAGACGAATTATTGGTTAGGAATTTTAACTGCAAGTAGATTGCACTTTTGTTTTGCAGTTCTCTAATTTTTAGGTCTTATTTTTTTTAATAGATTGTCCCAAGTCTGTAGACGTAGGCCTATGCATCAGCATTGTACCTGAAGGCAGGGATTCATGCGAGGACTGAGGAGGAGGTATCATCATGGTGCGCATCCTGTGGGAGAGAAAGGAATCAAGTTAATTGTAAAATGTAAGTTTAAAACTTAGGCTGTAATATGAACTAAATTGTAACCTCATTTGATTTACCAAACTTTAATACTTTTCTATAATACTATAAAAAGCCCTCTTGACTTAAGCCAAGTCATATGGGAAAAAATTATAAGTACATACAAATTTCAGCGCCGCAAATGGTTACTTCTGGTGAACAAAGAAAATATATACAAATTGCTAAACTACTGGTATCCTCACAGGAGTCATTAGTCACAGAATCGTACCTGAAATTCCTGTGATGCTTGGGCTGTCAGCACCAAGAATACCTGCTACTGCATGTGACAAAGGATCAAGCAGAGGCTTATCATGTAGTCGACCACCACCTGTTAAAATACATACAGCAATTAGACAAATTCACAAGTATTTTATGGCAATAACTTAGCCCATGCATGTCTTTTTCATACAACTTAGCTTATGCCTAGCCTATTTCACATTGAGACTGTGAAACTTGTCTTATTTCCAAAATGGGTATAGTTTCATAAGTTACTTACCTGTTTTACAGAAGAGCCTCTTATGAGTAGCAATCTTATTCTTTCCTGAGGATATAATGTTGTGATACCTCTTCTGAACCTGTTGTTCCACAGTTCTTGAAAAGCAGGGGAAAGCAGCATTTATCTGCTGTGTAATGCTCGGCCATGTTTCCACTTTTGTTCTGGAATTAGCCCCATCAGAGAATCCCCTGGTGACCTTCACCACTACCATCATTGCCCCTACTGTCTGTCTCCAACATTATCACCAACATCGTTCAGTCTCCACCCACTGAACCATCCCAACCTAAGATGGCGGAGATTTATGTGTATCAAACTTGTCAAAATACCAGTCTGGCCCTAAATCTGGAAGCATATCCCTTGTGGAGTGAAGTGATGGTGGAGGGTGGTCACCCTGGTGAAGGAGGGAGGGAGGGTGGCCCTGGTGGAGGGTGGGGACCTTGGTAAAGGAATGAGAGGGAGGGAGAGGGCCACGTGAGGAAGTGCTGGAGGATGGCATCTCAGAGGAAAAATGGGTATGTTTGAAGGAAAAGTGGTTCCAACAATGTTATATGGTTGCGAGGCTCCCAGAATTTTCGCCCCCTCCCCCACCCTATGATTCACTTCCGCTTCCATAGTTCCATCCGCTGCCAGATCCACTCCCAGATATCTAAAACACTTTGCTTCCTCCAGTTTTTCTCCATTCAAACTTACCTCCCAATTGACTTGACCCTCAACCCTACTGTACCTAATAACCTTGCTCTTATTCACGTTTACTCTTAACTTTCTTCTTTCACACACTTTACCAAACTCAGTCACCAGCTTCTGCAGTTTCTTACATGAATCAGCCACCAGCGCTGTATCATCAGCGAACAACAACTGACTCACTTCCCAAGCTCTCTCATCCACAACAGACTGCATACTTGCCCCTCTTTCCAAAACTCTTGCATTCACCTCCCTAACAACCCCATCCATAAACAAATTAAACAACCATGGAGACATCACACACCCCTGCCGCAAACCTACATTCACTGAGAACCAATCACTTTCCTCTCTTCCTACACGTACACATGCCTTACATCCTCGATAAAAACTTTTCACTGCTTCTAACAACTTGCCTCCCACACCATATATTCTTAATACCTTCCACAGAGCATCTCTATCAACTCTATCATATGCCTTCTCCAGATCCATAAATGCTACATACAAATCCATTTGTTTTCCTAAGTATTTCTCACATACATTCTTCAAAGCAAACACCTGATCCACACATCCTCTACCACTTCTGAAACCACACTGCTCTTCCCCAATCTGATGCTCTGTACATGCCTTCACCCTCTCAATCAATACCCTCCCATACAATTTACCAGGAATACTTAACAAACTTATACCTCTGTAATTTGAGCATTCACTCTTATCCCCTTTGCCTTTGTACAATGGCACTATGCAAGCATTTCGCCAATCCTCAGGCACCTCACCATGAATCATACATACATAAAATAATCTTACCAACCAGTCAACAGTACAGTCACCCCCTTTTTTAATAAATTCCATTGCAAAACTATCCAAACCTGCTGCCTTGCCAGCTTTCATCTTCCGTGAAGCTTTTACTACCTCTTCTCTATTTACCAAATCATTTTCCCTACTCTTCATATCTTATTTGTTTTCTTAAAGGAAATATTCAAAACAGCTTCTGAAGTGAGCAAACCTTTCAGTTAGGCAAAGTCAGCAAAACCATTATGTTTATCTTTTCAAGAATATGTACACTAA
Source organism: Panulirus ornatus (assembly GCF_036320965.1). Lineage (NCBI taxonomy): Eukaryota > Metazoa > Arthropoda > Malacostraca > Decapoda > Palinuridae > Panulirus > Panulirus ornatus. The sequence goes on along the minus strand of NC_092267.1, from coordinate 6,167,701 downwards.
TCTGCAAAATTCAGTAGGATATATAGTTTAAATCCTTAAAAGTTTAAAGGAACAGCAAGTCCAGGTCTACACCTTTCATGTGAACCTTGAATTGAACAATACCATGCGATGTTGAAACTGCTATGAATGTCCCATCTTCTACTTTCGGAATCAGTAGCGAGTATGGGTCCTTCACAGATATTTTGAACAGATCAAAACCCTCGTTAAAAGGAATTAGTTTCATTAAAGGAGAGACTAAGGTAAATTTACTGGTACTGACATTTTTCTATTTTTCCAGAACATTCAACTTACCTCAGGATGGTGATATTCATATACATACAACTTGGCTTCAGCACTGGAAACAAGGAGCAAATAAAGGCTGTTATCCACATGAAGCACTGCCTGGTCAACCACTCCGTAAGCAGTCAAATGTTGGAACATTTCAAAATTCTTTGTTGCTTTATTGTATCGGTATACCTGAAAATTGGAATTTTTAAGTATTCACATATTGCAATGGTTTTCAACTTTCACCCACATACAGATTCCCTTACATTTTGTAAAAAAGGTAAAACCTCTGGTCAGTAAGGATGGATGATGAATTTGGCCATCTTTTTTAATATAAAAGTTATAGGAAAAAATAAGGCAAAATTCTTCTGTAACCAATAAAATACTGTCAATAGGATTCTAAGTAGGCAACAAAGTGTTTTGTAAATATCCGCAACTAAATTGTATAAATGGAACCAACGTTCTTGAACAAAACTAAAGTAATGTTTGTAACAAGCTTTTTTTTTATGAACTTAATCTCTGCCCAGCTGAGAGCTTTTAAGGCTTCAAAGGCTAAGCAATCCCTACATGTCTCAAAGGAAGTTTTTCTAATCAGGAGCAAAGACATACACAAGATACTGTATTTGCACCATGATTGAAACTTTATGTACCCTTGTTTTCCCACACAAACTATTTGCAGAATATTATGTAGGTAAACTACAGGTAACTGTCATCATGACAAGTTTACAGACTTTTTAAGTACGAGACAATACCATATCCACGTAAGTTTTTGCTTAACTTCAGTAAAGAAACTATATTTATGTACAATCACAGCATAAATTGCTTTTACCCTGGGTGCAGTTGATATCAAATTGAATTCTACCTCTGCTCTCCTCTCAGTAGGGTTAAGTGGTCATTCATTTTGGCAAGAGACTGGTAATAGTGTCACTGATGGCTCCATAGATCCCCATACGAGGAAAGCAATACGAGACTAGTTGCAAAGGCTTTCTTCAGGATTTTTCTTGTTTGTCATATTGATACGTTTGTCATATTGACACCTTAGAATTAAAAGTAATTTACAGTCTGATTGTACAATTCAACTAGTATAAAGGCATACTTGTTCAAAATAAGAAGGAAGTGCAAAGAATTTAATATCCTTTGTCATGATGTTAAAATATGCTTTAGATATTCATTACTACATGAAAATAAATTGGTGACTGACTCAGAATTTCATTTGTATGCCATAACACTCCAAGGAACAAAGAAAAAGAACTTACCAAGACTCCTGCTGTGTACTTTAAATTGTCTTCAAAGTGGGGATGGTCTGCAACCTTAAGCTAAGCTAACGTAAAGAAACTTTCCTTGATTGGAAGGTTGGATGTCATGAACATCCCAGAGGTGGTGTGGTCTGCCACATATTCTGCCACTACAGTAAACTGTGAAGAAGAATATGCATACATGACATACACAATACGAAAAAATATATATCGTTTATGTACACAATTTCTCCACACTCTGAGGCAGCACCAGGAGCAGAGGAAAAATGGCCCCATTTGCTCACATACACTAACTCTCATGCATAATGCACAGAAACTACATGTCCTTATTCACGGTTAAGCCCCTCATCTTTTCACAGTTTCTCCTAACAGCTTCACATGCCCTGATCCAGCCTGTTGACTGCATGTCCATCTCTTACATCTCGCTCCATCCTTCCAACTTATCCTTGTTCTCGCTCTTCCTCCCTCCATTTCCAACTTGTACCCTCTCAATCATTCTTTCCTCTCATTCTAAATCATGTTTCTAAACCATTCCATGAATGAAAGGTTTGTGACGGGAATGGATGAAGGCAGTGCATATGAATATGTACATACATGTATGTCTGTGTATGTATATGTTGAAATGTACATGTATGTATATGTGCTTGTATGGGCGTTCATGTATTACATGTGTATGAGGGTGGGTTGGACTTCCTCATCTGTTTCCTTGCACTACCTCGCTAATGTGGGAGACAGCAACAAAGTATGATTAAAAAAAATAAATATTTTATATATTTATACAAATATTTTGAAGAATGTATGCAAGAAATACTTAGAAAAACAAATGGATTTGTATGTAGCATTTATGGATCTGGAGAAGGCATATGATAGAGTTGATAGAGATGCTCTGTGGAAGGATATAAGAATATATGGTGTGGGAGGCAAGTTGTTAGAAGCAGTGAAAAGTTTTTATCGAGGATGTAAGGCATGTGTACGTGTAGGAAGAGAGGAGAGTGATTGGTTCTCAGTGAATGTAGGTTTGCGGCAGGGGTGTGTGATGTCTCCATGGTTGTTTAATTTGTTTATGGATGGGGTCGTTAGGGAGGCGAATGCAAGAGTTTTGGAAAGAGGGGCAAGTATGCAGTCTGTTGTGGATGAGAGAGCTTGGAAAGTGAGTCAGTTGTTGTTCGCTGATGATACAGCGCTGGTGGCTGATTCATGTAAGAAACTGCAGAAGCTGGTGACTGAGTTTGGTAAAGTGTGTGAAAGAAGAAAGTTAAGAATAAATGTGAATAAGAGCAAGGTTATTGGGTGCAGTAGGGTTGAGGGTCAAGTCAATTGGGAGGTGAGTTTGAATGGAGAAAAGCTGGAGGAAGTAAAGTGTTTTAGATATCTGGAAGTGGATCTGGCAGCGGATGGAACCATGGAAGCGGAAGTGAATCATAGGGTGGGGGAGGGGGCAAAAATTCTGGGAGCCTTGAAGAATGTGTGGAAGTTGAGAACATTATCTCGGAAAGCAAAAATGGGTGTTTGAAGGAATAGTGGTTCTAACAATGTTGTATGGTTGCGAGGCGTGGGCTATGGATAGAGTTGTGCGCAGGAGGGTGGATGTGCTGGAAATGAGATGTTTGAGGACAATGTGTGGTGTAAGGTGGTTTGATTGAGTAAGTAATGTAAGGGTAGGAAAGATGTGTGGAAATAAAAAGAGCGTGGTTGAGAGAGCAGAAGAGGGTGTTTTGAAATGGTTTGGGCACATGGAGAGAATGAGTGAGGAAAGATTGACCAAGAGGATATATGTGTCAGAGGTGGAGGGAACGAGGAGAAGTGGGAGACCAAATTGGAGGTGGAAAGATGGAGTGAAAAAGATTTTGTGTGATCGGGGCCTGAACATGCAGGAGGGTGAAAGGCGGGCAAGGAATAGAGTGAATTGGATCGATGTGGTATACCGGGGTTGACGTGCTGTCAGTGGATTGAATCAGGGCATGTGAAGCGTCTGGGGTAAACCATGGAAAGTTGTGTGGGGCCTGGATGTGGAAAGGGAGCTGTGGCTTCGGTGCATTATTACATGACAGCTAGAGACTGAGTGTGAACGAATGGGGCCTTTGTTTTCTTTTCCTAGCACTACCTCACACACATGAGGGGGAGGGGGTTGTTATTCCACGTGTGGCGAGGTGGCGATGGGAATGAATAAAGGCAGACAGTATGAATTATGTACATGTGTATATATGTATATGTCTGTGTGTGTATATATATGTATACATTGAGATGTATAGGTATGTATATTTGCGTGTGTGGATATGTATGTATATACATGTGTATGTGGGTGGGTTGGGCCATTCTTTCGTCTGTTTCCTTGCGCTACCTCGCTAACGTGGGAGACAGCGACAAAGCAAAACAAATGAAAATAAATAATGAATAAAAATTTCCAAACCTGGTAAATGTTTGAGAAGTTTCTCTTCTTCGTAGATCAAACAGCTTCATGAATCCATCATGAGACCCTGATATCAGTCAGTGTGGTTCACTTTGATGAAAACTAACCTGTAAAAAGACTATGTTTGTCCCAAACCACTTTCAATATGAAAAACACTTTAAAAATACCATATCACACATAAATATTATCCCTAAAATATGAAAAAATCTCTTTCATTCTTGCTCACCATATCTTGTGTACCAAGGTAACACCAGAAACAGTCAGAATGACCTCATTTGCTCAAATCCACTCTCTAGCAGTCAATACTGCACTAAGATCAAGCCCCAGACCACTTCAGTGCCCTGGCCCAGCCCAGTAACAGCATGTTGCCCCCAGCAAACCAGATCACTCCATTTTTTCTATCTCTTGCATGCCTATCTTCTTCCAGCATGTTCAGGCCTCAATAACTTAAAACCACTTTCACTCCAATCCTTAAAAATAATTTTTGGTCTCCACATCAAACTTGCTCCCTTAACTTCTAATATGAATATATTAAATAAATATGCCATTCATCACTTTCAGTAGTGAAATCCAGCGTTTCAAAAAATCATTAAGAAAAATACTTTATGACTTTCTCATCAAAATTCACTCACAAGAAAGAGATTACATGATCAAATTTCAGAGTCCAAAGAACTCTCAATGCTAAGAACTACATGCCTTGTGAACAGTCCGACTATGATCATTGAAAACACAATCCAACTTTGACCTGGATGATTTATTAAGGTTCCAGGTGACAACAGCCCCGTTAGTGGAAGCCATTGCAAGGACACAATCTGAAAAATTCAAAAAATACAAATTAATAATAACGCTGTTATGAAAACCACAAATCTCTTATAAGTGGTACTACTCAACAATGCTGTATGGTGCACAGAAAGCAATATGATATAGAGACTAGAGGGTAAAATCAACAGTGAAAGATTATGAACAAAGAAATAGCACAGCGATTATAGTAATGCAGTGCTTTAAAGTATGGCTTTATCAGTCTCTGACAGAAAAAATATGAGAAAAATACAGAAAGATGTTTAAAGATAATTCAGGAACTGCAGAAAAGGAAATATTAAGCATATGAAACATTCTAGATTGATATGGGTAAAACTGAAAATGGAGGGAGAGAGATGGGTGATTACTGGTGCCTATGCACCTGGGCAAGAGAAGAAAGATCATGAGAGGCAAGTGTTTTGGGAGCAGCTGAGCGAGTGTGTTAGCAGTTTTGATGCACGACTGGGTTATAGTGATGGGTGATTTGAATGCAAAGGTGAGTAATGTGGCCGTTGAGGGAATAACAAGTGTACATGTGGTGTTCAGTGTTGAAATGCTGAAGAGCTTGTAGATTTCAGTGCTGAAAAAGGACTGGTGACTGGGAATACCTGGTTTGAAAAGAGAGCTATACATAAGTATACGTATGTAAGTAGGAGAGATGGCCAGAGAATGTTATTGGATTACGTGTTAATTGATAGGCGTGAGAGAGACTTTTGGATGTTAATGTGCTGAGAGATGCAACTGGGGGAATGTATGATCATTATCTTAAGGAGGCGAAGGTGAAGATTTGTAGAGGTTTTCAGAAAAGAAAAGAGAATGTTGAGGTGAAGAGAGTGGTGAAAGTAAGTGAGCTTGGGAAGGATACTTGTGTGGGGAAGTACAAGGAGAGTCTGAGTGCAGAATGGAAAAAGGTGAGAACAAAGGACATAAGGGGAGTGGGGGAGGAATAGGATGTATTTAGGAAAGCAGTGATGACTTGTGCAAAAGATGCGTGTGGCATGAGAACTGTGGGAGGTGGGCAGATTAGAAAGGGTAGTGAGTGGTGGGATGAAGAAGATTATTAGTGAAAGAGAAGAGAGAGGTATTTGGACAATTTTTGTAGGGAAATAGTGCAAATGACTGAAAGATGTATAAAAGAAAGAGGCAAGAGGTCAAGAGAAAGGTGCAAAAGGTGAAACAGAGGGAATATGAGAGTTGGGGTGAGAGAGTATCATTAAATTTTAGGGAGAATAAAAAGATGTTTTGGAAGAAGATAAATAAAGTGCATAAGACAAGAGAACAAATGGGAACATCAGTGAAAGTGGCTAATGGGGAGGTAATAATAGGTAGTGGTGATGTGGGATGATGGAGTGAGTATTTTGAAGGTTTGTTGAATAAGTTAGATGAGAGAGTGGAAGATATAGGGTGTTTTGGGTGAGGTGGAGTGCAAAGTGAGAGGGTCAGGGAGAATGGTTTGGTAAACAGAGAAGAGGAAGTGAAAGCTTTGTGGAAGATGAAAGCCAACAAGGAGGCAGGTTTGGATGGTATTGCAGTGGAATTTATTAAAAAAGGGAATGACTGTGTTGTTGACTGGTTGGTGAGGATATTCAATGTATGTATGGTTCATGGTGAGGTGCCTGAGGATTGGCAGAATGCATGCATAGTGCCATTGTACAAAGGCAAAGGGGATAAAGGTGAGCATTCAAATTACAGAGGTATAAGTTTGTTGAGTATTCCTGGGAAATTACATGGGAGGCTATTGATTGAGAGGGTGAAGGCATGAATAGAGCATCAGATTGGGGAAGAGCAGTGTGGTTTCAGAAGTGGTAGAGGATGTGTGGATCAGGTGTTTGCTTTGAAGAATATATGTGAGAAATACTTAGAAAAACAAATGGATTTGTATGTAGCATTCACGGATCTGGAGAAGGCATATGACAGCTGATAGAGATGCTCTGTTGAAGGTATTAAGAGTATATGGTGTGGGAGGCAAGTTGCTAGGAGCAGTGAAAAGTTTTTATCGAGGATATACGGCATGTGTACGAGTAGGAAGAGAGGGAAGTGATTGGTTCCCAATGAATGTCGATTTGTGGCAAGGGTGCGTGATGTCTCCACTGTTGTTTAATTTGTATGCGGATGGGATTGTTAGAGAGGTGAATGCAAGAGTTTTGGAGAGAGGGGCAAGTATGCAGTCTGTTGTGGATGAGTGGGCTTGGGAAGTGAGTCAGCTGTTGTTCGCTGACGATACAGCACTGGTGGCTGATTCGGGTGAGAAACTGCAGAAGCTGGTGACTGAGTTTGGTAAAGTGTGTGAAAGAAGAAGGCTGAGAGTAAATGTGAGTAAGAGCATGGTTATTAGGTACAGTAGGGTTGTGGAACAAGTCAACTGGGAGGTAAGTTTGAATGGAGAAAATTGGTGGAAGGGAAGTGTTTTAGATATCTGGGAGTGGATTTAGCAGCAACTGGAACCATGGAAGTGGAAGTGAGTCACAGGGTGGGGGAGGAGGTGAAGATTCTGGGAGTGTTGAAGACTGTGTGAAAGGCAAGAACATTATCTCAGAAAAAAAAAATGGCTATTTTTGAAGAAACAGTGGTTCCAACAATGTTATATGGTTGCGAGGCATGGGCTATAGATAGGGTTGTGCGGAGGAGGGTGGATGTGTTGGAAATGAGATGATCGAGGACAAAATGTGATGTGAGGGGGTTTGATCGAGCAAGTAATGAAAGGGTAAGAGAGATGTGTGGTAATAAAAAGAGTGCAGTTGAGAGAGAAGAGGGTATATTGAAATGATTTGGTCACATGGAGAGAATGAGCGAGGAAAGATTGACAAAGAGGATGTATGTGTCAGAGGTGGAGGGAACGAGAAGTAGGAGACCAAATTGGAGGTAGAAGAATGGAGCAAAAACGATTTTAAGGGATCAGGGCCTGAATATTCATGAGGGTGAAAGGTGTGCAAGGAATAGAGTGAATTGGAATGATGTGGTATACCAGGGTTGACGTGCTGTCAATGGATTGAACCAGGGCATGTGAAGTGTCTGGGGTAAACTGTGGAAAATTTTGTGGGGCCTAGATGTGGAGAGGTAGCTGTGGTTTTGGCGCATTATACATGACAGCTAGAGACTGAGTAGGAACGAATGTGGCCTTTGTTGTCTTTTCCTAGTGCTACATCATGCACGTGTGGGGGGTAGGGGGGGTACCATTTCATGTGTGGAGGGGTGGCAACGGGAATGGCATGGCTGAGGGCAGCAAGCATGAATATGTATGTGTGTATGTATGTATTTGTCTGTATATGCATATTTTTGTATACATTGAAATGTATAGGTGTGTATATGTGCGTGTGTGGGCTCCCTTTCCACATCCAGGCCCCACACAACTTTCCATGGTTTACCCCAGACGCTTCACATTCCCTGGTTCAATCCATTGACAGCACGTCGACCCTGGTATACCACATCGTTCCAATTCACTCTATTCCTTGCACGCCTTTCACCCTCCTGCATGTTCAGGCCCCGGCACTCAAAATCTTTTTTCACTCCATCTTTCCACCTCCAATTTGCTCTCCCACTTCTCTCGTTCCCTCCACCTCTGACACATATATCCTCTTGGTTGATCTTTCCTCACTCATTATCTCCATGTGACCAAACCATTTCAAAACACTCTCTTCTGCTCTCTCAACCATGCTCTTTTTATTTCCACACATCTCTCTTATCCTTACATTACTTACTCGATCAAACCACCTCATACCTCATATTGTCCTCAAACATATCATTTCCAGCACATCCACCCTCCTGTGCACAATTCTATCCATAGCCCACGCCTCACAACCATACAACATTGTTGGAACCACTATTCCTTCAAACATACCCATTTTTGCTTTCCAAGATAATCTTCTCGACTTCCACACATTCTTCAAGGCTCCCAGAACTTTCGCCCCCTCCCCCACCCTATGATTCACTTCCGCTTCCATGGTTCCATCCACTGCCAGATCCACTCCCAGATATCTAAAATACTTTACTTCCTCCAGTTTTTCTCCATTCAAACTTACCTCCCAATTGCCTTGACCCTCAACCCTACTGTACTTAATAACATCGCTTTTATTCACATTTACTCTTAACTTTCTTCTTTCACACACTTTATCAAACTCAGTCACCAGCTTCTGCAGTTTCTCACATGAATCAGCCACCAGCGCTGTATCATCAGCGAACAACAACTGACTCACTTCCCAAGCTCTCTCATCCACAACAGACTGCATACTTGCCCCTCTTTCCAAAACTCTTGCATTCACCTCCATAACAACCCCATACATAAACAAATTAAACAACCATGGAGACATCACACGCCCCTGCCGCAAACCTACATTCACTGAGAACCAATCACTTTCCTCTCTTCCTACATGTGCACATGCCTTACATCCTCGATAAAAACTTTTCACTGCTTCTAACAACTTGCCTCCCACACCATATATTCTTAATACCTTCCACAGAGCATCTCTATCAACTCTTATCATATGCCTTCTCCAGATCCATAAATGCAACATACAAATCCATTTGCTTTTCTAAGTATTTCTCACATACATTCTTCAAAGCAAACACCTGATCCACACATCCTCTACCAGTTCTGAAACCACACTGCTCTTCCCCAATCTGATGCTCTGTACATGCTTTCACCATCTCAATCAATACCCTCCCATATAATTTCCCAGGAATACTCAACAAACTTATACCTCTGTAATTTGGCGCACTCACTCTTATCCCCTTTCCCTTTGTACAATCTATGCAAGCATTCCGCCAATCCTCAGGCACCTCACTATGAATCATACATAAATCAAATAACCTTACCAACAAGTCAACAATACAGTCACCCCCTTTCTTAATAAATTCCACTGCAATACCATCCAAACCTGCTGCCTTGCCGGCTTTCATCTTCCGCAAAGCTTTTACTACCTCTTCTATGTTTACCAAATCATTTTCCCTAACCCTCTCACTTTGCACACCACCTCGACCAAAACACCCTATATCACCACTCTATCATCAAACACATTCAACAAACCTTCAAAATACTCAATCCATTTCCTTCTCACATCACCACTACTTGTTATCACCTCCCCATTAGCCCCCTTCCCCGAAGTTCCCATTTGCTCCCTTGTCTTACGCATTTTATTTACCTCCTTCCAAAACATCTTTTTATTCTCCCTAAGATTTAATGATAATCTCTCACCCCAACTCTCATTTGCCCTTTTTTTTCACCTCTTGCACCTTTCTCTTGACCTCCTGCCTCTTTCTTTTATACATTTCCCACTCATTTGCATTTTTTCCCCGCAAAAATCGTCCAAATGTCTCTCTCTTCTCTTTCACTAATAATCTTACTTCTTCATCCCACCACTCACTACTGTTTCTAATCAACCCACCTCCCACGCTTCTCATGCTACAAGCATCTTTTGCGCAAGCCATCACTGCTTCCCTAAATACATCCCATTCCTCCCCCACTCCCCTTACCTCCTTTGTTCTCACCTTCTTCTATTCTGTACTCAGTCTCCTTCCCAAGCTCACTTACTGTCACCACTCTCTTCACCCCAACATTCTCTCTTCTTTTCTGAAAACCCCAACAAATCTTCACCTTCGCCTCCACAAGATAATGATCAGACATCCCTCCAGTTGCACCTCTCAGCACATTAACATCCAAAAGTCTCCCTTTTGCGCACCTATCAATTAACACGTAATCCAATAACGCTCTCTGGCCATCTCTCCTACTTACATACATATACTTATGTATATCTCACTTTTTAAACCAGGTATTCCCAATCAACAGTCCTTTTTCAGCACATAAATCTACAAGCTCTTCACCATTTCCATTTACAACACTGAACACTCCATGTATACCAATTATTCCCTCAACTGCCACATTACTCACCTTTGCATTCAAATCACCCATCACTATAACCCGGTCTTGTGCATCAAAACCACTAACCCACTCACTCAGCTGCTCCCAAAACACTTGCCTCTCATGATCTTTCTTCTCATGCCCAGGTGCATATGCACCAATAATCACCCATCTCTCTCCATCCACTTTCAATTTTACCCATATCAATCTAGAGTTTACTTTCTTACACTGTATCACATAATCCCACCACTCCTGTTTCAGGAGTAGTGCTACCCCTTCCCTTGCTCTTCTGCTCTCACTAATCCCTGACTTTACTCCCAAGACATTCCCAAACCACTCTTCCCCTTTACCCTTGAGCTTCGTTCTACTCAGAGCCAAAACATCCAGGTTCCTTTCCTCAAACATACTACCTATCTCTCCTTTTTTCTCATCTTGGTTACATCCACACACATTTAGACACCCCAATCTGAGCCTTCGAGGAGGATGAGCACTCCCCACATGACTCCTTCTTCTGTTTCCCCTTTTAGAAAGTTAAAATACAAGGAGGAGAGGGTTTCTGGCCCCTCGCTCCCATCCCCTTTAGTTGCCTTCTACGACACGTGAGGAATGCGTGGGAAGTATTCTTTCTCCCCTGTCCCCAGGGATAGGGGAGAAAGGGGACTAATGGGGAGGTGATAACAAGTAGTGGTGATGTGAAAAGGAGATGGAGTGAGTATTTTGAAGGTTTGTTGAATGTGTTTGATGATAGAGTGGCAGATATAGAGTGTTTTGGTCGAGGTGGTGTGCAAAGTGAGAGGGTTGGGGAGAATGATTTGGTAAACTGAGAAGAGGTACAAAAAGCTTTGTGAAAGATGATAGCCAGAAAGGCAGTGGGTTTGGATGGTATTGCAGTGGAATTTATTAAAAAAGGGTGAGACTGTATTTTTGACTAGTTGGTCAGGTTATTCAATGTATGCATGACTCATGGTGAGGTGCTTGAGGATTGGTGGAATGCTTGCATAGTGCCACTGTACAAAGGCAAAGGGGATAAGAGTGAGTGCTCAAATTACAGAGCTATAAGTTTGTTGAGTATTCCTAGGAAATTATACGGGAGAGTATTGATTGAGAGGGTGAAGGCATGTACAGAGCATCAGATTGGGGAAGAGCAGTGTGGTTTCAGAAGTGGTAGAGTATGCGTGGATCAGGTGTTTGCTTTGAAGAATGTATGTGAGAAATACTTAGAAAAGCAAATGGATTTGTATGTAGCTTGATAGAGATGCTCTGTCGAAGGTATTAGTTGTTAGAAGTAGTGAAAAGTTTTTATCAAGGATGTAAGGCACGTGTACGTGTAGGAAGAGAGGAAAGTGATTGGTTCTCATTGAATGTTCGTTTGCGGCAGGGGTGCGTGATGTCTCCATGGTTGTTTAATTTGTTTATGGATGGGGTTTTTAGGGAGGTGAATGCAAGAGTTTTGGAAAGAGGGGCAAGTATGCAGTTTGTTGTGGATGAGAGAGCTTGGGAAGTGAAGTTGTTGTTCGCTGATGACACAGCGCTGTTGGCTGATTCGGGTGAGAAACTGCAGAAACTGGTGACTGAGTTTGGTAAAGTGTGTGAAAGAAGAAAGCTGAGAGTAAATGTGGATAAGAGCAAGATTATTAGGTACAGTAGGGTTGAGGGACAAATCAATTGGGAAGTAAGTTTAAATGGAGAAAATCTAGAGGAAGTGAAGTGTTTTAGATATCTGGGAGTGGTTTGGCAGCGGATGGAGCCATGGAAGCAGAAGTGAATCAAAGGGTGGGGGAGGGGGCGAAAGTTCTGGGAGCGTTGAAGAATGTGTGGAAGTCGAGAACATTATCTTGGAAAGTAAAAATGGGTATGTTTGAAGGAATAGTGGTTCCAACAATGTTATATGGTTGCAAGGAGTGGGCTATAGATAGAGTTGTGCGGAGGAGGGTGGATGTGCTGGAAATGAGATGTCTGAGGACAATATGTGGTGTGAGGTGGTTTGATCAAGTAAGTAATGAAAGGGTAAGAGAGATGTGTGGTAATAAAAAGAGTGTGGTTGAGAGAGCAGAAGATGGTGTTTTGAAATGGTTTGGTCACATGGAGAGAACGAGTGAGGAAAGATTGACAAAGAGGATATATGTGTCAGAGGTGGAGGGAACGAGGAGAAGTGGGAGACCAAATTGGAGGTGGAATGATGGAGTGGAAAAGATTTTGAGTGATCGGGGCCTCAACATGCAGGAGGGTGAAAGGCGTGCAAGGAATAGTGAACTGGAACGATGTGGTATACCAGGGTTGACATGCTGGCAATGGATTGAACCAAGGAATGTGAAGCGTCTGGGGTAAACCATGGAAAGTTTTGTGAGGCCTGGATGTGGAAAGGGAGCTGTGGTTTTGGTGCATTATACATGAGAACTGGAGACTGAGTGTGAACGAATGTGGCCTTTGTTGTCTTTTCCTAGCACTACCTTGTACATGCGGGGGGAGGGGGTTGTCATTTCATGTAGGGTGGGGTGGCAATGGGAATGAATAAGGGCAGACAGTATGAATTATGTACATGTGTATAAATGTAAAAGTCTGTGTGTATACATATGTAAATGTTGAGATGCATTGGTATGTATATGTGCTGTGTGTGGACGTGTTTGCAAATACATTTGTATGTGGGTGGGTTGGGCCATTCTTTTGTCTGTTTCCTTGCACTACCTCGCTAACGCGGGAGATAGCAACAAAGTATAATAAATAGTAATATAAATAAATATGACGGTAGTATAAATAAATATGATAGGTAGTATGTTTGACGAAAGGAACCTGTATGTTTTGGCTCTGAGTGAGACAAAGCTCAAGGGTAAATGGGAAGAGTGGTTTGGGAATGTCTTGGGAGTAAAGTCTGGGGTTAGTGAGAGGACAAGAGCAAGGTAAGGAGTAGCACTACGGAAACAGGAGTGGTGGGAGTATGTGATAGAGTGTAAAAGGTAAACTAAATTGATATGGGTAAAACTGAAAGTGGATGAAGAGAGATGGGTGATTATTGGTGCATATGCACCTGGGCATGAGAAGAAAGATCATGAGAGGCAAGTGTTTTGGGAGTAGCTGAGTGTGCTAGAAGTTTTGATGCACGAGACCGGGTTATTGTGATGGGTGATTTGAATGCAAAGGTGAGTAATGTGGCAGTTGAGGGAATAATTGGTGTACATGGGGTGTTCAGTGTTGTAAATGGAAATGGTGAAGAGCTTGTAGATTTATGTGCTGAAAAAGGACTGGTGAGTGGGAATACCTGGTTTAAAAAGAGAGATATGCATAAGTATACGTATGTAAGTTGGAGAGATGGCCAGAGACCATTATTGGATTACGTGTTAATTGATAGGCGCATGAAAGAGACACTTTTGGATGTTAATATGCTGAGAGGTGCAACTGTAGGGATGTCTGATCATTATCTTGTGGAGTGGAATGCGAAGATTTGTAGAGGTTTTCAGAAAAGAAGAGAGAATGTTGGGGTGAAGAGAGTGGTGAGAGTAATTGAGCTTGGGAAGGAGAATTGTGTAAGGAGGTACCAGGAGAGACTGAGTACAGAATGGAAAAAGGTGAGAACAATGGAAGTAAGGGGAGTGGGGGAGGAATGGGATGTATTTAGGGAAGCAGTGATGGCTTGTGCAAAAGATGCTTGTGGCATGAGAAGCATGGGAGGTGGGCAGATTAGAAAGGGTAGTGAGTGGTGGGATGAAGAAGTAAGATTATTAGTGAAAGAGAAGAGAGAGGCTTTTGGACGATTTTTGCGGGGAAATAATGCAAATGACTGGGAGATGTATGAAAGAAAGAGGTAGGAGGTCATGAGAAAGGTGCAAGAAGTGAAAAAGAGGGCAAATGAGAGTTGGGGTGAGAGAATATCATTAAATCTTAGGGAGAATAGAAAGATGTTTTGGAAGGAGGTAAATAAAGTGCGTAAGACAAAGGAACAAATGGGAACATCAGTGAAGGGGGCTAATGGGGAGGTGATAACAAGTAGTAGTGATGTGAGAAGGAGATGGAGTGAGTATTTTTTAAGGTTTGTTGAATGTGTTTGATGACAGAGTGGCAGATATAGCGTGTTTTGGTCAAAGTGGCATGCAAAGTGAGAGGGTTAGGGAGGATGATTTGGTAAACAGAGAAGAGGTAGTAAAAGCTTTGCGGAAGATGAAAGCCGGCAAGGCAGCGGATTTGGATGGTATTGCAGTGGAATTTATTAAAAAAGGGGGTGACTGTATTGTTGACTGGTTGGTAAGGCTATCTAATGTATGTATGACTCATGGTGAGGTGCCTGAAGACTGGCGAAATGCTTGCATAGTGCCATTGTACAAAGTCAAAGGGGATAAAAGTGAGTGCTCAAATTTTAGAAGTGGTAGAGGATGTGTGGATCAGGTGTTTGCTTTGAAGAATGTATGTGAGAAATACTTAGAAAAGCAAATGGATTTGTATGTGGCATTTATGGATCTGGAGAAGGCATATGACAGAGTTGATAGGGATGCTCTGTGGAAGGTGTTCAGAATATATGGTGTGGGAGGCAAGTTGTTAGAAGCAGTGAAAAGGTTTTATAAAGGATGTAAGGCATGTGTACGAGTAGGAAGAGAGGAAAGTGATTGGTTCTCAGTGGGTGTTGGTTTGCGGCAGGGGTGCGTGATGTCTCCCTGGTTGTTTAATTTGTTTATGGATGCAGTTGTTAGGGAGGTGAATGCAAGAGTTTTAGAAAGAGGTACAAGTATGCAGTCTGTTGTGGATGAGAGTGCTTGGGAAGTGAGTCAGTTGTTGTTCGCTGATGATACAGCGCTGGTGGCTGATTCGGGTGAGAAACTGCAGAAGCTGGTGACTGAGCTTGGTAAAGTGTGTAAAAGAAGAAATCTGAGAGTAAATGTGAATAAGAGCAAGGTTATTAGGGACAGTAGAGTTGAAGGACAAGTCAATTGGGAGGTAAGTTTGAATGGAGAAAAACTGGAGGAAGTAAAGTGTTTTAGATATCTTCAGATATCTGGGAGTAGATTTGTCAGCGGATGGAGCCATGGAAGCGGAAGTGAATCATAAGGTGGGGGAGGGGGCGAAAGTTCTGGGAGCATTGAAGAATGTGTGGAAGTCAAGAACATTATCTCGGAAAGCAAAAATGGGTATACTTGAAGGAATAGTGGTTCCAACAATGTTATATGGTTGCGAGGCGTGCGCTATAGATAGAGTTGTGCGGAGGAGGGTGGATGTGCTGGAAATGAGATGTCTGAGGACAATATGTGGTGTGAGGTGGTTTGATCAAGTAAGTAATAATAGGGTAAGAAAGATGTGTGGTAATAAAAAGAGTGTGGTTGAGAGAGCAGAAGAAGGTGTTTTGAAATGATCTGGTCACATGGAGAGAATGAGTGAGGAAAGATTGACCAAGAGGATATACGTGTCAGAGGTGGAGGGAATGAGGAGATGTGGGAGACCAATTTGGAGGTGGAAAAATTGAGTGAAAAAGATTTTGAGCGATCAGGGCCTGAACATGCAGGAGGGTGAAAGGCGTGCAAGGAATAGAGTGAATTGGAACAATGTGGTATACCAGGGTCAACGTGCTGTCAGTGGATTGAACCAGGGCGTGTGAAGCATCTGGGGTAAACCATGGAAAGTTCTGTGGGGCCTGGATGTGGAAAGGGAGCTGTGGTTTCGGTGCATTATACATGGCAGCTAGAAACTGAGAGTGAACGAATGTGGCCTTTATTGTCTTTTCTTAGCACTACCTTGTGCACATGCGGGGGGAAGGGGTTGTTTTTTCATGTGTGGCGGGGTGGCGATGGGAATGAATAAAGGCAGACAGTATGAATCATGTACATGTGTATATATGTAAATGTCTGTGTGTGTATATATATGTATACGTTGAAATGTATAGGTATGTATATGTGCGTGTGTGGATGTGTATATATATACATGTGTATGTGGGTTGGCTGGGTCATTCTTTCATCTGTTTCCTTGCGCTACCTTGTTAACGCAGAAGACAGCGAGAAAGTATAATAAAATATAAATGAATAAATGATGGTATATTGATATCCCTGGGGGTAGGGGAAAAAGAATACTTCCCATGTATTCCCCGCATGTTGTAGAAGGTGACTAAAGGGGGCGTGAGTGGGGGGGGGGGGCTAGAAATCTTCCCCTCCTTGTATTTCAACTTTCTAAAAGGGGAGACTGAAGAAGGAGTCATGCAAGGAGTGCTCATCCTCCTTGACGGCTCAGATTGGGGTGTCTAAATGTGTGTGGATGTAACCAAGATGAGAAAAAAGGAGAGATAGGTAGTATGCTTGAGGAAAGGAACCTGGATTTTCTGGCTCTGAGTGAAATGAAGCTCAAAGGGAAGAGTGGTTTGGAATGTCTTGGGAGTAAAGTCAGGGGTTGGTGAGAGTACAAGAACAAAGGAAGGAGTAGCACTACTCCGGAAACAGGAGTTGTGGGAGTATGCGATAGCGTAAAAAAGTAAACTCTAGATTGATATGGGTAAAACTGAAAGTGGATGGAGAGAGATGGGTGATTATTGGTGCCTATTCACCTGGTCATGCAAAGAAAGATCGTGAGAGGAATGTGTTTTGGGTGCAGCTGAGTGAGTGTCTTAGCAGCTTTAATGCATGAGACTAGGTTATAGTGATGGGTGATTTGAATACAAAGGTGAATAATGTGGCGGCTGAGGGTATAATTGGTGTACATGGGGTGTTCAGTGTTGTAAATGGAAATGGTGAAGAGCTTGTAGGTTTGTGTGCTGGAAAAGGACTGGTGATTGGGAATACTTGGTTTTAAAAGAGAAATATACATAAGTATACGTATGTAAGTAGGAGAGATGGCCAGAAAGCGTTCTTCGATTACGTGTTAAGTGATAGGCATGTGAAAGAGAGACTTTTGGATGTTAATGCACTGAGAAGGGCAGCTGGAGGGATGTCTGATCATTATCTTGTAGAGGCGAGGGTGAAGACTTATGGAGTTTTTCAGAAAAGAAGAGAGAATGTTGGGGTAAAGAGAGTGATGAGAGTAGGTGAGCTTGGAAAGGAGACATGTGTGAGGAAGTATAAGAAGAGATTGGGTGCAGAATGGCAAAAGAAGAGAGCAAATGATGTAAGGGGAGTGTGGGAGGAATGGGATGTATTTAGGGAAGCAGTGATGGCTTCTGCAAACGATGCTTGTGGCATGAGAAAGGTGGGACGTGGGCAGATTACAATGGGCAGTCAGTGGTGGGATGAAGTAAGATTGTTAGTGAAAGAGGAGAGAGAAATGTTTGGATGATTTTTGCATGGAAGTAGTGCAAATGACTAGGAGATGTATAAAAGAATGCAGCAGGAAGTCAAGAGAAATGTGCAAGAGGTGAAAAAGAGGGCAAATGAGAGTTGGGTTGAAAGAGTATCATTAAATTTTAGGGAGAATAAAAGGATGCTTTGGAAGGAGGTAAGTAAAGTGTGTAAGTCAAGAGAACAAATGGGAACATCGGTGAAGGGGGCTAATGGGGAGGTGATTACAATTACTGGTAAAGTTAGAAGGATATGGAGTGAGTATTTTGAAGGTTTATTGAATATGTTAGCTGATAGAGCGGCAGATATATGGTGTTTTGGTCGAGGTGGTATGCAAAGTAAGAGGGTCAGGGAGAATGATTGGTAAACAGAGAAGAGGTAGTAAAAGCTTTATGGAAGATAAAAGCCAGCAAGGCAGCAGGTGTGGATGGTATTGCAGTGGAATTTATTAAAAAAAGAGGGTGACTATGTTGTTGATTGGTTGGTAAGGATATTTAATGTATGTATGGTTCATGATGAGGTGCCTGAGGATTGGCAGAATGCATGCATAGTGCCATTGTACAAAGGCAAAGGGGATACAGGTGAATGTTCAAATTACAGATGTGTAAGTTTGTTGAGTATTCCTGGGAAATTATATGGGAAAGTGTTGATTGAGAGGGTAAAGGCATGTACAGAGCATCAGATTAGGGAAGAGCAGTGTGGTTTCAGAAGTGGTAAAGGATGTGTGGATCAGGTGTTTGCTTTGAAGAATGTGTGTGAGAAGTACTTAGAAAAACAGATGGATTTGTATGTAGTATTTATGGATCTGGAGAAGGCATACGACAGGGTTGATACAGATGCTTTGTGGAAGGTATCAAGAGTATATGGTGTGTTAGGTAAGTTGCTAGAAGAAGTGAAAAGATTTTATCGAGGATGTAAGGCATGTGTACGAGTAGAAAGAGAGGAAAGTGACTGGTTCCCAGTGAATGTCAGTTTGCATGAGTATGTGATGTCTCCATGGTTGTTTAATTTGTTTATGGATGGGGTGGTTAGGGAGGTGAATGCAAGTTTTGGAGAGAGGGGCAAGTATGGAGTCTTTTCTGGATGAAATGGCTTGGGAAGTGAGTCAGTTGTTCTTCGCTGTTGATACAGCGCTGGTTGCTGATTTGAGTGAGAAACTGCAAAAGTTGGTGACTGAGTTTGGTAAAGTGTGTGAAAGAAGAAAGCTGAGAGTAAATGTGAATACAAGCAAGGTTATTAGGTTCAGTAGGATTGAGGGACAAGTTAACTGGGAGGTAGGTTTCAATGGAGAAAAACTGGACGAAGTGAAGTGTTTTAGATATTTGGGAGTGGATTTAGCAGTGCATGAAACCATTGAAGCAGAAGTGAGTCACAGAGTGTGGGAGGATGCAAAGGTTCTCGGAGCATTGAAGAATCTGTGGAAGGCGAGAACGTTATCTTGGAGAGCAAAAATGGGTATGTTTGAAGGAATAGTGGTTCCAACAATGTTATATGATTGCGAGGCATGGGCTATAGATAAAAATTGTGCACAGGAGGGTGGATGTGTTAGAAATGAAATATTTGAGGACAATATGTTTGAAGGTATAGTGGTTCCAACAATGTTGTATGGTTGCGAGGTTCGGGCTATGGATAGAGTTGTGCACAGGAGGGTGGATGTGCTGGAACTGAGATGTTTGAGGACAATATGTGGTGTGAGGTGGTTAGATCTAGTATGTAATAATACGGTACGAGAGATGTGTGGTAATAAAAAGAGTGTGGTTGAGAGAGCAGAAGAGGGTGTTTTGAAAAGGTTTGGTCACACGGAGAAAATGAGTGAGAAAAGATTGACAAAGAGGATATAAGTGTCAGAGGTGGAGGGGACGAGGAGAAGTGGGAGACGAAATTGGAGGTGGAAAGATGGAGTGAAAAAGATTTTGAGTGATCGGGGCTTGAACATACAGGAGGGTGAAAGGAGTGCAAGGAATAGAGTGAATTGGAACGATGTGGTATACCGGGGTCGACGTGCTGTCAATGGATTGAACCAGGGCATGTGAAGTGTCTGGGGTAAACCATGGAAAGTTCTGTGGGGCATGGATGTGGAAAGGGAGCCATGGTTTTGGTGCATTATTACATGACAGCTAGAGACTGAGTGTGAACGAATGGGGCCTTTGTTGTTTTTTCCTAGCGCTACCTTGCACACATGAGGGGGGAGGGGGCTGTTATTTCATGTGTGGTGAGGTGGCGATGGGAATGAATAAAGGCAGACAGTATGAATTATGTACATGTGTATATATGTATATGTCTGTGTGTGTATATATATGTATATGTTGAGATGTATAGGTATGTATATTTGCATGTGTGGACGTGTATTTCCAAATAAAAAAAAAGTGATAGATGGAGTTTAGAACTCTAGAAGCTAAGGAGACAGTGGAAAACAGGAAATGAATAAAGTTAATAGAATCATTATCTGAATGAAATGCAAGAATCACCAAATTTATGCTGAAAGTTAGGGATAACAAAGTTATAAATATTTACCTCTGCATTTGAAGAAAATTCCTGACTATGTATAAATATTCCTGGGTTTAAATACAAACATACCCAAGATAAGGAAGATGTGGTGCACTAATGAATAATCCACTATAATTGAAGGTATTTAGTGAGGGAAGAATATAAATAGGCTGAGTGGATTACTCACTTTAATACTGCATAAAGAGGTAAACAGACTAATGCTAACTTATAAGGAAATTTGTAAGTGAAAACAGGTTTTGTGAAAGAGGGCAAAAATATATACGCAGAAACACAGTAAGTGTTGAAAGTCTTGATGAAGCCATTGCAATCATACAGTCTTCTTATCCACTTGTAAGAACTGTCTATCCCCTACTTACGACCTACGCAAATTACGAAAATACATACATACAACTGGAAAAAATATAAACTAAAAAATATACTATTTATTTATTTTATTTTGCTTTGTCGCTGTCTCCTGCGTTAGCAAGGTAGTGCAAGGAAACAGATGAAAGAATGGCCCAACCCACCAACATACACATGTATATACATACACATCCACACATGCAAATATACAAACCTATACATCTCAACGTATACACATATATAAACACACAGACATATACATATATACACATGTACATATTTCATACTGTCTGCCTTTATTCATTCCCATCGCCACCCCGCCACACATGAAATAACAACCCCCTCCCCCAGCATGTGTGCGAGGTAGCGCTGGGAAAAGACAACAAAGGTCACATTCGTTCACACTCATTCTCTAGCCTTTATGTATAATGCACTGAAACAACAGCTCCCTTTCCACATCCAGGCCCCACAGAACTTTCCATGGTTTACCCCAGACGCTTCACACGCCCTGGTTCAACCCATTGACAGCATGTCAACCCCGGTATACCACA
Source organism: Panulirus ornatus (assembly GCF_036320965.1). NCBI lineage: Eukaryota > Metazoa > Arthropoda > Malacostraca > Decapoda > Palinuridae > Panulirus > Panulirus ornatus. The sequence goes on along the minus strand of NC_092267.1, from coordinate 6,146,477 downwards.
TCGTTCCAATTCACTCTCCAGCATGTTCAGGCCCCGATCATTCAAAATCTTTTTCACTCCATCTTTCTACCTCCAATTTGGTCTCCCACTTCCCCTCGTTCCCTCCACCTCTGACACATATATCCTCTTGGTCAATCTTTCCTTCCTCATTCTCTTCATGTGACCAAACCATTTCAAAACACCCTCTCCTGCTCTCTCAACCATACTCTTTTTATTACCACACATCTCTCTTACCCTATCATTACTTACTCGATCAAACCCCCTCACACCACATATTGTCCTCAAACATCTCAGTTCCAGCACATCTACTCTCCTGCGCACAACTCTATCTGTAGTCCACGCCTCACAACCATATAACATTGTTGGAACCACTATTCCTTCAAACATAGCCATTTTTTCTTTCCAAGATAATCGCGACTTCCACACATTCTTCACACTCCCAGAACTTTCGCCCCCTCCCCCACCCTATGATTCACTTTCGCTTCCATGGTTCCATCCGCTGCCAGATCCACTCCCAGATATCTAAAACACTTCACTTCCTCCAGTTTTTCTCCATTCAAACTTACCTCCAAATTGACTTGTCCCTCAACCCTACTGTACCTAATAACCTTGCTCTTATTCACATTTACTCTCAGCTTTCTTCTTTTACACACTTTACCAAACTCAGTCAACAGCTTCTGCAGTTTCCCACATGAATCAGCCACCAGAGCTGTATCATCAGCGAACGACAACTGACTCATTTCCCAAGCTCTCTCATCCACAACAGACTGCATACTTGCCCCTCTTTCCAAAACTCTTGCATTCACCTCCCTAACAACCCCATCCATAAACAAATTAAACAACCTTGGAAACATCATGCACACCTGCCGCAAACCAACATTCACTGAGAACCAGTCACTTTCCTCTCTTCCTACATGTACACATGCCTTACATCCTTGACAAAAACTTTTCACTGCTTCTAACAACTTGCCTCCCACACCATATATTCTTAATACCTTCCACACAGCATCTCTATCAACTCTGTCATATGCCTTCTCCAGATCCATAAATGCTACATACAAATCCATTCGCTTTTCTAAGTATTTCTCACATACATTCTTCAAAGCAAACACCTGATCCACACATCCTCTACCACTCCTGAAACCACACTGCTCTTCCCCAATCTGATGCTCTGTACATGCCTTCACCCTCTCAATCAATACCCTCCCATACAATTTCCCAGAAATACTCAACAAACTTATACCTGTGTAATTTAAGCACTCACTTTTATCCCCTTTGCCTTTGTACAATGGCACTATGCAAGCATTCTGCCAATCCTCAGGCACCTCACCATGAGTCATACATACATTAAATAACCTTACCAACCAGTCAACAATATAGTCACCCCCTTTTTTAATAAATTCCACTGCAATACCATCCAAACCCGCTGCCTTGCCGGCTTTCATCTTCTGCAAAGCTTTTACTACCTCTTCTCTGTTTACCAAATCATTCTCCCTAACCCTCTCACTTTGAACACCACCTTGACCAAAACACACTATATCTGCCACTCTATCATCAAACACATTCAACAAACCTTCAAAATACTCACTACATCTTCTCACATCACCACTACTTGTTATCACCTCCCCATCAGCCCCCTTCACTGAAGTTCCCATTTGTTCCTTGTCTCACGCACTTTATTTACCTCCTTCCAAAACATCTTTTCATTCTCCCCAAAACTGAATGATACTCTCTCACCCCAACTCTCACTTGCACTCTTTTTCACCTCTTGCACCTTTCTCTTGACCTCCTGCCTCTTTCTTTTACACATCTCCCAGTCATTTGCATTATTTCCCTGCAAAAATCGTCCAAATGCCTCTCTCTTCTCTTTCACTAATAATCTTACTTCTTCATCCCACCACTCACTACCATTTCTAATCTGCCCACCTCCCACGCTTCTCATAAATATAGATATAAAAATAATGTAAACATTTATATTTATATTTATTATTTTGCTTTGTCGCTGTCTCCCGCGTTTGCGAGGTAGTGCAAGGAAACAGACGAAAGAAATGGCCCAACCCACCCCCATACCCAATGTATACACACACACGTCCACACACGCAAATATACACACCTATACATCTCAATGTACACATATATTTACATACACAGACACATACATATATACCCATGTACACAATTCACACTGTCTGCCCCCATTCACTCCCATCGCCACCTCGCCACACATGGAATACCTTCCCCCTCCCCCCTCATGTGTGCGAGGTAGCACTAGGAAAAGACAACAAAGGCCCCATTCGTTCACACTCAGTCTCCAGCTGCCACGCAATAATGCCCGAAACCACAGCTCCCTTTCCACATCCAGGCCCCACACAACCTTCCACTGCCCACGGAAGGGCCGTGGAATGTAAATATAAATATAAATATAAAAAATCAGGCTTGGTCTTATGTCTGCCATTGCTAATGGCTGCTTGCGTATGACAGTAACTGTCAGACGATATCCTGGCAATGTGTACATCACAGCACCTCTCTCAGATCTCATTCTAAGATACCGTTCAGTAAACGTGTTATTCAAGTGAATCTAACAAATTTTCATGCCGGATTGTATTAAACCCAAACAACATCATATGTTGAGAAGCCGAGGAAGGTGCTCGATTTGGAATTGAAAATGACGGTAATCAGCCAATATGAAGGAGGATCAGAGACCAGGGCAGGAATAAAGGGAAGACTTCTCTGATGAAGAAATGCTTATCATAATGGAATGGAACAAAGGACCAATGTTTGAGGAGCCTTTTGCAAATGGGCGATCACCAGAAGAGTGCTACAGGGTTCTGTTTTGGAACCATTAATCTTTTTGATCCATATGAATGACTTTCCAGAAGGTATGCACCTACCTGATTATGTTTGCAGATGATGCAAAGGTCTTCAGGGAAAAGAAAAGTGGGCAGCATTGCATCAACTTACAAGGGAACCTAAACAGACACCTAAGTACATAGGTCTGATTGCTGATGAAATTCAACCTGAGCAAATGTAAATTAATAAGGATGGTACAGAGTGAAAGAAGACCTCAATATGATTATCATCTAACAAAAAAATAACTACGAATCTATGCATGTGGAAGACCAGGGAAGTAACATCATCTCCAACCTGTCGCAAGGTTCCCACTTTAGGAGAAAAGTAAAAGCTGTCATCAGGTTCCCACATCAGTAGAAAAGTAAAAGGAACATTTTCTACTGACAAACATCAAACAGCTTTCAAGTATATGGATAAGGAAACAATAAGCAAGCTGATTACATCCTACACAAAGCCAAAACTAGAATAAGCATCCAAATTTAGTCACCGCATTAAAAGAAGCACAAGATCTGACAGAGAAGGTCCAGAGGAGAGTAACAAATATGGTACCAGAATTAAGAAAGCTGAGTTGCAGGAAGAGGCTAGAAGCTTTAAAACTGCCCACCATGGAAGAGAGAAAAATGAGGGATGATCTGACCACAACCTTTAGTTTTCAATTCTTTGAAAAATGTAGGGATAAGATAACCAGAGTACATAATATGAAACTAAACAGGGAACTAGTTGCAAAAATAAAGATATAAAGAAATACTTTTATACTGAAAAAGTGGTGGATGGAAGGAATGAACTGAGAGAGGATTTATTGAGTATGGAGAGCATACAAAAGCTTAAAAGGCAGTGCATTAATAGAGAATGTTTAAAAGTGAAAAACTTCCTACTCATGAAGTATAAATAGGGGAAAAATCAACACTCCCAGAACAATGAACTTTGATATCTGTAGCAGCCCATACTGTTGAAAATTACTAACATAGCTCCTCTTCATATTAGACAAGCAAAATTGTCCTAAACAAATAAAATTCCAGTTGCACTATACTATATAACATAAAAGTTTTTGAAAGATGATCAAGGATAATGTTAGCTAATACTTTATATAGAACTAAATAACAATGGCAATCTAAAGAGCAATTATCTGAGGCTACATGATCCTCTTCCACAAATTCCCTGCGACAACACTCTCTATTGATAACTTGTCTAAAGCTTTGTGGTTCTACTATTTCACTTCTGAATATGATAGTTTTGCATATTACAACACCCTTACATTCTTAATCACTTCCAATCTTTTCCAATCTTACTTCTCTACCTATACTATCACTGAAAGCCTTCCTTACACTGAAACAACAAAGCCATTTTAGTCCATCTTCAAACCTAACTCATAAATATTCTATTCCTCTGATACAATTTTTTTTAATGTTACAAAACTAGAGAATCTTGGTTACCCTAACATACAACAGAAGTAATATAAATACAAAATAATTACATAAGTAGAGTCATAAATATATTCAATTACAAGGTACAAATTCATGACCTTACCTTCTACAGGGTTCCAGACCACATCATTACAAGAGAAGTTGAGATTTAGATGCTTCCCAGCACGGAGGTTTGCTTTCTCTATCAGATCATCATCTTCGATGGAGAAAATCTTGAACACAGAAATTCAAGTGTTTAATATACATAGAGAATTTTCTAAGCAGACAGTATGAATATCATTCTGCATTAATTTGTTTTTCAGACCAAATCTTTCTTTCAGTAAAGTAAATGGTAAGAAAGTATATCTAAGAAGTGAATTGGCTATTAGCTGGACAATGCTTCATCTCATAATTCCCTGGAAAAGTGATTGCTCTCATTTTAATACTGCACATTCACAATGCTGACTTACTAAAGGTTTGTAAACCATTTTCAAACTCACATTTATCTTACAGAAATAGAATTTCTCCCTATAAAACATAATAGTTTTCTCACTTGCTTAAGCAACTGGCATTTTTTTTTATGTATGCATACAGTACTTCATAACAGAGCAATCTGGCAAAAATACGAAAGTTCAAAGCAGAATGGGTCACCCCTGAGTTACTGCGTTACAAATCTCAACAGATATTAAGATACGAATCTGTGGAAATGAGAGGGGTCCAATTATTCTTAAATCTAGGATCTGCATTTGTATCACGTAATCTAAGGCCCTTTATTATGAATTTTGCTGTCAAACACCATTAGATGGCATATTATCATATACATTTCATATGGAATAGCTGAATATTGTTCACAGGAAAGCATCCTTTAGCTAAACTTCAATATATTTACCATAACGTCCTGCAATAACCACTTGGAGATCATCAGGACTAAGGGCCAAGGCATTAGCAGGTACATCTTGTGTCACACACACTGTGCGCATCCTGGGTATATCACTGCTGTATATCTGAAAGCAATATATAAATGACTACATAAAAAGTCAAGTCATAAATTTCATTAAGCTGTTAGATTATCACTAATCAGAACATTTTAGGTAACTCAGTCTGCTGATGTGCTATATACAGTATGGGACACCTCTAGCAGTAGACTGTGAGTGCAGTTATCTAGTCTGTGGCATTGAAAACTCTACCAAAATGATGATGATGCTTTCATCACCTAAAGCACTTATATTGACCGACAAAGCATGAATGATTCATCACAGCCTTTGAAAATTTTTGAAAAACATCTTATTTTTATCTATTTTGCTTTGTCGCTGTCTCCCGCGTTAGCGAGGTAGCGCAAGGAAACAGACTAAAGAATGGCCCAACCCACCCACATACACATGTATATACATACACGTCCACACATGCAAATATACATACCTATACATCTCAATGTACACATATATATACACACACAGACATATATACACATGCACATAATTCATACTATCTGCCTTTATTCATTCCCATCGCCACCTCGCCACACCTGGAATAAGAACCCCCTTCCCCCTCATGTGTGTGAGGTAGCGCTAGGAAAAGACAACAAAGGCCCCATTCATTCACACTCAGTCTCTAGCTGTCATGTAATAATGCACCGAAACCGCAGCTCCCTTTCCACATCCAGAACTTTCCATGGTTTACCCCAGACGCTTCACATGCCCTGGTTCAATCCATTGACAGTACATCGATCCTGGTATACCACATCGTTCCAATTCACTCTATTCCTTGCACGCCTTTCACCCTCCTGCATGTTCAGGCCCCGATCACTCAAAATCTTTTTCACTCCATCTTTCCACCTCCAATTTGGTCTCCCACTTCTCCTCATTCCCTCCACCTCTGACACACATATCCTCTTGGTCAATCTTTCTTCACTCATTCTCTCCATGTGACCAAACCATTTCAAAACACCCTCTTCTGCTCTCTCAACCACGCTCTTTTTATTTCCACACATCTCTCTTACCCTTACATTACTTACTCGATCAAACCACCTTACATCACATATTGTCCTCAAACATCTCATTTCCAGCACATCCACCCTCCTGCGCACAACTCTATCCATAGCCCACGCCTCGCAACCATACAACATTGTTGGAACCACTATTCCTTCAAACATACTCATTTTTGCTTTCCGAGATAATGTTCTCGACTTCCACACTTTCTTCAAGGCTCCCAGAATTGTCGCCCCCTCTCCCATCCTATGATTCACTTCCATTTCCATGGTTCCATCCGCTGCCAAATCCACTCCCAGATATCTAACACACTTCACTTCCTCCAGTTTTTCTCCATTCAAACTTACCTCCAAATTGACTTGACCCTCAACCCTACTGTACCTAATAACCTTGCTCTTATTCACATTTACTCTTAACTTTCTTCTTTCACACACTTTACCAAACTCAGTCACCAGCTTCTGCAGTTTCTCACATGAATCAGCCACCAGCGCTGTATCATCAGTGAACAACAACTGACTCAGTTCCCAAGCTCTCTCATCCACAACAGACTGCATACTTGCCCCTCTTTCCAAAACTCTTGCATTCACCTCCCTAACAACCCCATCCATAAACAAATTAAACAACCATGGAGGCATCACACACCCTTGCCGCAAACCTACATTCACTGAGAACCAATCACTTTCCTCTCTTCCTACACGTACACATGCCTTACATCCTCGATAAAAACTTTTCACTGCTTCTAACAAGTTGCCTCCTACACCATATATTCTTAATACCTTCCACATCTATTTTTAATATTCTTATGGTCTTAATGACATGAAGATGTTTTTCATTCTCTCTGACTAGTGTGCAAGTGTGTGTCGTGGCTTGCAGGGTGGCTGAGCTTCCTCCCACAGTATCCATTGGCCTCCACCAAGCACAATGAATACACTGTCATCTCTCTCACCAAGCATTCAATATTCAGTGCATATAATATCAAAGAAGAATCATATTACAACAAATGTGTGTTGCAAAATCAAAATTTCTCAACAAGAACAGAATGGACACTGACAGTGTCCCAATGTAATTTGTGAATGTCTTGCATAAGTCTGTGCTCTGTTCAGATTCTAAAGAGCATTGATTAGTAGATGAATGAATTTACAAATCAAATTAAGTTGTAAGAAAGATAGGTAACTTACTCGTGAGTTCTAACAAAGGCTAATTTCCCATTCTTTAAAAGATGCACCCAGCTGGATGGCTTCATGCATCAAAATGTTCTGAAGGCAAAAACAACTGAATCATATATGTTACCACAAATATGGTTTGTGAGTTCAGATGTCTATGATATACAGGGATCAATATACAAGCTGAATACAGAAGTCCTTTAGCAACAATTGGGATATGGCAAGATACTAATCTTATAGGAAATTGGGGGCTATGGAAAGTGGCCCGGAATAGACAATGGGAATAGGGGATTAGGGGGTGTGACCCTTGACAAACTACCTAATGTCATAAAGTCATAGAATTAAAAATTAGAAAATTATACTTGAAAAGCAATATGTTTATTCTTCAAAAGAACAGAGATGATGTACATATATTATCCCTGATGCTATTTGTTGGTCTCTGTACTCTCACAAAGCAGCCATCCAGCTGTGCCACACTAACAGCTGCCTCATAACTCTCAACAGACACTATGCATTCATTGTGTACAAAGGAATCGAAGAAGTCCACTTTTCTTGCTCTTTTCTGAGTGGCTTCATTCACATCACTAGCTTCATGCTTAGAGGCAATAAGCAGCACAAAAGTTAAAGTTATCAGAATGTTATACTGCACCGAGATTACAGAGTTCCTCACTAATTAAGAATGACAGTAAAAGAGAAAGATGAATGCAGAGCATGGGCAACAAGGATCAAGTAATGTGGTTATCTCACTTGTCCTGTGCAGCAAGCAGCTTCATGCCACCACCATGCTGGATACCTACACTTTTGACTAGAAGTGGCCCTTGAAAGCCACAACATTTGGCCGAGGGGCAGAATAAGATACTGTGGGCACTCGAAACTTCACATCACAGTTGGGTAAACTCAAAGTCGATAATACCATGGTAATTAAGGGACCGTTGTTGAGCTCCTTAAAATCTGCACAAAGGACAAGATGAATGCTTTGCTGCACCTGTCTGCAGGATGATCACTCGCAAAAGACCTCACACACGCATAAAATTCAAAGCATATGATTTCAGGATACTTGACATCCCTCTTGTGATCTGCTTAAATTGACATCTCACACATACGGTCAGATTTTATATGTATATACTTTTTTCCATACATATTCGCCATTTCCCGCATTAATGAGGTAGCATCAAGAACAGAGGACTGAGCCTTGGAGAGAAAATCCTCACCGATTATACTGCAATCCCCTTGGATTTTAGTAATGCCCGGTGGTATTCAGAGTTTATAGACGATGATGAATCTAAATCAGTGCCTATGAAATAATGGCCATTACTACCACTTCGAACATCAACACCCTAGTCAAGTTAGGTAAGGTTTGTATTATTACGTCTGGTTTGGTTGAAAGAATTTTTTTCCATGATTGCTGATATCTTTTGAACGATTCTGATCTTCATTTCCAACGCAAATTAGTACTTTTTGTAAAATTTCCTTAACCTAAACCCCCGTTGGATTAAGTAGTGGAGAGGGGGGGGGGAGATACCTCAAATGGTAATGACCAGCGGTAGAAACGCAGGTCACAGTCGTGCAAACCACATCAATACACCCTCGAAAAATAAACCGTAATTACAATTTCCGAACAGGTGGATGTCCGAAACGGTAATTCCACCCGAATTTCAAACCTATAGATGCATCTACATAGGACTGAGTACGTAAAACATGGAACACTTGCCTATATCACCACAACACAACACACCAGCTGGAGGTCTCGTTTGACTGGCACTTGAGTGAAACTTCATATATACATAACATCATAAGTCTTTTGTATATAGGGACATAATCACGCCAAAGGATATTATCTCGACACAGCCACTGTTGTCACTCTAGCGAATGTTTGTTGCCAGCGCACGAGCCAGCGACCAATCCCGGGGAACAATAACAAACAAAAAAAGCGCACAACATTGCTAGCGACGACGCGCATTTGTTTATCACGAACTTTCATCCAATCCTTCCATTATTTCTACCCTACATTTTCTTATCTATCCTCATTAATTCTAATCTTAAGTCTCTGAAGCTGGATAGTGATATTTTCTAAGCAAAGGTTATAGAAATAGAAGGGTAGATAGTGTTATTTGCTTGTACGCAAAAGGTTATAGAAATAGAAGGGTGGATAGTGTTATTTGCTACGCAAAAGGTTATAGAAATAGAAGGTAGATAGTGTTATTTAAGCAAAGGTTATAGAAATAGGAGGGTGGATAGTGTTATTCATTACGCAAAGGGTACAAAAATATTAAGTAAGATATCAAAACACCGTTGCTTTTAAGCATACGGGACATGTGTGAAGGCAATAATGTCAGAGGATAAATCATATCTAAGTTATCATCACTTAAGTCTAATCCAGTGGAATAACGGACAAAAAGAAAAAAAAAATGACATTTCTTTCCGGTTTATACCACTTCCTTCTTAATGCTTGATATTGCCTACCACTTGTCTGTTTATCTATGAACCATATCTTTAATTTTTGAAACCTGTTGTTTAGAAATGTAAAACTAGAAGTAAGTTCTAAGAGCAGGGATGCTGGGTATATATGGTGAATGGTGGTTTAAGGTAGGTGTATCATACTGCCAGTGGACGGTGTATTGTACTGCCAGTGGACGGTGTATTGTACTGCAAGTGGACGGTGTATTGTACTGCCAGTGGACGGCGTATTATACTGCCAGTGGACGGTGTATCATACTGCCAGTGGACGGTGTATTGTACTGCCAGTGGACGGTGTATTAATGTACTGCCAGTGGACGGTGTATTGTACTGCCAATGGACGGCGTATTATACTGCCAGTGGACGGTGTATCATACTGCCAGTGGACGGTGTATTGTACTGCCAGTGGACGGTGTATCATACTGCCAGTGGACGGTGTATTGTACTGCCAGTGGACGGTGTATTATACTGCCAGTGGACGGCGTATTATACTGCCAGTGGACGGTGTATCATACTGCCAGTGGACGGTGTATCATACTGCCAATGGACGGTGTATTATACTGCCAGTGGACGGTGTATTATACTGCCAGTAGACGATGTATTATACTGCCAGTGGACGTTACTGAAACATTAGGTAGAAGGCAGTTGTTTATGTCTGGTAAGACCAGTGCCCGGGAGGCTGTCTCATTAGAGTAACAAGAGGCCATTAGTGTGGGTTAGGTCTACACCTGGGACATGGTTAAGTTGTCAACACAGCCAGGGGTAATGATATCGCCTTAGGATGCGCCTCCTCATCCCATACATTCTCATGATGAGTATAAAGGAGGAGACCGAGATGGTGGATGAGTGGAGATAAAAGATACTTTGAGATATATAAGAGCCTGAACAGGCAGGAGGATGTGAGGCGTGCACGGGACAGATAACCACGAAGAAAAATGAAACACAGTAAGTCCCAAGTACACTTTCGTGTAATTACATTTACATATACTCTCTGTCATGCACCGGGATCCCCTGCTATGGAGCTATGTGTCTGTCTTTGTAAAGTGAGTACAGGACCGTGAAAGAATAAGTGTTTGGTGCCTTCATACTGAAAGATACATCAGGGATGTAATGAATCTAAGATATATGTTGAATCTGTGTTTGTTGCGTTGTAGAAATTGGGTGATGTCCGGCAGGTGGAAGCGAAAGTTACTCGTGCATGCCTGGGGGTGTGAAATGTCAGATAGGTGTATGTCTGGTGGGGTCGAGTTTTAGGTTGGAATATACATGGATGCTGTCTGGTAGTTTTTGAGTCAGCGAGGCATATCTTTGTTAGTATCAACATCTGACGAGAGGTGGGTCATCTGTGAGCCTACACTGTTAAGGTGTGAGGCAAGGGTCTTTGTCTCTGCTTTGAGAGGAAGCGGTCGTAGTTAGGTATTGCAATGAACTGGATATTGAGCACAATGATGTGAGATTGCATTGGAAATAGTTGTGATTCGCTATGCAGGTAATGAGAGTCTGTGGTTGCAATACAACCTGGGTTTGTCCTAAGGGCCATGTTCTGTGTGGTTTATAGTTCAGTTGCGTTTGCTGTAGAGATGGCTAGCTTGGATGAGGCGTAGTTCAAGGATGGAGCGGATGGACCTTTGCTATATGATGCTAAGGGATTCCTTTCCTTGTCCATAAGGGTTCTAAGGGAGTTTAGTATCACGTGAGTGTGTGTGTCGTAAGGTTCGAGTTCTCTTGATTGGACGTGGTTGACCAGTCAGAGTTCTGTGAGAGTGGAGGATAGACTCGTTGCTCGCAGAGATTAAGAGGGTAACACCGGATTCCTGTAGGAAAAATGCAGATATTCTATCTTGCTTAAGCCACTTTTTTTTTAACTTGTGTTATGTACTGTGGCGCGTTTACCGTCCCGAGGATAGTGTTAGGGTGTTGTGATGTGGTTGTGAGGTCTTCTGGATGTGAGGAGACTTTTCGAGTGCTGTTTCTCGGGGAGGAAAGTTGAGATGTCATGTATAAGGAGATTGGAGTTGGGTGTGAGAGAGAACTACACCATGGGCACCTCAATTGTAGTAACTGAGGGCCTTTTTGTATGAGAAGTACACCATGGAAACCTCTATTGTAGTAACTGAGGGCCTTTTTGTACGAGAAGTACACCATGGAAACCTCTATTGTAGTAACCGAGGGCCTTTTTGTATGAGAAGTACACCATGGAAACCTCTATTGTAGTAACTGAGGGCCATTTTGTACGAGAACTACACCATAGGAACCTCTATTGTAGTAACTGAGGGCCTTTTTGTATGAGAACTACACCATGGGAACCTCTATTGTAGTAACTAAGGGCCTTTTTGTATGAGAAGTACACCACGAGAACCTCTACTGTAGTAACTGAGGGCCATTTTGTACGAGAACTCATGGGAACCTCTATTGTAGTAACTGAGGGCCTTTTTGTACGAGAACTACACCATGGGAACCTCTATTGTAGTAACTGAGGGCCTTTTTGTACGAGAACTACACCATGGGAACCTCTATTGTAGTAATTAAGGGCCTTGTGTATGTCTACACGTAATCATGTCTGAATAAAAGTGACGGAGAAAGTGTGAAACAAAAAAGAAAGACGAAAGATAAAGGCTTGTCTCTGTCAACATTGTCGAGTCCTTGATATAATCCAGGCCTGGACCATCAACCCTCCCCCCAGGGAGCCATGTTAACTCAGCCATTAGCAGCTGTCGACCGACGTCTCAAGCTATGTGTACACTCCCTCCTCCGCCTCCCTCCATGGCCAAAGAACACTGGGGGTATAAAAAGAAAGGTCGCCTGTTTAGGTGGCGGAGGGAGTGAGGGAGGAGGGGTGATATTGGTGCTTCAGCTGGTCGTGTGGCGGCCTGATGATCCACTCACAAGAGCATTAGATCGGCTTGATGATGGTGTTTGAGCAAGAGGAAGCAGGGAAAAGGATCTCCTCCTCTTCTAGTAGGAAAAAAAAAGAGAGAGTGAGGAAGTGATTTAAAACGTATCTACGACTTTTATGTAGAGGGTAAAAGCGATTCGCTTTTGCGAAAGACGGGGATCTAAAAGGGAGTGAATATCTATCACTCCCTCCAGTCATCAAGAGATGGATATGAGGCATAGAGTGTTGAATCGGAAATAAATGGCAATCAAGAACTTGAGTAATTAATGGGAAGGCAGAACATTAATAGTTCTGTACGGTCATGCTATATGCATCAATACCATGTACTGTCTATCAGTTAGCCTGGTCTTAGACCAAGCCTTCCCCATTGAGGAAAAAATTATCTCGATTTTCAATTTCCCTTTTCAAGCCCTTAAAAAAAGAAATTAGATTTCTCGATTTCTTTCCTTTGCTACAGATGGTGTAAACGATTTCTTTCCCTTGCCAGAGAAGGTGTAAAACTTAAGCCACTAACTGCTACATATAGCATCTTCCATGAGTTGTTTTAAAGTCCCTATTAGCATTAATGTCATCATCATGATTATTACCATCATATAAACCCAGGAAAGCCTTTTGTGGGAACCTGTGGCTTTGTTTCGGCGCTGCAATAAGTAGCAGGGAAGTGATGGACTTTATTATGCTATGGTTGGCCAGTTCTGTCTTAATGTTTTTTTAGTGTTCCATGACACGGTGTATCATATATATATATATATATATATATATATATATATATATATATATATATATATATATTTATTCATTCATTTATTTTGCTTTGTCGCTGTCTCCCGCGTTTGCGAGGTAGCGCAAGGAAACAGACGAAAGAAATGGCCCAACCCACCCCCATACACAATGTATACACACACACGTCCACACACGCAAATATACATACCTATACATCTCAATGTATACATATATACACATACACAGACACATACATATATACACATGCACACAATTCACACTGCCCCCATTCACTCCCATCGCCACCTCGCCACACATGGGGGCAGACATATATATTGGAAAAGGCCACAACTGAGCGCTTGATCAAGTATATTTCTTCATGACCATAGGAAAATGAAACATGGTAAGTTCCCAAGTGCACTTTCGTGTAACAATCACATCATCTTTCTTGCATCTCCCCTGATGATGTGATTATTACACGAAAGTGCACTTGGGAACTCATCGTGTTTCATTTCCCCGGGGTCATGAAGGGATGTATACATATACATAATGTAGTGGTGGTTGTGTGTATACACATACATAATGTAGTGGTGGTTGTGTACATTTGTATACACAGACCTGTATAGAAATATATTTTGGGGGTTGAAACAATAATTGCTGTAGAATCACCCGGGTGTTTCCCCTGTTCACTCAGAGGTGAACGCTATGAATAACAAATGAACTAGAACATGTTCTCCCCTGCCACTGCCTCGCCACATGCAGTGGGTTTGTCTTAGAAGTTTTCGTTTTGTGTTAGCTATTTGTGGGCTACGTAGGCGGGTGGTTTACGCCCGTGTTGCCCCCGTCTCTTAACCTTGTTTATATGTACCGTGTCTCTACTCCTATGTGCACACACACACACACACACACACACACACACACACACACACACACACTAGTCTAAGCCAGGTACACACACACACGCACACTAGCCTAAGCCAGGTATTTATCTATCGACCAGCCTGGAGGATAAGGATGAACACCTGGGTTGGGCGTGGGCGGAAATCCAGCGCCCAGAATTCTTGCCCATGGTGGCCCAACACCTCGCGGGCGCGCACATGTGTGTGTGTGTGTGTGTGTGTGTGTGTGTGTGTGTGTGTGTGTAAGGGTAATTACGTATCTATATCGGGGAGGGAGTTCTACACTTATGAGGGGTCCCCATTACTCGAACTGTGTCTCCATTTTCATACGATTTTTTTACACTTTTGTATTGTGTCCGCATTTATCATGTCCTATCTTAGTGTATTCCATTCGTCCACTGCTTTAGAAATTATAGAAATACTTAATTACATCTTTAATATCTTCCTCTTTCTTGTGGCGAGGTGGCGATGGGAATGAATAAAGGCAGACAGTGTGAATTGTGTGCATGGGTATATATGTATGTGTCTGTGTGTGTGTATATAAGTGTACATTGAGATGAATAGGTATGTATATTTGCGTGTGTGGACGTGTATGTATATACATTGTGTATGGGGGTGGGTTGGGCCATTTCTTTCGTCTGTTTCCTTGCGCTACCTCGCAAACGCGGGAGACAGCGACAAAGCAAAATAAATAAATAAATAAATAAATAAATAAATAAATATATATATATATATATATATATATATATATATATATATATATATATATATATATATATACACCTGAAACAGAAAGTTTCTAATCTAAGAAAATAATAATATGGAAATAGAAAAGGGAAACAGTTCTACAAGATTTGGAGAAAAAAAACTATGGGACGAGAAGTAAATAATTTTTTTCTCGAAGGGAAAGTAAGAAAATGATAAAAAGACTTGAAAGGGTCTTAGGCAAGGGCGGGAGGAGGAGGAAAAAATACCCTAGTTTGATTATAATGCCTCGCTGGCTGCCCAAGAAAATAACTACATAGTACCTGAGGAAGGAGAGAGAGAGAGAGAGAGAGAGAGAGAGAGAGAGAGAGAGAGAGAGAGAGAGAGAGAGAGAGAGAGAGAGATGGTGTGTGTTGCAGTAGCAGTGTGTATGGCGGAGACAGAGAGAGAGAGAGAGAGAGAGAGAGAGAGAGAGAGAGAGAGAGAGAGAGAGAGAGAGAGAGAGAGAGAGAGAGAGGGGGGAGACAAGATGAATAAACTGGAAGTGAAGTGTGGGAACTAGAAAACATTGATTGTGGTACAAGTGGAGGTGTATGGCAATGAGGGCATTGTTGCCAGACTTCGTGGATCTATATTAGGATCGTATGTGTGTGTGTGTGTGTGTGTGTGTGTTTTATATATGATGATATATGGCCATATATATACTTCAAGTTATATGGTATTCTATAGCGATATATGACAAGCGTGTGGGGGTGATTTACATGTAAATGAGGTAAAGGAATTGTGCTTGACCCATCAAAGTGATGATACAGTGTTCGCATTCAAACCATGGAGAGAGAGAGAGAGAGAGAGAGAGAGAGAGAGAGAGAGAGAGAGAGAGAGAGAGAGAGAGAGAGAGAGAGAGAGAATGATTACCTGCCACAGAAACTTCAATAAGATATGCAAATGACCAAGATTGTCCTTTTTAAATACGGTATTGTCATCGACAATGTAATGCACAGAGAGGGCTGGGGTAAAGTAAATCTTTTATTTACATAATTGAATTCCACAGCATTTTAGATCACCTCTTATTGGAGACTCGTCCCATTGGAGTCTTGGAGGTGTTGATATTTTTGAGGGAGTGAATCATCCTATATGGTATATGGTCCTAAACTATAGGTTTTACGAAGGCAAGAGTCGCTTATTTTGATCCTTTTCATTTCTTTTCGAAGAAGCTTAAAATTGTAAGTCGATGAGTTGCGTTGTTGAGCAACACTAATGCAAATGACCTTGTTCAGTGTGTTGCTCGGGATCTGAGACTAATCACCTCGTTAACGGCCTTTGTGCCTGTTAGAACCCGAGGCTTTAATCACCTTGTTATCCGAGATAAGTCGTTGTTACGGGCGCAAAGCGACATTTTACGTCGGTGTTATAATAGAGGGGAAAGTCTTCACATTTGGTCATTATACTGACTAAGTATACCTTCTCGTATGCTCATTATGACAGATATACCTTCCTGTGATCATCATACAGTAACTATGGGGATATCTGGCATACTTCGTGGCCAGTATATCAGGTATACACTTGTCTGGTCAATAGATTACAACGAATATCAACTGAAATCCATAGACAATAAAACACCACTTGTTATATGATGAATATATCTATATTTGTCTGTCTTGGACAATCACTTGTTTACCAAATGGCGTCCTAGCTACGTCTCTTCGTTGTATATCAACTGACATATATTTCTCTCTTGTGTCTCCCCTGATGATGTGATTACTACACGAAAGTGCACTTGAGAACTTATCGTGTTTCCTTTCATATATATATATATATATAGTCGTATTAACTAAGTGATCAGGGAGACAAATTATGGTAGCACATATCAAGAGCATCTATACACTATGTGTTACTCCAGCAAAATATACATGAATATACATAAGGATGTTATTAAGTATGTGGCAGCCGTGACGCATTGTAGAGTCTTTGTATCTCCGTCACTGGGCTGTGACGGAGGCACGTCGACCACAGGCGTCACACCAGACATGAGCAGGAGGACAATGAACCAGCGACATAAGGTGGCTGTGTGTGTGCGTGTGTGTGTGTGTGTGAGTGAATAAAGCGTCCTTTGTTGATGTTCATCTTGTCGTTCAATACGTAAAGTCATAAGAAACATGAGATCATCAAAACCCTTTCATCGCTTTGAATACTCGTATTAGATCACCTCTCGACCTTCTCTTTTGTTTTTAGGTAAAGAGATTCAAGGTGTTTAATCTCTTAGGATTGGCTTCTGAGTCTGGGAATCCTCTTCCTCTTGGCACCTCGACGCTATAATTTCTCCATTCTGCTCTCAGTACAAACAAGGGTGACCAAAACTAAGCCTACTGTTTAAGATGGGGACAAATCAATAAACTATGAAGATCTGTAAGTCTGATTCTTTTTTCCTACCTTTAAACCAAGAGTTTGGCTTGATCTTTTCAATGCTTTAAATGCTTAAAAAAGTGAGGTGAAAAACCAAATACTTAATCAGAAAATGGGAGTAAATTTGGCACCAAATTATTTATGAATCATTGTGAATAAAAGGGATTGAAACGTAGAGTTTCGTAGAGCGAGATGAATTGAAATGTGAAACTGCGAGTCCGTAGAGTTTAACACACACACACACACACACGCACACACAAATCTGGTGATGAACGAGCTTCATAAGTCTCTCTAGAGCTTACAGTGGCCTGTCATAACCGTGGAATTTCAACCATCACCGTCTCTACGACCTTCTAAGAGAGCCAGGCTGCCACGGGGAGAAACTGGTGGCTTAGCACTTTCTGCTTTGTTATGTCCACGTAACTGCGTCTGGCCATATGTGTGAACACACGCCCCCACACGGTAACTAAGACATGCCTTAGACTCTTACTGTATCGTTACTTACGTTAAGTAATACGTTACTACGCGGAGATGAAAAGTATACTCGTAGTCTGGTACGAACTTAAGTATTAAAGTAAACCTGATGAAAAGTGAAGTGATATATCATGAGTTTATGGACTTAATGTATCAAAAAAAAAAAAATAAATAAATACGAAGGGTCTTGTGTTCCCCTAAATTTATAAAGTGAAATACATAAAAAGATGAAGTGAAAAACATTATATATTTCGAAAAAAAAGAGTAGATAAATAAATATATTAATCTTGACGAACAGAATGTACTGAAACGTGGATTAACTTATACAAAATGATTCCTAAAATATGGAATGAGGTGGATGGCTGGAGTGTAAGATGCTTTGGGTTATCGGGGCCTGAATATGCAAGAGGGTGCGAGGCGAGCATGGGATAGAATAAATTGGGGCAATGTGGTATACGGGGGACGGCGTACTGTCAGTGGGCTGAACCAGGACATTATGAAGCGGTGAAGAGAAATTACGGAAACGTCTGTTGGAAACTGGTTGTAGATGGGGGTGGGGAGGGGGGGGGGAGGTATATGCTTTCGATGCATTATACATGACACGTAGAAAATGGAATGGGGCCATTCTTCGTCTGTTCCCAGCGACATCTCGCTATCACGAGAAACGGCGAGTACACACACACTGACACACACACACACATATTCCCTGCGTTTTATAAAAGGCGACTAAAAGGGGAGAGAGCGGGGGGCTGGAAATCCTCCCCTCCCGTTTTTTAATTTTCCAAAAGGAGGGACAGAGAAGGGGGCCAAGTGAGAATATTCCCCCCAAGACTCAGTCCTGTGTTCTTAACGCTACTTCGCTAACGCGAGAAATGGCGAATGTGTATGAAATATATATATATATATATATATATATATATATATATATATATATATATATATATATATATATATATATATATATATATGCGGGGGGGCTGGAATGGAGCAGGGGGCTGGAAATCCTCCCCTCTTGTTTTTTTTTTTTTTCTAATTTTCCAAAAGAAGGAACAGAGAAGGGGGCCAGGTGAGGATATTCCCTCAGAGGCCCAGTCCTCTGTTCTTAACGCTACCTTGCTAATGCGGGAAATGGCGAATAGTATGAAAGAAGAAAATATATATATATATATATATATATATATATATATATATATATATATATATATATATATATATATATATATATATATTTACCGGTTTACTTTATGGTAGCAGCTATAAACATAACAGTGCTCAGTTATCCTCTTCCTCATTTCAAACCCAAGCACACACACGTACCAAGACGCACTCAGCCACACACTCTGGGCTTCACAATTTCCCCCATCAGACACCATCACAAAAAAAGAGTCTTTTCCTCTTGAATAACAACGCGTTGGTCAGTGTTCCATGATGTCATTTCCTTTATAACTCCGTGCCTCGATTTCCACCCGTCCATCCCTTCCCAAATAACCAGCTTACGAGGCTAAAACAAAAGAGAAACTAGTATAAGATGGGGGACAAAACATTTTAAAAAGTGCTCTTGTCTCACTTTTCCTAAGCGATGACGAGATATTAATCATTTCCACTTGTTTTCCTTATCCTCCAACATGATCCATAATACATTCAAATGGTTCTCCCTGTAGTATTTGATCCCTTGAATGCTGTGCCCTCTCTCTCTCTGCACCATTCAGAGCAGTCAGAAAGCGGAGGTAAGTCTTTTGTTATTGACTTGGTAAATGTTTATCTTAAAGGTACACCTTTCTAAGCCTCTACCTTACTGAAGGGGAAAGGGGGCGTCTTGTAAACCGTTATCTTAAGGTAGGACATTTAAGGACCTTGGGCCTTTAAAACAGGATCTTTTTACCTTACAGCGAGCTTAAGGCTGCGCTGCTTCCAGTAGCAGGGAAGTGTGGGCTTCTTGTTCACCGTTATCTTAAGGTAGGACTTTTAAGGACCTTGGGCCTTTAAAAACAGAATCTTTTTACCTTACAGCTGAAGGCTGCGCTGCTTCCAGTAGCAGGGAAGTGTGGAATCTTCGCTCGAGATGGCTCTACACTCGAGACGTGATCCCAAAAGTTCACCGAAGGCGAACTGGAAACCGAAATGATATGAAGCGAAGATTCGCAAAGCGATTGGCTAATATATAGATTGCAAGGGAATCATATATAATTTGTGTCTTTTATTTCTTCTCTCGAGGTTGGGGTAAAAAAGGCGACGAAGTAAAGATTGACGAAAGAGAATATATATTCGCTGGAAAGATTGAAGAAAGAGAATGAACATTCGCTGGAAGACGAAGGGGGAAGAATGACAGAGGTGATGTCATCTGGTTTCTGGAAAGGATGAAGTGGCGTGAGACTAAGGGGTCAGTTAAAGGGAGGTCTAGTTAAGGGGGTATAATGACGAACCAGTCCATTAACGAGGGTAACAGTGGACGCTGGCTGTGAGCAATGCATTTCACGCAGCTCTGAGGCCATGGGAAGAGAAGATGGGAATCCCTTTCTCGTAGCAGCATTTTGCCACAGTTTCCAAGCATGGTATCTATGTCTACCCCTACGGTGTGAACCGCTCATATTCAAGGTTAGGAACACTCGTCTGGAGCTGTGTGTGTGTGTGTGAGGAGAAGGAGGAGGAGGAGGAGCAGATGTTGATGTGGCCATCTTGGGGGTAAAGTGCCTGCCAAAGACAATGCCTCGTGTATGATTCATTAGTCTTCACGGATCCTTATCAAATCCTCCTCCTCACGAGAGAGTTGGGAGAAAGATGCAGCCAACATCGTATTTCACGTCGGGGGCAAACATTTCTTCTCATAAAAGGACTTTAAGTCCAGTTGACTAATGTTTCTCCCCCAGTCACGGTCCACGGCACAGGAAGATTTCCAACCCGCTTTGGCAAAGACAAAGGTAAACTATTTCCCCTACTCCAGATGGTGGTTGTGACCACGGGGCGACACAGGTGTGTTTTATTCCCTCAAGCTCTCACTCAGCTTAACAACAGCTTTCAAGCACACTTAAAGCTTTTTTTTGGTGGGGAAATAATGGAACATCATTAATAACGACGGGGGAAGAGACAGAGATGTTTGAAAACTTGTTGAAAAGAGCATATAACCCCCAAGTCCATCTGGACGCAACTTATTTCCTTTTCTTTATTCTTTCTTTTTTAACCGAGTCTACCACATCCGGGGCTTGTCGCTTCGTTATATGAGTCTACCACATCCGGGGCTTGTCGCTTCGTTCTAGGATCCAGACGATATGGTCTCCTGCGAGAGAGAGAGAGAGAGACCACAGGCACAAAAGAATACGAAATCCCCCCCTCTTTCCTTCCTTTGGTCCAGAAGGAGAAGCGGTCGGCCACTCACTTGTCGATGCAAACTAAGTTTGTCCAGAATTATCTCTCTCTCTCTCTCTCTCTCTCTCTCTCTCTCTCTCTCTCTCTCTCTCTCTCTCTCTCTCTCTCGGAGGACAAGCTGTGGTGTTTGTTAAAATTTCAGAGCTTCAGATGTCTCTGAGGGCGGTGAAATATACTGTCTTGAACACATTTTCCCTTTTTCCGGTGGAAAAATACATATTTACCTCTTGACTATTTTTTTTTTTTTGGGCCTTTTGTTCCGTAATGGAGAGTCTCACGGTTAGAAACTGTCTGTGTCTTGACGGACTGATTTCATATCTATTTTGGCCTTATTCATTGGTTTCTAATCTATTTTGGCCTTATTTGATTGGTTTCTAATCTATTTTGCCCTATTTGATTGGTTTCTAATCTATTTTGACCTTATTTGATTAGTTTCTAATCTATTTTGGCCTTATTTGATTGGTTTCTAATCTATTTTGGCCCTATTTGATTGGTTTCTAATCTACTTTGTCCTATTTGATTGGTTTCTAATCTATTTTGCCCTATTTGATTCGTTTCTAATCTATTTTGCCCCATTTGATTGGTTTCTAATCTATTTTGCCCTATTTGATTGGTTTCTAATCTATTTTGCCTTATTTGATTGGTTTCATATCTATTTTGGCCTTATTTGATTGGTTTCAAATCTATTTTGCCCTATTTGATTGGTTTCTAATCTATTTTGCCCTGTTTGATTGGTTTCTAATCTATTTTGCCCCATTTGATTGGTCCTGAACCTATTTTTCCTATTTGACTGGTTTCTAATCTATTTTGCCCTATTTGATTGGTTTCCAATTTATTTTGGCCTTATTTGATTGGTTTCTAATCTATTTTGCCCTATTTGATTGGTTTCTAATCTATTTTGCCCTATTTAATTGGTTTCTAATCTATTTTGCCCTATTTGATCGGTGTCTAATCTATTTTGGCCTTATTTGATTGGTTTCTAATCTATTTTGCCCTATTTGATTGGTTTCTAATCTATTTTGCCCTATTTGACTGGTTCCTAAACCTATTTTTCCTATTTGACTGGTTCCTTGCTCATTTTTCCCCATTTGATTGGTTCCTACGTCACTGATTTCTCTATTATCCAATCTTAAATGAACTGGTTCTCATTCTTATCTCCCTTTGGCTAACTGGGTCCCTGACTGGTGCTTGACTGGCGGCTGCTACCATGGCTGATTGGTGCTTGACTGGTGGCTTCTACCAGTCAGCCCTACCATGACTGACTGGGTCCTGACTGGTCCTTGACTGGAGGCTGCTACCATGACTGACTGGGTCCTGACTGGTCCTTGACTGGAGGCTGCTACCATGACTGACTGGGTCCTGACTGGTCCTTGACTGGAGGCTGCTACCATGACTGACTGGGTCCTGACTGGTCCTTGACTGGAGGCTGCTACCATGACTGACTGGGTCCTGACTGGTCCTTGACTGGAGGCTGCTACCATGACTGACTGGGTCGTGAGTGACTGGAGGTTGACGACATGTTCAAGTCCAATACAGTTCTTACGGACCAGTTAGCATTACACATATTAACCTAACCTAACCTAACCTAACCTAACCTGGGGTATAGTCCATATATTGTTATATAACCTGGGGTATAGGCCATATATTGTCATATAACCTGGGGTATAGTCCATATATTGTTATATAACCTGGAGCATAGTCCATATATTGCTATACAACCTGGGGTATAGTCCATATATTGTTATATAACCTGGGGTATAGTCCATATATTGTTGTATAACCTGGGGTATAGTCCATATATTGTTATATAACCTGGGGTATAGTCCATATATTGTTACATAACCTGGGTATAGTCCATATATTGTTATATAACCTTTGGTATAGTCCATATATTGTTATATAACCTGGGGTATAGTCCATATATTGTTATATAACCTGGGGTATAGTCCATATATTGTTATATAACCTTTGGTATAGTCCATATATTGTTATATAACCTTTGGTATAGTCCATATATTGTTATATAACCTGGGGTATAGTCCATATATTGTTATATAACCTGGGGTATAGTCCATATATTGTTATATAACCTGGGTTATAGTCCATATATTGTTATATAACCTGGGGTATAGTCTATATATTGTTATATAAATCTCAAGTATAGTTTATATATCATATTTCCCAACCACTTGACCAGACCTTCTCTCTCTCTCTCTCTCTCTCTCTCTCTCTCTCTCTCTCTCTCTCTCTCTCTCTCTCTCTCTCTATCTATCTATCTATCTATCTATCTATCTATCTCTCATACGCAATGTCGACTCCACCTCTGGGGGTGTTGTGGGGTATATTGCAATGGCGTTTCGAGACCCAGTGTGCCTTGCCTGCAGGACAAATATGGTACCTGAACCTTTAAAAAAAAAACAAAAGACCTTTTTTTTTTTGTGACCTAGAAAAGAATTTACATCGTCTTAAGAAAATAAAAGAAAAATGGGTGGAGGGGAAACCCCCAGACCTGAGGACCATGGCTTCTACCTTACCCTGAGGCGTTACGCTGGGGTGGACGGGAGGAGAGAGGTGGGGGTCGGGTTACATGGTTAGGTTAGATGGTTGGTTAGGTGAGTGTGGTTAGGTGGTTGGTCAGGTTAGTGTGGTTAGATGGTTGGTCAGGTTAGTGTGGTTAGATGGTTGGTCAGGTTAGTGTGGTTAGATGGTTGGTTAAGTTAGTGTAGTTAGATGGTTGGTTAGGTTAGTGTGGATAGGTGAGTGTGGTTAGGTGGTTGGTCAGGTTAGTGTGGTTAGATGGTTGGTTAGGTGAGTGTGGTTAGGTGGTTGGTTAGGTGAGTGTGGTTATGTGGTTGCTCTCATGGGGGGGGGACAGGGTCCCCTTCACCACCTGGAGATTAAAAAATGGACGAAGTGAGTGACAAGGAATAATTATTTGACCCTTTACGTTACGAAAGTATAACAAAAAAAAAACGTAACCCTAATGTAACATAACGTAAACAAAGTCTTAAACGACCATGGACGAAAACAAAGTCTTAAACGACCATGGACGAAAACAAAGTCTTAAACGACCTATGGACGACAAAAAATAACAAAAACCATCGCTTTTTACTTCGTCAAAGGTCAATTTTATTTTCCCCCCGCCCTTTTTTTAAATGAAGATTCATTTCTGATCTGGGAGGAGGACATAGTTGCCACAAAAGGACTGGCTGTCTGGTCTTTGTGGTGGATTAAATGGCCTTAAGAAAAAGACGTCTTCCGTGTACATGATTTTAAAAAAGAATTTTCGGGGGCAGCGCATCAGCTCCTGTGGCAAACTAATTACTAACACACAAAGCCTTCCGAGGCCACACAAATCCTGGCTCGCTAATCTCCGCTACGGAAGACCCAAGAACACAAGTCGCTACACCGCTAACCTCCGCTGCACAACAACACAAGTCGCTACACCGCTAACCTCCGCTGCACAACAACACAAGTCGCTACACCGCTAACCTCCGCTGCACAACAACACAAGTCGCTACACCGCTAACCTCCGCTGCACAACAACACAAGTCGCTACACCGCTAACCTCAGCTGCACAACAACACAAGTCGCTACACCGCTAACCTCCGCTGCACAACAACACAAGTCGCTACACCGCTAACCTCCGCTGCACAACAACACAAGTCGCTACACCGCTAACCTCCGCTGCACAACAACACAAGTCGCTACACCGCTAACCTCCGCTGCACAACAACACAAGTCGCTACACCGCTAACTTCCGCTGCACAACAACACAAGCGCTACACCGCTAACCTCCGCTGCACAACAACACAAGCGATACACCGCTACCCTCCGCTGCTCAAGACCCAACAACACAAGCGCTACACCGCTAACCTCCGCTGCACAACAACACAAGCGATACACCGCTACCCTCCGCTGCTCAAGACCCAACAACACAAGCGCTACACTGCTAACCTCCGCTACTTAAGACCCAATGACACAAGCGCTACAACGCTAACCTACACCGCTACTCAAGACCCAACAACACAAGCGCTACACCGCTAACCTCCACTGCTCAAGACCCAACATACACAACTTGCTGGTAAAAGTTAGCAGAGAAAATGTAATCTTTTCCCCCCCCTGTGTGTTTCGAAGGTCCAGCAACAAGGCCTTTAAAACCAGAGAGATCCTCTCTCTCTCTCTCTCTCTCTCTCTCTCTCTCTCTCTCTCTCTCTCTCTCTCTCTCATCTTGCTCTTTTTTACCCCCCTCTCTCTCTCTCTCTCTCTCTCTCTCTCTCTCTCTCTCTCTCTCTCTCTCTCTCTCATCTTGCTCTTTTTACCCCTCTCTCTCTCTCTCTCTCTCTCTCTCTCTCTCCCTCTCTCTCTCTCTCTCTCTCTCAGTCCTCTGTGCCACACTCACGTATTCTCTCTCTATTTCCAAAGCAAGCATTTCTTTGCCCCGTGTTTCTGTTGCGTGACCAGATCTGTACCTTCCCTCTCTCTCTCTCTCTCAAACAGAATTGTTCTGTTGTTGCCACTACCGTTGTCAGATGGGTAAAACAGAACCGTTTGCGATTCTCCCGTTTCTCTTGATTAATTCTCATGACTTTCAAATCAACCGTTATTGTTCTGCTGTGTAGACCACCGTTGTCAAACTGGGGGGGGGGGGTGAAACTACCGTTGTCAACGGAAGGAGGGGAACAACAGAACCCGTTTTCCATTGCCCTTCATCTCTAGATAATTCCCATGATTGTCCAATCAACCGTTATTGTTCTATTGTCTAAACTACCGTTATCAACGGCGGATAAAAACCTACCGTTGTCAACGGGATTGGGATACAACAGAACCGTTGTCGATTCTGTTGATCATGTTCATAACTTTCTAATTCATCTTCGCTTTGTGGGGTTCAATCCTTCATTTTCTCACCCAAATCTTTCGTAAGGACCAGCTGCTGGCTGACTGACTCTCTCTTTCTCGTCCTTCTTCCATTATCATCATTGTCATTCTCAGAAAAAAATCCCCTGTGAGTTTTGAGTCACATTTGTGACATTTGTGAGTCTCAGAATCCGCACCCTAGATCCACCTCACATGTTGTATACGACTTTATGGTCATAATTCAATAATTAAGTTTTTTCTTAATTTTCTTCGTAAATTTGGATTTTAATAATTTTTTTCTCTTAATTTTCTTCGTTGTTTCTTAATTTTCTTCCTAAATTTGGATTTTAATAATTTTTTCTCTTCATTTTCTTCGTTTTTTCTTAATTTTCTTCGTAAATTTGGATTTTAATAATTTTTTTCCTAATTTTCTTCGTTGTTTCTTAATTTTCTTCGTAAATTTGGATTTTAATAATTTTTTTCTCTTAATTTTCTTCGTTTTTCTTAATTTTCTTCGTAAATTTGGATTTAAATAATTTTTTTCTCTTAATTTTCTTCGTTTTTTCTTAATTTTCTTCGTAAATTTGGGTTTTAATCATTTTTTTTCTTAATTTTCTTCGTAAATTTGGATTTTAATAATTTCTTTTTCTTAATTTTTTTCGTTTTTTCTTAATTTTCTTCGTAAATCTGGATTTTTATTTTATTTTCCTCTCAAGTTTTTTTTCACATCATTTCGCTCAAGGTTTTGTTTTCGTACGTGTGTGTAAATCATCTCGTACATCTTGTGCCTTATTTACACTTAGTGTCGTGGCAGCCTACAGCAGTTAAAAGGATTTCCGACCTTATGTTCTCAGGTTTGATCACACACACACACACACCTCATTTTTCTTGGTGATTTACGCCCACGTTCCCCCCCCCCCCCTCCCGGGCCTGTCTTTAAGGGTGTAAATCATGTTTTACAGACGTATATTGTCCACACGGCTGGCTCTACCTCTCTCTCTCTCTCTCATTTACACCAGCTGTAAATCTTGTGGGCGAGTCCCTCTCTTATATAAACCAGTGCTTCAGATGACTCAATTGAAACTCATGTTCCATATATATATATATATATATATATATATATATATATATATATATATATATATATACATATATATATATATATATATATATATATATATATATATATATCTTTCATACTATTCGCCATTTCCCGCGTCAGCGAGGTAGCGTTAAGAACAGAGGACTGGGCCTCTGAGGAAACATCCTCACTTGGCCCCCTTCTCTGTTCCTTCCTCTGGAAAAAAAAAAAAAAAGAGAGGGGAGGATTTCCAGCCCCCCGCTCCCTTCCCTTTTAGTCGCCTTCTACGACACGCAGGGAATACGTGGGAAGTATTCTTTCTCCCCTATCCCCAGGGATAATATATATATATATATATATATATATATATATATATATATATATATATATATAAGCAATAATGACACATATGACAAACTGCTCAACAACCAGTCGTTAGCAGTAAATCCATGACTGGCCTTCATCATATTACGCTTTCATGTCATCCAATCTTGATATAATCCAATGGACAACAATGTAATTATTTCCAGCCATTCACGTGAAAAGAGAGAGAGAGAGAGAGTTGTTCATCCATCTTTTTTTCTCTCCCCAAGGGGAAAATAATATCGTCCTTGCGTTTTGTCATTATCTTGCCCCCATGCGTGGCGGAGTGTGCACAAAAGAATGGAGGAAAGGGAGTGGTAATAATCATTACAGGGGTTTTATTATATCGTTCAGCGAGCGAATATCAAAGAATATGAATTACATGAAGAATTAGAGGAAAAAATGGAGGAATATTTTTCAGCGAGCGAATATCAAAGAATATGAATTACATGAAGAATTAAGGAAAAAATGGAGAAATAATTTTTTCTCTTGTTTACATTGTTTTTTTTTTATATACATTAAGAATCTAGAGTATAGTTTGATCTAATGGAATATCGTCCCACTTAAATATAAGTGTGGCAAGTATAAATTACTTTATCACTTAACGGTGACTGAAGTGTGGTGCCCGCACACTTTATAAAGTGAAAATTCTTTTAAAACTTGAAAATAACGAGTGTTAAGACTTTTATTATAAGTAATTGACGTCCCTTTGTAACTTGGGAGTAGATAAACACTGACGCAAAGATAGATATGATGTGTACGCGAATAGATAGACAGTCTAAAAGATAGATATGATGTGTACGCGAATAGATAGACAGTCTAAAAGATAGATATGATGTGTACGCGAATAGATAGACAGTCTAAAAGATAGATATGATGTGTACGCGAATAGATAGACAGTCTAAAAGATAGATATGATGTGTACGCGAATAGATAGACAGTCTAAAAGATAGATATGATGTGTACGCGAATAGATAGACAGTCTAAAAGATAGATATGATGTGTACGCGAATAGATAGACAGTCTAAAAGATAGATATGATGTGTACGCGAATAGATAGACAGTCTAAAAGATAGATATGATGCGTACGCGAATAGATAGACAGTCTAAAAGATAGATTTGATGTGTACGCGAATAGATAGACAGTCTAAAAGATAGATATGATGTGTACGCGAATAGATAGACAGTCTAAAAGATAGATATGATGTGTACATAAATAGATAGACAGTCTAAAAGATAGATATGATGTGTACGCGAATAGATAGACAGTCTAAAAGATAGATATGATGTGTACGCGAATAGATAGACAGTCTAAAAGATAGATATGATGTGTGCGCGAATAGATAGACAGTCTATCGGAACACAACTAAGCTCTTCCACTAAAATTATTCGGTTCGAATATCACGGAACGATAAGCTCTATGCAGATAAGCCGAGTCAGCTTGGCTGAAGGACATTTCAAGCCTTGCACTTTGCCGGGTTGGCACAGGCGAAACTAAGCGGAAAGAGATAAGGAAAATTGATGAATGAAAAAGAAAAAAAGAAAGTCTTTTGTCATGTTTATACAAAAGCCGAGTGACAGACCAAGAAAAAAATTATTATGAAAGGGAAATTATTGTCGGTAACTTCCTCCTCCACCCACAGACGAGGGGGGGGGGGAGGAAGGGAGGGGGGCAAACAATTTTGGGGGGCGAACAATTTGGGGGGCAAACAATTTGGGGGGCAAACAATTTGGGGGGCAAACAATTTGGGGGGCAAACAATTTGGGGGGAACAATTTGGGGGGCAAACAATTTGGGGGGCAAACAATTTGGGGGGCAAACAATTTGGGGGCAAACAATTTGGGGGGGACAATTTGGGGGGGCAAACAATTTGGGGGGCAAACAATTTGGGGGGGAACAATTTGGGGGCAAACAATTTGGGGGGGCGAAAAATTTGGGGGCAAACAATTTGGGGGGCAAACAATTTGGGGGCAAACAATTTGGGGGGGCGAACAATTTGGGGGGCGAACAATTTGGGGGGCAAACAATTTGGGGGGCAAACAATTTGGGGGGGCGAAAAATTTGGGGGGCAAACAATTTGGGGGGCAAACAATTTGGGGGGCAAACAATTTGGGGGGGCAAACAATTAGGCCATTGGCATAACAGTGGAACGAGGAGGGGTCGTTCGTGATCAACAATTGTAAGGACAGGGGAAGAACAGATCCTTCCCAGTTTTCAATGTCTTGTATTGATGGGATACGCCATCTCAGTCATGCCCCCCCCCCCCCCCCCCCCGCCCAGGGTCGAACATGGCATGGGTTCGAATCCTGGTTGCAGGCAGTCGGTCCACAGTCAACCCAGCTGTTCATCCTCATCCACCCCTAGAGGTTTGGTTGATAAAATGGGTACCTAGCTCAGATTAGGGTATATTATATATATATATATATATATATATATATATATATATATATATATATATATATATATATATATATATATATAGATAGATCCTCAGGCACCTCACCATGAGTCATACATACATTAAATAACCTTACCAACCAGTCAACAATACAGTCACCCCCTTTTTTAATAAATTCCACTGCAATACCATCCAAACCTGCTGCCTTGCCGGCTTTCATCTTCCGCAAAGCTTTCACTACCTCTTCTCTGTTTACCACATCATTTTCCTTAACCCTCTCACTTTGCACACCACCTCGACCAAAACATCCTATATCTGCCACTCTATCATCAAACACATTCAACAAACCCTCAAAATACTCACTCCATCTCCTTCTCACATCACCACTACTTGTTATCACCTCCCCATTTGCGCCCTTCACTGAAGTTCCCATTTGCTCCCTTGTCTTACGCACTTTATTTACCTCCTTCCAGAACATCTTTTTATTCTCCCTTTTTATCCTCCGCCTGAGGATTGGCGGAATGCGTGCATAGTGCCATTGTACAAAGGCAAAGGGGATAAGAGTGAGTGCTCAAATTACAGAGGTATAAGTTTGTTGAGTATTCCTGGTAAAGTATCTGGGAGGGTATTGATTGAGAGGGTGAAGGCATGTACAGAGCATCAGATTGGGGAAGAGCAGTGTGGTTTCAGAAGTGGTAGAGGATGTGTGGATCAGGTGTTTGCTTTGAAGAATGTATGTGAGAAATACTTAGAAAAGCAAATGGATTTGTATGTAGCATTTATGGATCTGGAGAAGGCATGTGATAGAGTTGATAGAGATGCTCTGTGGAAGGTATTAAGAATATATGGTGTGGGAGGAAAGTTGTTAGAAGCAGTGAAAAGTTTTTATCGAGGATGTAAGGCATGTGTACGTGTAGGAAGAGAGGAAAGTGATTGGTTCTCAGTGAATGTAGGTTTGCGGCAGGGGTGTGTGATGTCTCCATGGTTGTTTAATTTGTTTATGGATGGGGTTGTTAGGGAGGTAAATGCAAGAGTTTTGGAAAGAGGGGCAAGTATGAAGTCTGTTGGGGATGAGAGAGCTTGGGAAGTGAGTCAGTTGTTGTTCGCTGATGATACAGCGCTGGTGGCTGATTCATGTGAGAAACTGCAGAAGCTGGTGACTGAGTTTGGTAAAATGTGTGGAAGAAGAAAGTTAAGAGTAAATGTGAATAAGAGCAAGGTTATTAGGTACAGTAGGGTTGAGGGTCAAGTCAATTGGGAGGTGAGTTTGAATGGAGAAAAACTGGAGGAAGTGAAGTGTTTTAGTTATCTGGGAGTGGATCTGGCAGCGGATGGAACCATGGAAGCGGAAGTGGATCATAGGGTGGGGGAGGGGGCGAAAATTCTGGGGGCCTTGAAGAATGTGTGGAAGTCGAGAACATTATCTCGGAAAGCAAAAATGGGTATGTTTGAAGGAATAGTGGTTCCAACAATGTTGTATGGTTGCGAGGCGTGGGCTATGGATAGAGTAGTGCGCAGGAGGATGGATGTGCTGGAAATGAGATGTTTGAGGACAATGTTTGGTGTGAGGTGGTTTGATCGAGTGAGTAACGTAAGGGTAAGAGAGATGTGTGGAAATAAAAAGAGCGTGGTTGAGAGAGCAGAAGAGGGTGTTTTGAAGTGGTTTGGGCACATGGAGAGAATGAGTGAGGAAAGATTGACCAAGAGGATATATGTGTCGGAGGTGGAGGGAACGAGGAGAAGAGGGAGACCAAATTGGAGGTGGAAAGATGG
This sequence comes from Panulirus ornatus, assembly GCF_036320965.1. Classification (NCBI taxonomy): domain Eukaryota; kingdom Metazoa; phylum Arthropoda; class Malacostraca; order Decapoda; family Palinuridae; genus Panulirus; species Panulirus ornatus. The sequence goes on along the minus strand of NC_092267.1, from coordinate 6,114,681 downwards.
AGTGAAAAAGATTTTGTGTGATCGGGGCCTGAACATGCAGGAGGGTGAAAGGAGGGCAAGGAATAGAGTGAATTGGAGCGATGTGGTATACCGGGGTTGACGTGCTGTCAGTGGATTGAATCAAGGCATGTGAAGCGTCAGGGGTAAACCATGGAAAGCTGTGTAGGTGTGTATATTTGCGTGTGTGGACGTATGTATATACATGTGTATGGGGGTGGGTTGGGCCATTTCTTTCGTCTGTTTCCTTGCGCTACCTCGCAAACGCGGGAGACAGCGACAAAGTATAATAAAATAATAATAAATAAATAAATATACATATATATATATATATATATATATATATATATATATATATATATATATATATATATATATATATATATATATATATATATATTCCTATGAGTCCACGGGGAAACACGAAAAGTTCCCAAGTGCACTTTCGTGCAATAATCACATCATCAGGGGAGACACAAGAGAGAAATATAACAGTCAGTTGATATATATATATATATATATATATATATATATATATATATATATATATATATATATATATATATATATATAGCGTTAATGGGATGGCATTGATTAAGACCTCAGCTGCCGTGCCATCTCAGCTAACACGAAAAAAAAAAAAAAATGAGAGAGAATGGGATGGTGTTTCATGGGAAATGCCCCATCCCGCCCTCACCATGAAAATGGAGGGAGAGGAAAATTCTGTTTCCAGTTGTCTTTTTCCCCCACGGCGTCTTGTGGTGTAGGATTTCGAGCGAGCGTGTGATGTGGTGGTGTGTGGGTGTGTGTGTGTGGGTAGCGGGTGTGGGGAGGCCACGCTACACACATACACCCATGGTGCGGTGAGGGCGGGGAGTGGGCGGGCTGGGGAGTATAGGGTTTTATATACACCCCTGGTGTGGTGAGGGCGTGGAGTGGGCGGGCTGGGGAGAATAGGGTGTTCATATACACCCCTGGAGTAGCGAGTGTAGGCTAGGGTGTGTATGCTACACACATCTAAACAGCTATTTCTAAAAGCAATGCGAGTGTTCGATTTTGATCAGCCACACACTCTGGTCAAAATGAGATGGCCAGTGGGCTTAGAGAGAGAGGAGAGAGAGAGAGAGAGAGAGAGAGAGAGAGAGAGAGAGAGAGAGAGAGAGAGAGAGAGAGAGAGAGAGAGAGAGAGAGAGAGTAGATACACCTTATATTCATGAGGGGGGGGGGGGGACAATGGCGGGACGACCTCACCTCATTCTCCTCATTTCTCATCCTCATGGCATGTTCACCAGACCCCGCTGCTGACACTCATGGCAACCTCACACTCACCACACACGCTGGACACTCTCCACTCTCACGTGTGTGTGTGTGTGTGTGTGTGTGTGTGTGTGGATTGTTGGAGTGGAAACCTGACCACTGGGGCTAAACACTGTGGAGGGGGGATGAGACAATGCAGCTGTGTTCACAGTGGGTGGAGGAGGGTGGGAATGGGTTCACAGTGGGTGGAGGAGGGTGGAATGGGTTCACAGTGGGTGGGGAGGGTGGGAATGGGTTCACAGTGGGTGGGGAGGGTGGGAATGGGTTCACAGTGGGTGGAGGAGGTTGGCAATGGGTTCACAGCGGGTGGAGGAAGGCATGAATTGGCTCAAAATTTGTGGAGAACCACCAAATTGGCATCGCAGCCAATGTATGCATCAGTAAATGGGATAAAAAAAATGGGTGGATGAGGGAATAAATTGGGTCATAATAGGTGGAAGAGGGAGTAAATTGGGTCATTATAGGTGGACTATGGAGTACAATGGATCACCGTAAGTGGATAAGAGAGAGTAAACCACATCACAAAGGATTTATGCCAACTGGATCAAAAATGGGTAAAATTGGGGAACCCAAACTGGGTCAAAGTGGGTGGTTAAATTGGAACACAGTGAGTGGACAAGGGAGCAAATGACTTCACAATAAATGCATAAGGCTTCACAGTGTGTGTGTGTGTGTGTGTGTGTGTGTGTGTGTGTGTGTGTGTGTGTGTGTGTGGCGTATTCAACTCTTGATATAATGAAATTGCTGGTAATGGGTCGTTATTGTACGGTAATGAATCAATCATCAATACAGTCTCGATCTATTTTAGGGGCATTTATAGAGTGGTCCCCCCTCCCTTTTTTTTTTATTCTTTTTCTAAACCGGATAGAAAACGAGATGATAACTATATATGTCCGTTGTATTTCGCCGAGAGAAAACGAGATGTGTGTGTGTGTGTGTGTGTGTGTGTGTTCTTGTATTATCAACACCACCCATTTTTTGTATAGAAAACGAGATGTTAGATCTACGTTTCAGTTCTATTTCGCCAAGAGAAAACGAGATGTGTATGTTTTCTTGTATTATCAACACTTTTTTTTTTGCTTGTATAGAAAACGAGATGTTAGGTCTACGTTTCAGTTTTATTTCGCCGAGAGAAAACGAGATGTGTGTGTTTTCTTGTATTACCAACACTCTTTTTTTTGCTTGTATAGAAAACGAGATGTTAGGTCTACGTTTCAGATTTATTTCGCCGAGAGAAAACGAGATGTGTGTGTTTTCTTGTATTACCAACACTTTTTTCTTTTGCTTGTATAGAAAACGAGATGTTAGATCAACGTTTCAGTTTTATTCCACTGAGAGAAAACGAGATGTGTGTGTGTGTGTGTGTGTGTGTGTGTGTGTGTGTGTGTGTGTGTGTGCATTACCAACACAGAAAACGAGATGTGGATGGTCTATTGATCCATTGTGCGACACAGAGTGAAGAACCGTCTATTGCTCTCTCTGTGCCCCAGCCAAGAAGCAGAAGCTGCCATAAAGGCGTATATACAAGCCCTTTGGAACCTGATGTCTCGGGGCAATAGGACGCCATCCCCAATTGATGACTCGGGCCACAGATGCGGTATTCCCGTAGCCATAACACTAATTCCTCGCCAGAACGGGTTCATCATTGCCTGGGGCGTGTGTGTGTGTGTGTGTGTGTGTGTGTGTGTGTGTGTGTGAATCTATGAGGCTAACTGGATTTAATGAGTTAATGGCCGGGTCACAACGTGGGGCCATAGGGAGATTAATTCCGTGTTGTGTATTGGTTCAATGCTATAGCGTCGAGGGGCATGACAGTGGTATAAGTAACTAAAGCTCAAAATGTCATAGGGATTGAACACTGTATTGTACCGACTGGGGGTAATGTGTGTGTGTGTTTCCAGAGCAATAACATCACAACCACAACACTTGGGTCACCACCACAACACCACAACCACAACACTAGGGTCACCACCACAACATCACAACCACAACACTTGGGTCACCACCACAACATCACAACCACAACACTAGGGTCACCACCACAACATCACAACCACAACACTTGGGTCACCACCACAACATCACAACCACAACACTAGGGTCACCACCACAACATCACAACCACAACACTTGGGTTACCACCACAACACCACAACCACAACACTTGGGTCACCACCACAACATCACAACCACAACACTAGGGTCACCACCACAACATCACAACCACAACACTAGGGTCACCACCACAACATCACAACCACAACACTAGGGTCACCACCACAACATCACAACCACAACACTAGGGTCACCACCACAACATCACAACCACAACACTTGGGTCACCACCACAACATCACAACCACAACACTTGGGTCACCACCACAACATCACAACCACAACACTAGGGTCACCACCACAACATCACAACCACAACACTAGGGTCACCACCACAACATCACAACCACAACACTAGGGTCACCACCACAACACCACAACCACAACACTTGGGTCACCACCACAACATCACAACCACAACACTAGGGTCACCACCACAACATCACAACCACAACACTAGGGTCACCACCACAACATCACAACCACAACACTAGGGTCACCACCACAACATCACAACCACAACACTAGGGTCACCACCACAACACCACAACCACAACACTTGGGTCACCACCACAACATCACAACCACAACACTTGGGTCACCACCACAACACCACAACCACAACACTAGGGTCACCACCACAACATCACAACCACAACACTTGGGTCACCACCACAACATCACAACCACAACACTTGGATCACCACCACAACACCACAACCACAACACTTGGGTCACCACCACAACACCACAACCACAACACTTGGGTCACCACCACAACATCACAACCACAACACTTGGGTCACCACCACAACACCACAACCACAACACTTGGATCACCACCACAACACCACAACCACAACACTTGGGTCACCACCACAACATCACAACCACAACACTTGGGTCACCACCACAACATCACAACCACAACACTTGGATCACCACCACAACACCACAACCACAACACTTGGGTCACCACCACAACATCACAACCACAACACTTGGGTCACCACCACAACACCACAACCACAACACTTGGGTCACCACCACAACATCACAACCACAACACTAGGGTCACCACCACAACATCACAACCACAACACTAGGGTCACCACCACAACATCACAACCACAACACTTGGGTCACCACCACAACATCACAACCACAACACTAGGGTCACCACCACAACATCACAACCACAACACTTGGGTCACCACCACAACACCACAACCACAACACTTGGGTCACCACCACAACACCACAACCACAACACTTGGGTCACCACCACAACATCACAACCACAACACTAGGGTCACCACCACAACATCACAACCACAACACTAGGGTCACCACCACAACATCACAACCACAACACTAGGGTCACCACCACAACATCACAACCACAACACTAGGGTCACCACCACAACATCACAACCACAACACTTGGATCACCACCACTACAACCCAACCATCACAACACCAGTATCATGTTTCTCCAAGTATTTCTCGCGGGTATTCCTCCATCCATCTCCTCTCTCTCTCTCTCTCTCTCTCTCTCTCTCTCTCTCTCTCTCTCTCTCTCTCTCTCTCTCTCTCTCTACTAAAGTGGTAGCAATAGTGGTAGTAGTAGTAGTAGAAATAGTAATAGTAGTAGTAGCTTTAATAGCAATAGTAGTAGTAGTAATAGTAGTCGTGTTAGTATTAATATTATCAATTATTATTATTGTTATTTTTATCATCTTTATCATTAGTAGTAGTAGTAGTAGTAGTAGTAGCAGCAGTAGTATTAATAGTATTAGTATCAATAGCAGTAGTAGCAGTAGTAGAAGTAGTAGTGGTAGTAACAGAAGTAGTAGTAGTAACAGTAGTAGTAACAGTAACACAGACCAGAAGCAGCAGCAGCAGTCCTCCAGCGTCACAATACGGTCACCATCCCACTGTCGCTTTGTCACACACACACACACGTCAGATCCTGTGCGAAATCCTCGTCCCATTATAAAGTCAACGGGAAATGGATTTGGCTGTTTCCCTCGTCGATGGCTTACCACGGATGGCTTCAGTCCCTGAAACAAATGGCTCATTTCACAAACCAATTCCCGCCCATAAAGCTGGTTGTAATTATGAGACCAATCACGGATAGAGCGAGAGATTATGGGGGGCCCCACTGTTGCCATTAGGATGATTGAAGAGTCAACACATCAACAAGGTAAACAATGTGATTACCAAAAAAGTAAATAAAGGAATAAACCTCAATTTTATGGTCTAGTAATGTCTCCTTTTAAAGCTACATCGGTCGTCAATGCTTTAGTCTCCTTAGGCAAGAATGGTGAATACCTCCAAAAGAACTTCATTTCATTTCCCAGTTAAAGCTATATCTATCGTAAATGCTTTAGTCTCCTTAGGCAAGAATGGTAAATACTTCCAAAAGAACTTTATTTCTATTTCCCCCCACACACCGACTTCGAGGTGTATCGTATTCCATGTGGCACTCCGACACACTTGCTCGAAACCCATCAAGTATTTGACTACAAAAAATTGTTATGGAGAGGTTTTGACTTCCAGTTGGACATGGTTTTGCATCTTTACATGTACCCTCTTGCTGACGTTGATAACAGTCGATACCAGGGTGAGAGTCTGGTCCTCCAGGGTCTGGTATCTGTCTCTGGGATCCTTGTGGGATGTACGACCGGGATTCCTAATGGGATTAGTGGAGGACGACCTCCCTCCCTCCCTCCCTTAATCCCTGGCGAAGCGAATGAATCCATCTGGTGGATGACCTCACTCATGCCAAGTGGTTCTTGGTAAGGGAGGAGTCGTGTTGAGTGGAAATGACGACCCCTTTCCTTCTCCTTCCCTTCCCTCCCTTCACTCCTCCATCTAAACTGGCTGTTGATGGGTCGTGGCAGAGGTGGTCCAGCTTACGACCTCTTCTTGCAGCTCGTCCTTGGCAACTCTGAAGGCAAAGACTGGCAAGATGCTGCTCCTTTGCTGGCCTTGGGCGAAGCACCACCACAGAACTCATATATCAAACCCCTTCGCCACACAATGCGTTTTCTCTTCCATCTGTTTCAAATTAGATTTCAAGAAGGTGTGGATAAAAGATGGGGCCATTCCTCCAGGCGTCAACATTGCCTCAAGTTCTCGGGTGGGGTAATCTAACTTTGCCCAGGGGAAAAATCGTCTTTGTCAAGCGAACACTTCCAAAATGGTTGCATTTCTGAAGTGGATTATTTATTGGCGTGAGGCAGAGACGAAGTCACCCCCGTCTATCCTTGTAGCTCGTTCAGTCGCACTCGAGGGTTCTCAACCCCCGCTTGTCTCTGTCGCTGGAGTGACACTTGATGAAATATCTATCAATAAATTAAGACTTTAGAGTTAGAGTCAGCCATTATTCTTCCTTTTGAAGCAAAAGGGTATACAGTAACAACATGATAACCCATAATTACGTTAATGCTTCACTTCTCTTGAAAGAAATGGATAGATACACGGTGATAACTCAGGAGGAAGGGTATTTCTCGACTCCCACCCAGTTACCGTTAACCGTTATATAACGCATTTAACGGTTATAACAGTCACTGTCTAGGGATGAGGTCAGGCACAGGACCCATGAGATGTGCGTCATCATCAGTGTGGACGAATTAAGACTTGAAGGTTAATTAATGATAAGAAGATTCGAAGCTGTGAACTTTTAATAATATCATTATCATTGCTATCATTATCATTATAATCAGCATTATCAACCATTATCATTTTATCAGCATTATCAGCATCATCATCATCATCATTTAGCATTGATAATATATAATTCCTTTGCATTTATTTTGTATCTAGACAGAAATCCTAATAAGTCCTTTTAAAGAGGCGAAATATAAGTCAGGTGATCTGGTGCTAACAAGCACTTAGCTTGAATCACTGCCTTTGCTCTTGGCCATATTAACCTCTGGGTAATTACTCATTTCCAAGGTGAATTAAATGAGCTTATTACTCTCCCTAGAGTGTTAACGAGACCAGATGAATCTCCCCGCTGTTGCTGGTCATTAACTGGAATAATTACTTCGTCTAACGAGGTGCAGGAAATGTAGGCGATGTGTTTGTGTCTATTGGAAATTTCTCTTGACTATATAATAGACATGTTTACAGTCGACGAGCTCGACTGTTAAAAGATGTTGATGAGCTGTGAGGATAATTAACGAGGTCATAATGTTCAATGTGGTAGTAGAGATAGCAATGGCTAATTGCGTTGCTCCATAACTACAGAAGTAAGTACCTTCTTGGTGTAGTGGTTAAGGGTCCTTGACCATGACCGCATTTAGAAGTCTCAAGTTTAACTCAGGACGTATAGTCCAAAAGAGGAATGCCACTCGTTAACCCACAGGGAACTCCACTCGTATAGTCTTGTCGTCCAGTCTGGTCCTCAGACTGTGTTTACAAGACACGGAATCTTTTATTGTGATGTCCCTGGACGCTGTGAGAGAGGGGCCGTGGACACTGGCAGCTGAGGTCAGGTCATATGCGTCCTCAGACTGTGTTTACAAGACACGGAATCTTTTATTGTGATGTCCCTGGACGCTGTGAGAGAGGGGCCGTGGACACTGGCAGCTAAGGTCAGGTCATGTGCGTCCTCAGACTGTGTTTACAAGACACGGAATCTTTTATTGTGATGTCCCTGGACGCTGTGAGAGGCGCCGGGGACACTGGCAGGTCAGGTCAGGTCATGTGGTTATCTCTCCTGGTCAAACCACCAGACGACAAGGGGTAGGAAGATGGCCAGTGTGTGGCTGGCTGATGGATGATGCTCATGGCCAGTCACGTCCTGCACTTGTGAGGGAATTTGTTCTTGTGAAATATATATATATCAAGTCCTGGGACACAGGAGGGTCCTGGGAGGGTCCCAGGATCTAAGGTCCTTCAACTCAGATGAACTTTTGAAACGTATTATTTGTAACAAATTGAAACAGGATTCCTCCATTGTTCTCGAAATGGATTTCTAACATTAACCAACAGAAAGTTTGTCTCTATAATCCTTCTGAGGTGGATCTCTGGCCACAGGATAAGTACAGTGTGTATGTAGAAAGCCTCATACCACGACATGAGTCGACCCATACACCAGCAGGAATCTATACTTGACCAAATGAAACTAATATCAATAATTTCGAGGAAAAAATATCTTAACTATCAAGTTCATTATCTTAACTATCAAGCTCATTGTCCTAACTATCAAGCGCGGTATCTTCACTATCAAGCTTATTATCTTAAGTATCAAGCTTATCATCCTATCAAACTTATTAGCTTAACTATCAAGCGTATCACCCTAAAAATCAAACATCATCTTAATCATCAAGGTCATTATCTTAACTATCAAGCTTATTATCTTAACTATCAAGCTTATTATCTTAAACATCAAGCTCATTATCCTATCAAACTCATTATCTTAACTATCAAGCTTATTATCTTCACTATCAAGCTTATTATCTTAACTATCAAGCTCATTATCCTATCAAACTCATTATCTTAACTATCAAGCTTATTATCTTCACTATCAAGCTTATTATCTTAAACATCAAGCTCATTATCCTATCAAACTCATTATCTTAACTATCAAGCTTATTATCTTCACTATCAAGCTTATTATCTTAAATATCAAGCTCATTATCCTATCAAACTCATTATCTTAACTATCAAGCTTATTATCTTCACTATCAAGCTTATCATCTTAAATATCAAGCTCATTATCCTATCAAACTCATTATCTTAACTATCAAGCTTATTATCTTCACTATCAAGCTTATTATCTTAAACATCAAGCTCATTATCCTATCAAACTCATTATCTTAACTATCAAGCTTATTATCTTAAATATCAAGCTCATTATCCTATCAAACTCATTATCTTAACTATCAAGCTTATTATCTTCACTATCAAGCTTATTATCTTAAACATCAAGCTCATTATCCTATCAAACTCATTATCTTAACTATCAAGCTTATTATCTTCACTATCAAGCTTATTATCTTAAACATCAAGCTCATTATCCTATCAAACTCATTATCTTCACTATCAAGCTTATTATCTTCACTATCAAGCTTATTATCTTAACTGTCAAGCTTATTATCTTAAATCACTAAGCTTATTGCCTACATCTCTACAAGTTTCACTGTAACCTTAGAAAGTTACAGTCAGATTTAGCGGTACAGTAGGAAATGTAATCGAACGAGGGACTGAAATAGAGAAAAAAACATTATGAAAAAGTGATATTCTATACATCATCTTCCCTACACAGTAAAACGGCACATTCAAAAATCACTCCGACACGCGTCACAATTTACATAAAAGCAATGCCATTAATTGTTAACAAACACCCCACACACACACATACAAACACACACACACACACACACACACACACACACACACACACCCAAAGTAACTTCCATGAATAAGGTGGCAGCAAAACACCATCAGTGGTGGAATCGCCATCATGACATACATACATGTCACATATGTCCCATGCCATCCATGCCTTTGTCATTCAACAACGTTCTTCACAGAGAGAGAGAGAGAGAGAGAGAGAGAGAGAGAGAGAGAGAGAGAGAGAGAGAGAGAGAGAGAGAGAGAGAAGAGTCTATCTATCTATCTACAGACGAGTACCAACGATGAGATTTTCTTAAACGAAATAGATGGTTAGATAGATAGATATATAGATAGATAGATAGAGAGAGAGAGAGAGAGAGAGAGAGAGAGAGAGAGAGAGAGAGAGAGAGAGAGAGAGAGAGAGAGAGAGAGAGAGAAGAGTCTATCTATCTATCTATCTACAGACGAGTACCAACGATGAGATTTTCTTAAACGAAATAGATGGTTAGATAGATAGATAGATAGATAGATAGATAGATAGATAGATAGAGAGAGAGAGAGAGAGAGAGAGAGAGAGAGAGAGAGAGAGAGAGAGAGAGAGAGAGAGAGAGAGAGAGAGAGAGAGAGAGAGGACAACATCCACTCACTCACTCACACATCACTCTTCTTCTCCCCTTTAGATGCTGGTGTCGACTCTGCCAGCGTCAGTTTTCGTCCAGGACCAATAAACCAGCTAGACGAAGAGCGAAGCGGTCGTCATTCTAGCCGAGTTAAGAGACCTGGCCCGGACTTATGTGGCTGGCGTGGCACTTTATTGCCCCACCACACATACTGAGGGACTCACGGGTCACACCGCTAATGATGAATGGACAGGAGAGAGAGAGAGAGAGAGAGAGAGAGAGAGAGAGAGAGAGAGAGAGAGAGAGAGAGAGAGAGAGAGAGAGAGAGAGAGAGAGACCAGACAAGGACAGAGGAACACAGCGAAGCACAAAACATTTTTTTTATGTAAAGTCTGACAACAAAAATATGGCGGCGAGGCGTTTGGCTCCTGGTTGACATGATGTCCACTGTGGTACGACCCTTGATCACGAGGGTACGACCCTTGAACACGGGGGTACGACCCTTGCTGATGATGACTGGGCAGGCCAGCATACAAAAGGGTCGTACCGTCGCGCTCAAGGATCGTACCCTCGTGCTCAAGGGCCGTACCGTCATGCTCAAGGGTCGTACCGTCGTGCTCAAGGATCGTACCGTCGTGCTCGAGGGTCGTACCGTCGTGTTCAAGGGTCGTACCGTCGTGCTCAAGAGCCGTACCGTCGTGCTCAAGGTCGTACCGTCGTGCTCAAGGATCGTACCGTCGTGCTCAAGGGTCGTACCGTCGTGCTCAAAGGCATCAATAGACAAACATTTTATCACACAATGAAATATTTGAAATAATTAAATGATAAAGGTCCATGAGCATCTGGTCCATTACAAGAGTGGTGGACCATGATGGTCCATCAGTACTTGGTTCAAAACCAGGCTGGTGGACCATGACGGTCCAACAATACTTGGTCCAAAACCAGGCTGGTGGACCAGTACCATCATTACCTGGTACACAAGGAGACTGCTGGATCTCTCGTAGTCCAACACCATCTGGTCCATCCTGGTCCATTTTAAGTCTCGTGTGTACCACTGTGTACCACCTCGGTGTTGTGATATGGGTCGAGTATACACACACACACACACACACACACACACACACACACACACACACACACACACACACACACACACACACACACACACACACACACACACACACACTCTACTTTAACATGAGACGAAACTGCATAACTAGAAAAACATGTTATACAACCCCATAATAGTGCATGAGAGGAGGAGGGAAAATGTTTTTCATTCATTCTTTAATTCACTGTATTTTGGGATGGTAAATAGCGTGTTCACAGGCTAAATGTTTTGATGTGAAGCGGTTGAATTGCTTAACAAACTTTTGATGAATGCCAACTGCAGGCCATCAACACTGGCAGAAATGTATATATATAATGAAATGAACATGCCATTTTTCCCCCCTAACATTTTTCTTTATATATATATATATATATATATATATATATATATATATATATATATATATATATATATATATATACCTGGGGATAGGGAAGAAAGAATACTTCCCACGTATTCCCTGCGTGTCGTAGAAGGCGACTAAAAGGGGAGGGAGCGGGGGGCTGGAAATCCTCCCCTCTCGTTTTTTCTTTTTTTTAATTTTCCAAAAGAAGGAACAGAGAAGGGGGCCAGGTGAGGATATTCCAAAAAAGGGCCAGTCGTCTGTTCTTAACGCTACCTCGCTAACGCGGGAAATGGCGAATAGTGTGAAATATATATATATATATATATATATATATATATATATATATATATATATATATATATATATATATATATACCCTCAAAGGTCCAGCCCTCTGTTCTTAACGCCACCTCGCTAATGCAGGAAATGGCGAATAGTATGAAAAAAAAAAAAAAATTGATTGATTACATTTTCTTTCAAAAATGATTTAAAAGGGGAGACTTGCGGAAATCTTCTTATGTTGTTATAATCTCTTATGGGATTTACAGACTTTGCTTCTCTCATACACAACAATATTTATCTCGCTACAGCTGTTACCACCAGAAAATGAAGGCAAAATATTTTCGAACTTTACATCGCCAATCTTTCGCTTACTTTGTCGCTTTTCAGTGAAGTTGGGTAAAGTGATTTTAATGAGTGTGAGAAAACAAAAAAAAAAAAAATGTGGGGACAGCGTAGTCCCTACTTACACTTACAAAGGAGCCGGGCTATTCAAGTATGTAAGTGCTGGTCAAGGATATTCACACACACACACACACACACACACACACACATACATAGATAAGCAGCACTCTCTCTCTCTCTCTCTCTCTCTCTCTCTCTCTCTCTCTCTCTCTCTCTGTATATATATATATATATATATATATATATATATATATATATATATATATATATATATATATATTTATCCCTGGGGATAGGGGATTAAGAATGCTTCCCACGTATTCCCTGCGTGTCGTAGAAGGCGACTGACTAAAAGGGGAGGGAGCAGGAGGCTGGAAATCCTTCCCTCTCGTTTTTTTTTAATTTTCCAAAAGAAGGAACACAGGGGGGCCAGGTGAGGATATTCCACAAAGGCCCAGTCCTCTGTTCTTAACGCTACCTCGCTCACGCGGGAAATGGCGAATAGTTTAAAAGAAAAAAAGATATATATATATATATATATATATATATATATATATATATATATATATTCGGACAGTCACTTGTTTACCAAATGGCGTCCTACCTACGTCTCTTCGTTGTACATCAACTGACTGTTATATTTCTTGCATCTCTCCTGATGATGTGATTATTACACGAAAGTGCACTTGGGAACATATCTTGTTTCATTTCCCCGTGTACTCACAGGAACATATATATATATATATATATATATATATATATATATATATATATATATATATATATATATATATATATATAATATATATATATATATATATATATATATATATATATATATATATATATATATATATATATATATATATATATATCAGATGAATGGACAGCAATAAATATTAAAGTGTTGACGTATTTTTAGTGTGAAGGAATGCGTCTTTGCTCGTCATATAAGCTTTCAGCTGCCTTGTTTTATCCCAGTGTTTGCACACTGCTGCTCGAGTGGCAAAGGAGGAGGAGAAGGAGGGAGGCCTGATTGACTCAAGTGTGCACTGAAGAACTCCACTTTGAAAACCCCACTCGGGGAGGAGGACGAAAAAAGAAAAAAAATAACAGAAAACGTTAATACAACTCCCACGTGAATGTGTGTCATGGTTAGAGACGAGCTGGGATATCTCGGGCGGGATAGAGAACTTTCACCTCTTGGTGAGAAATGGAAGTAGATGATACATCACAACACTTTACAATCAGTGGGCCCATCCGGTGGACGTGGCTACCTTCCCGAGTGCTGTCGGAACCTCATAAGGACAGCAGAAAGTAGGTGTGTGAGTGTGTGTGTGTGTGTGTGTGTGTGTGTGTGTGTGTATATATATATATATATATATATATATATATATATGTGGGTGAGTTGGGCCATTCTTTCGTCTGTTCCCTTGCGCTACCTCGCTAACGCGGGACACAGCGACAAAGTATAATAGACATTGTATATATATTTCTTTCTTTTCTTTCAAACTATTCGCCATTTCCCGCGTTAACGAGGTAGCGTTAAGAACAGAGGACTGGGCCTTTGAGGGAACATCCTCACCTGGCCCCCTTCTCTGTTCCTTCTTTTGGAAAATTAAAAAAAAAACGAGAGGGGAGGATTTCCAGCCCCACGCTCCCTCCCCTTTTAGTCGCCTTCTACGACACGCAGGGAATACGTGGGAAGTATTCTTTCTCCCCTATCCCCAGGGATAGTATATATATATATATATATATATATATATATATATATATATATATATATATATATATATATATATATATATATATATATATATTTAGTAAAGCTCTTAAGACATGAGTTCAGAACCTTGATCATATTCACCGCATCATCAGCAAACAATCAGCCCTCGTCTAACACCAGACACTTGGGACCAGAGACTGTATGTTGTGAACGCTCCCTCATCAAAATCTCATGCGACATGCCATTATACCACCACACATTCCCATCCTCTTGCAACCACCATTATCAACACATTTCCTCTGACATTGGATGTGTCACTTGTCCACCTGGGTGTGAGGGAGACACAATCATTGATTCAAAAACCCCCCAAGCCTCTCTAGAGGCAACGAAACACAGAGAGAGAGAGAGGGAAAAATATACGTGTAATGGAGAAAATATACGTGTAATGGTTGGCTCCGTGTGCCACCCTCATCACACGGGTGAGGTGGTGCGAAAAGAGACGAATAATTCAGGGGAAATAGTTATCTCAGATATGAGCCTCAGAAGCGAGGAGGTGGTTATCGTGGCGTGGCGGAGGTGTGTGTGTGTGTGTGTGTGTGTGGGATGTGTGGGGGGTTTGAAGTGGTTAGTAGTCTTTTGGTCTGTGGTCAACAGGTGGATCATGTGGTTTGAGGTGCGTGTGTGGGGGGATGTGTGAGGGGTTTGAAGTGGGTAGTGGTCTTGTGGTCTGGGGCCAACAGGTGGATCATGTGGTTAGAGGTGCGTGTCTTGTGGTCTGGCTAACAGGTGGATCATGTGTTGGGGTTCTTAGACTTGACGGAGGAGGAAGAAGAAGAGGAAGAGGAAGAGGAAGAGGAAGAGGAAGTGGAAGAGGAGGAAGAGGAAGAGGAGGAGAAGGCTAAGGTTATCTGGAGCCACTCGCACCTAACACACACACTCAAGTGTCCACCACGGGACGCACTCTACTCCACACCCACCACCACACACACACTCTACTCCACACCCACCACCACACACACACTCTACTCCACACCCACCACCACACACACACTCTACTCCACACCCACCACCACACACACACACTCTACTCCACACCCACCACCACACACACACTCTACTCCACACCCACCACCACACACACACTCTACTCCACACCCACCACCACACACACACTCTACTCCACACCCACCACCACACACACACTCTACTCCACACCCACTACCACACACACACTCTACTCCACACCCACCACCACACACACACTCTACTCCACACCCACCACACACACACACACACACCCACACACACTGTGATGGTAACCACACACTTGATGCTTCCCTCGCGACACACTCGAACGTCCCAAAGACAAGCTGGGATGTTTGATGATGTCCCAAGGGGGGTATATATGGGATGTCACCTGAAGTCCCAGGGGGGTACATGGAATGTCTCAAGACGTCCCAGAGACTGGGATACCTGGTGATGTCCCATAGGGGACATTAGGATGTCACCTGACGTCCCAGAGGCAAGCTGGGATGTTTGATGATGTCCCAGGGGGGGTATGTGGGATGTCAACTGACGTCCCAGGGGCAACGATGTCCCAAAGTTAAACTAGAATATCATCTGACGTCCCATAGTCAAAGTGGGACATCTGATGATGTCCCATAGGGGACGCTAGGATGTCACCTGACGTCCCAGGGACAAGATGGAATGTCACCTGACGTCCCAGGGGGTACATGGAATGTCTCAAGACGTCCCAAAGGCAAGATGGGATGTCAGACGATGTCCCAGGGTTAAACTAAGACATCAACTGACCTTCCATAGTCAGACTGGGATACCTGATGATGTCCCAAGGGACACTAGGATGTCACCTGACGTCCCAGGGACAAGATGGAATGTCACCTGACGTCGCAGGGGGTACATGGAATGTCTCAAGACGTCCCAGAGGCAAGATGGGATGTCAGACGATGTCCTAGGGTTAAACTAAGACATCAACTGACCTTCCATAGTCAGACTGGGATACCTGATGATGTCCCAAGGGACACTAGGATGTCACCTGGCGTCCCAGGGGACACTAGGGATGTCAGGGGACAAGATGGGATGTCACCTGATGTCCCAGGGGGTACATGGGATGTCACCTGACGTCCCAGGGACAAGATGTCACCTGATGTCCCAGGGACAAGATGGGATGTCACCTGACGTCCCAGGGACAAGATGGGATGTCACCTGATGTCCCAGGGGGTACATGGGATGTCACCTGACGTCCCAGGGACAAGATGGGATGTCACCTGATGTCCCAGGGGGTACATGGGATGTCACCTGACGTCCCAGGGGACAAGATGGGATGTCACCTGATGTCCCAGGGACAAGATGGGATGTCACCTGACGTCCCAGGGACATGATGGGATGTCACCTGATGTCCCAGGGGGTACATGGGATGTCACCTGACGTCCCAGGGGACAAGATGGGATGTCACCTGATGTCCCAGGGGGCAAGATGGGATGTCACCTGACGTCCTAGGGACATGATGGGATGTCACATGATGTCCCAGGGGGGTACATGGGATGTCACCTGACGTCCCAGGGGGCAAGGTAGGTGGGATGTCAGAGGGGCGCGTGTGTCTACTCACAGGTGGGAGCAATTATTGACCCACCGCTCCTGACCTTGACGGAGGGAGGTCAAGTGGGGAGTAGGTGGGGGAAAAGGTCATAGGCAGTGACCCTCAGTGGGCAGTGACCCTCAGTGGGCAGTGACCCTCAGTGGGCAGTGACCCTCAGTGGGCAGTGACCCTCGGTGGGCAGTGACCTCAGTGGGCAGTGACCTCAGTGGGCAGTGACCCTCAGTGGGCAGTGACCCTCAGTGGGCAGTGACCTCAGTGGGCAGTGACCCTCAGTGGGCAGTGACCCTCAGTGGGCAGTGACCTCAGTGGGCAGTGACCTCAGTGGGGGACGCTGTAGAGACTGTTCTTAGTGAAGGTCAAGTGGGGGAAAGGTCATAGGCAGTGACCCTCAGTGGGCAGTGACCTCAGTGGGCAGTGACATTAGTGAAGGTCAAGTGTGAATGTATCTCTAAGAGAAATTTGAAAAAGATTGTGAAACGTAGTGAGTGAGCCGTTCCCGAAGACTGGGTTACATAGGATATTCAGAATATTCTGTACCTTCGTGTGATATTTGGAATATTCAGAATATTCTGAACCTTCGTGTGATATGTGGAATATTCAGAATATTCTGTACCTTCGTGTGATATTTGGAATATTCAGAATATTTTGTACCTTCTTGTGATATTTGGAATATTCTACAGCTTGAGGAATATTGGACATTGTCTATATTTTTGTACAATATTTGGAATACACAGAAGACCAATATCTCGTTTTAATGTCTCTCAGAAGACCAGCATCTCTCGACGGCTTATAATCGAGATGGAACTGAGAGACATGATGGAGATGATGATGGAGACGTGATGGAGGTGGTGATGGAGACATGATGGAGGTGGTGATATAGGTGGTGATGGAGACATGATCGAGGTGGTAATGGAGACATGATGGAGGTGGTGTTGGAGACATGATGGAGGTGGTGATGGAGACATGATGGAGGTGGTGATGGAGACATGATGGAGGTGGTGATGGAGACATGATGGAGGTGGTGATGGAGACATGATGGAAGGGGTGTGTTCTTACCATCACCAACCATCAAACCCCCAAACTTTTCTCACACGTAAAAAATACTTTGACATAATATGGCTCTTAACTCTATGAATAGCAAAGTCAAAGTTTAGAAAGTTGACTTTTTTTTCTTTAGAGGTAAACTTTGGCCCATCTATTTACGAGTCACTTCTTACCTGTTGAAGTTCCACATGAGGATCGGTTTTGCGTTAAGAAAAAAAGGTGTAAATAATTGGTTGGTGTTTACGTAACAATGTTTTTCCCTTTTTTAAGTGAAAATATTTCGTGTTTTACTTTCCACAAAATAATTCTAAAAGACATTTAGAAAACGTACAGCGGGTACAGAGCCAGTACAGAAACAAATACATACACACAAACACATGAGCATGTTTACATAATGATAGCGTGTGTGTGTGTATGTGTGTGTGTGTATGTATGTGTATGTGTGTATGTATGTGTATGTGTGTATGTATGTGTGTATGTATGTGTATGTGTGTGTATGTGTGTATGTATGTGTGTATGTATGTGTATGTGTGTATGTGTATGTGTGTGTATGTGTGTGTATGTGTATGTGTGTATGTATGTGTGTGTGTGTGTGTATGCGTGTGTGTATGTGTGTGTGTGTGTGTGTATGTGTATGTGTGTATGTATGTGTGTGTGTGTGTGTGTATGCGTGTGTGTATGTGTGTGTGTGTGTATGTGTATGTGTATATGTGTATGTGTATATGTGTGTGTGTATATGTGTGTGTGTGTGCATATGTGTGCGTGTGTGTGTGTGTGTGTGTGTCTGTTTAATTAAACTCGTAACCCAAATTACTTCAGGCAATTAAACTCAAACAAACAATGACACGAGGGACAACAGGTCAATGTCAATTGCCATCAACACTGGTTCGAATCCCAGACCCCATCCCCAACCCCCCCCCCCCTAATCTCTGAGCAATGAGGTCAAATAAGGCAATTCAGTTTTCAAAGCGAGTTTCGAACCCTGAGGTCCCATTGGACCACAGAAACACCAATGGATCGTCAACCATGCTTCAGCCGGATGCTACCTTGTATGACACGTTCTTGCCCCACCACCCACGAAAAATTCCCCCATGGTCGCGAGGTAAAATGTGCCATAATGACACATGGCATAATGACCCTTGATAACATGTGCGGATCTGCCGTTAATGATTGGTAACCCCGTCTGTGATTGGTGGCGCGACGGCCAATAGGAAGACAGCTTTGGCTCACCCTGCCATAAGGGTTTAGTACCCGAAGTATCTCATACTTTATATGACCCTTATTGTCCATACTTATTTCAAAATGTTTTGAAAACTATGATAGAAAATGTCATGAATTAATCTCATGAGAAAAAAAAACACTATATGAGATGGTCAATATATATAGATATATATACATCTATATCTAACTTTCCCAACACATTATTCATACACGGGCGCCGCACGGGTTCGAATCCCAGGCGTGGCAGTCGGCCCCAAACCAACCCTAGCTGTTCATCCTCCCCTTCGAGGCTAATCGATAGATTAAGTAGTGAAATGGACACCTTAGACGTTATACAACTCTGATAATGAGGAATTTCATTTTAAAACAATCAGATTAGGAGAAAAACTGGAGGAAGTGAAGTGTTTTAGATATCTGGGAGTGGATCTGTCAGCGGATGGAACCATGGAAGCGGAAGTGGATCATAGGGTGGGGGAGGGGGCGAAAATTTTGGGAGCCTTGAAAAATGTGTGGAAGTCGAGAACATTATCTCGGAAAGCAAAAATGGGTATGTTTGAAGGAATAGTGGTTCCAACAATGTTGTATGGTTGCGAGGCGTGGGCTATGGATAGAGTTGTGCGCAGGAGGATGGATGTGCTGGAAATGAGATGTTTGAGGACAATGTGTGGTGTGAGGTGGTTTGATCGAGTAAGTAACGTAAGGGTAAGAGAGATGTGTGGAAATAAAAAGAGCGTGGTTGAGAGAGCAGAAGAGGGTGTTTTGAAATGGTTTGGGCACATGGAGAGAATGAGTGAGGAAAGATTGACCAAGAGGATATATGTGTCGGAGGTGGAGGGAACGAGGAGAAGAGGGAGGCCAAATTGGAGGTGGAAAGATGGAGTGAAAAAGATTTTGTGTGATCGGGGCCTGAACATGCAGGAGGGTGAAAGGAGGGCAAGAAATAGAGTGAATTGGAGCGATGTGGTATACAGGGGTTGACGTGCTGTCAGTGGATTGAATCAAGGCATGTGAAGCGTCTGGGGTAAACCATGGAAAGCTGTGTAGGTATGTATATTTGCGTGTGTGGACGTGTGTATGTACGTGTGTATGGGGGTTGGGCCATTTCTTTCGTCTGTTTCCTTGCGCTACCTCGCAAACGCGGGAGACAGCGACAAAGTATAAAAAAAAAAAAAAAAAAAAAAATATATATATATATATATATATATATATATATATATATATATATATATATATATATATATATATATATATATATATATATATATGCTTAATATATTCCCTAGGGATAGGGGAGAAAGAATACTTCCCACGTATTCCCTGCGTGTCGTAGGAGGCGACTAAAAGGGAAGGGAGCGGAGGCTGGAAATCCTCAACTCTCGTTTTTTTTTTTTTTTTTTTTTAATTTTCCAAAAGAAGGAACAGAGAAGAGGTCCAGGTGAGGATATTCCCTCAAAGGCCCAGTCCTCTGTTCTTAACGCTACCTTGCTATCGCGGGAAATAGCGAATAGTATGAAAAAAAAAATATATATATATATATATATATATATATATATATATATATATATATATATATATATATATATGTGTGGAAGTCGAGAACATTATCCCGGAAAGCAAAAATGGGTATGTTTGAAGGAATAGTAGTTCCAACAATGTTGTATGGTTGCGAGGCGTGGGCTATGGATAGAGTTGTGCGCAGGAGGATGGATGTGCTGGAAATGAGATGTTTGAGGACAATGTGTGGTGTGAGGTGGTTTGATCGAGTAAGTAACGTAAGGGTAAGAGAGATGTGTGGAAATAAAAAGAGCGTGGTTGAGAGAGCAGAAGAGGGTGTTTTGAAATGGTTTGGGCACATGGAGAGAATGAGTGAGGAAAGATTGACCAAGAGGATATATGTGTCGGAGGTGGAGGGAACGAGGAGAAGAGGGAGACCAAATTGGAGGTGGAAAGATGGAGTGAAAAGGATTTTGTGGGGTAAACCAAGGAAAGCTGTGTAGGTATGTATATTTGCGTGTGTGGACGTGTGTATGTACTGTGTATGGGGGGTTGGGCCATTTCTTTCGTCTGTTTCCTTGCGCTACCTCGCAAACGCGGGAGACAGCGACAAAGTTAAAAAAAAAAAAAAAAAAAAAAAAAATATAATATATTAATTCTTATATAATATATTATATATAAATATATATAATTTATATAAAGAATAATATATATATATCTATTATATTTATTTCCCTAGTATTAGGATAAGTAATTACTTCCAGTATTCCCTCTATGTATCACTAATATAATAATGAATATCTTCCCTATCGAATATTTTTTTGTTTATGAATCTCCTTTTTTAATTTTCCAAAAGAGGAAAGAGAAGAGGTCCAGTGAGGATATTCCTCAAAGGCCAGTCTCTGTTCTTAACGCTACCTTGCTATCGCGGGAAATAGCGATAGTATGAAAAAAAAAATTTATATAATATATATATTAAGGGAGACCAAATTGGAGGTGGAAGATGGAGTGAAAAGGATTTTGTGTGATCGGGGCCTGAACATGCAGGAGGGTGAAAGGAGGGCAAGGAATAGAGGGAATTGGAGCGATGTGGTATACAGGGGTTGACGTGCTGTCAGTGGATTGAATCAAGGCATGTGAAGCGTCCGGGGTAAACCAAGGAAAGCTGTGTAGGTATGTATATTTGCGTGTGTGGACGTGTGTATGTACATGTGTATGGGGGGGGGTTGGGCCATTTCTTTCGTCTGTTTCCTTGCGCTACCTCGCAAACGCGGGAGACAGCGACAAAGTATAAAAAAAAAAAAAAAAAAAAAAATATATTCCTATGAGTCCACGGGGAAAATGAAACACGATAAGTTCCCAAGTGCACTTTCGTGTAATAATCACATCATCGGGGGAGAGACAAGAGAGAAATATAAGTCTGTTGATATACAACGAAGATAGATATATTTTTACGTAATTCTTTCTATCTGTCTCTCTTTGTTCGCCGGTCTGTCTACCTCTTTCTCAGTCTATCTGTCTCCTTCTCTGTCTGCTTTCTCGCTTCCTATGTCTTTCTCTCTCTATAAAATTCCATATCCATTTCCCTTTGACGCAAATACACTTTTCCTATTGTTTAATGACAAAGATCGAACCACCATCTCCATATCCACTCTTCCCCAGGAATCCTGAGAGAGAGAGAGAATAACCCATCTCTTATCTCTTTATCGCTTTCTTTCGTCGCTTATCAAACTTTATCTTTCATCAGTGCTCGCTGCAATATGCCTTCCTCTACCCCAACAAAGAGAAATCGCCCTTAGTCCCATTCCTAAAAAAGATATTAACAAGTTGAACGACACCAAATCCATTTCATTTCCTGTAATTTTTTAAAGGCCCAGCCGAGAGCGGGGTCGTGTATCTGTACTGTGCCTGTATTACAGTGGGAATACAGGATTAAGGAAGGGACGACCATACTGTTTAAAAAAAAGTACAAAATGTGTGGCACTGAAATACCGATGTGTGTGTGTGTGTGTGTGTGTGTGTGTGTGTGTGTGTGTGTGTGTGTGTGTGTGTGTGTGTGTGTGTGTGTGTCTGCTGTACCCATTTCACAGTGGTTTCTCTCTCCTTTACGATGCTGGCGCGAGAAAACATGGGGGGTGTGGTGGTGTCTGGGTCCCACCTGCCACTGAGGAAATACATCAATAATACACTCATATATAAATACAGGTGTACTTACGTACCTCCCTCATATACAAGCGTACCTGTGTATGTTTACATACACCCAAGAGATGATGATGTCTCTCGGCTCTTTGCATGGACGCCAACACACACATAAACACACCATGGCTTCAGCTGGGCTATGTACGTAGGTGAAGACACAGAGGGATGAAGCCACATACAACACATATATATGCAACTCATATATATATATACAAGGTTAGAAGACGAAGGACAACACAAGATTTCTACCCCCTTACACCCTACTGTTACTTCGTCCTGAAAGCATCAGGGAACCGAACCATCCAAGACAGATATTCTCAAACCTTTGCCCCAGAGAGAGAGAGAGAGAGAGAGAGAGAGAGAGAGAGAGAGAGAGAGAGAGAGAGAGAGAGAGAGAGAGAGAGAGAGAGAGAGAGAGAGAGAGAGAGAGAGAGAGAGAGAGAGAGAGAGAGAGAGAGAGAGAGAGAGAGAGAGAGAGAGAGAGAGAGAGAGAGGAAGAAAAAAGAAAAAAAAAACAACTGAGTTTGAGCATGGGGAAACGTTCCCAACTTTTACACAAATTGCTTTTTGACAGCGAACGACAGGTGAATGTACGACTAACCTAACCTCTCTCACCTCCACCTCCAACACCCTCCCCCCCTTCCTCCACCTCCAACACACCTCCCCCCCACCTCCAACACCCTCCCCCCCTTCCTCCACCTCCAACACCCTCCCCCCACCTCCAATACCCCCTCCCCCCCTTCCTCCACCTCCAACACACCTCCCCCCCCACTTCAAAGTTTGAAGGGGAAGGGTTGGGTAAGTCTGCCCGGGCGCGCGAGAGACAGACTTGCTGAGGCAGTTCGACCAGATGATGTCTCAACCCAGAGCGTTTGGGATATCACCATCGACCAGATGATGTCTCAACCCAGAGAATTATCGTTACCACGATCGACCAGTTGATGTCAGATCTGGACTTGGCTCTCATACTCGTTCGCTGTTTCCTCATAACCTCATTCACTCACTCCATTACAGTCTGAATTCCTCATATCTCACTCATCCATTACTCCATTAGTGTGAATTCCTCATATCTCACTCATCCATTACAGTCTGAATTCCTCATATCTCACTCATCCATTACTCCATTACAGTCTGAATTCCTCATATCTCACTCATCCATTACTCCATTACAGTTTGAATTCCTCATATCTCACTCACCCATTACTCCATCGCAGTCTGAATTCCTCATATCACACTCATCCATTACTCCATCACTGTCTAATCTCCTCATGGACTCTCACACCCATTACTCTATCGTTTGGCTTCCTCATGGCCTCATTCGCTCATGCCTCATCATCATGTGAACCACCTGATGGCCTCACTGGCCCATTATCCTCAGACACAAGTGTTGGGGGCGTCTGATTCCATCTTCTGTTATTTGACACTAATGAACCAGTCCCGTTTTCTTGGTCACTGGAGGAGGGACTCGCTGGTGATGACGAAGAAGTAGAAGAAGGTGAAGAAGAAGAAAGGAAGAAAGAAAAAGAAGAAGTAAGGAAGAAAGAAGAAGAAGAAGATGGTGAAAGAAAGAAGAAGAAGAGGAAGGAGAAGAAGAAAAGAGAAGAAGGTGAAGAAGACGAAGAAGAAAGGAAGACAGAAAGAAAAAGAAGATGATGAAAGAAAGAAGAAGAAGAAAGGAAGAACGAAGAAGAAGATGACGAAAGAAAGAAGAAGAAGAAGAAGAGGAAGGAGAAGAAGAAAAGATGATGATGTTGATGATAATGAAGAAGAAGAAGAGGAAGATGATGATGATGATGACAATGAAGATGATGATGATGATGATGAAGATAATTATGATAATGAAGAAGAAGAAGAAGAAGAAGAAGAAGAAGAAGAAGAAGAAGAAGAAGAAGAAGAAGATGATGATGATAATGAAGAAGAAGAAGAAGGAAAAGAACAAGAGAGTATTATCCATCAACTCATATAAATCCAAAGAAGGTGATTTGGGTAATGACCCTATTAAAATATCTTGAGGGTATATATTTTGCATCATTGATGTAATAGGCACAAAACTCGATCCGGCACATACGAAATGAATATACCAATATACGAATCTGCATCAAGACAGATAGAAATACATCGCATAACATCACCACAACACTAGCATTCTCCGCTGCTCAATACCACACACACACACAAAGAGGCATAGAAAACGAAGCTTTTGGCGCAGGAGAGAGAGGGAGGGAGCAAACTGCACTTGTACTCACACATGGAAGGCTTTAAGAAAAGGACGCCCGAAACTGACCCTCATCATACTCAGAACAGACAGGCACATCCCT
Organism: Panulirus ornatus; assembly: GCF_036320965.1. Taxonomy (NCBI): domain Eukaryota; kingdom Metazoa; phylum Arthropoda; class Malacostraca; order Decapoda; family Palinuridae; genus Panulirus; species Panulirus ornatus. The sequence goes on along the minus strand of NC_092267.1, from coordinate 6,089,521 downwards.
GAAGAGCCAATATTCCCGACCCTTTGGATACATTCGAGCTTCTTTCTTACCTTTTTTTCTTTAAAACTCTTGATTCTCCGATGATTCCAATCTTTGAGGCGAGCGAGCGAGGAGGGCGTTCACCTCCAATCTCAGGAGGCCAATCGGTTCAGAAAACGGGAGTTGTTTGGCTTAGGGTCTTGTCCGGCCACAGGATATCTTCGCTGAACTGGACGCAGCGGATTTACCACGAACGGACTCAAGCTGTGGGACTGAACTGGATATTTGATATACGCTAATCTAAGTTACTTTAAGCTTAATCTTTGCTAGGGTTAGTTCTTTTGCTGTTTGAGAAATGTACTTCAAGAATTTCCTATGAACATGAATCGTGGGTTATCATTATCATTATTATCATTATCATCATCATTATTATCATTTTTACTGTTATTACTATGTTTATTCTTACTATACTTCCGTTTCCCTTTGTAGAGAGATAGTGCTAGAAAGAGACGATGAACGGCTTTGCCTGACCGTCGCCCATATATACCACATCGCTCCAATTCGTTGTATCCCTTGCACGCCTCTCACCCTCCTGCATGTTCAGACCCCGATAGCTCAAAAGCCTCTTTCACTCTATCCTTCTATATCCATATCGGTCTCCCCCACACTTCTGATACAAATTCATTCTCTTCGTCCCTTTTCACTCATCCTCTTCTTATATCCGAACCACTTCAGCCAACCACAGAATCTTTCTCTTGCACCGTCATCCCTTCACACGATCAACCTTCATCATACCACATAATGTCCTCAAGCATTCCATTTCCAGCAGATCCATCCTCTTCTCTGTTTTCTTTGGGGCCCACGCCACCTATCGATAAACAAAACCACAGCGACTAGTATACAATCACATAACAATCTATGCTCCCATAGACAGTGACTTATCTTTCCACATACATTCCTCAATGCACCCAGAACCTGTGCCCCCTTACCCACCTTACATTCACCTCAGCTCCCGTCGTCCAATCCACTCCTATGCATCTAAAACACTCCGCTTTCTCTAGGTTGTCCCCAGTCAAACTCACTCATACACCAACCCTTATAATCTTCCTTATATATACATAAACTCTCAAAAGACCTCCTTTGACACACTCTCTCAAACTCATTCACCAGCTTCTGCAGTTTCTCGCTCGAGTCTGCCACCAGCATCGCGTCATCGTCAAACAGCAACTGCTTCTCTTGGTCTTCCCACCAACTCTCCACCCATATTTGACCCAACCCTTCTCTTTTCAAGATCCTTCCACATACCTCCCTCATCACCTCATCCATACGAAGATAAGAGTGCTATAATGACATCAAACTTTTGACGTAGGACAACTTTCACCATATATATATATATATATATATATATATATATATATATATATATATATATATATATATATATATATATCGGTGGGGGATACGCAGCTCAGACAGTGTGACAAATATGTGGATGGACAGACAAATGTATATACACCACGGGTTGGCTTTGAACCTTGGGCAAGCCGTCCGGCTACCTCAGCCACACGGAGGATAAAAGACACACACACACACACACACACACACACACACTAGACTTCTGGTGTGTGTGTGTTAACCTCCGTGTGACCGATAGATTGGATAAGAATTCACGCTTTGAACAACGGCATTCAAACACCATCTCCATCATGTCTAGCTGCTCTTTGAACACCTTCTCATTATTGATCCCCTCTGGAACATTAAGTCTAATCCTTTTTCCGGAATTGTGAGCCGAAAGAAAAGGAAAAAAAAATCCCTCCAACATTCTGTCGTCTGGGGAGATAGACTTTTATTTATCCCCGTATCAAAGTTGGGTTAGCCAGCCTGCTGTTTTATTCAACACCAAAGACATTTTTTTTTCTTCTTTTCTCTCGCTCCCCCTGTCACCGTCTCTCCTTCCACCACCCCTCCTGTCTTTCTCTTGTTTACCTCGGGAATGTCGAGTA